>NC_071531.1:17423457-17733302 GCF_026979565.1 Vidua chalybeata
TTGTTTGGCACCTGGTTACAATGCAAGGAAAACTATTTATAAAGCTGTACAGTGGTAAACCACTGGTGTCTGTTTGGTGCTTCAGTGTCTCCTGTCTGAACGAGCCATGTGAAGTAAACTGAGTATTTGCCCTAGTGAATGGGGACAGGAGTTCATGTCACCTGAGTCCTGGCCCAGGCTTTGCCACAGGATCACTCCTTACCTTTTTCTGACTTTTGACTTCTACAGTCTCTCTTCCATTCAACTCCAGTGGGAATTTCCTCTGGGTAGGAACCAACTATAACACATCAGTTCAATATTCAGTAAAATAAACCTTTCAGTCCCAGGGACCCAGAGCTGTTTTTCATGTTGCAAAAGCACAGCATCACATCTCAGTGCTGTGGTACATCTCCATGGCTGCAGGACCCAACCTGGCAGGGCTCAGGACCAGGGACCTGCTGAGAAAAGCCCAGCTCATTGACAGACACACACTTGGGCTGGTGGATCTGTTTCCATTTCTCTGTCTGTCCAGGAACCAGTAAGCCTCTGTACCCAGAAGACATTATCATAGCAGATTTTTATCTGCCTATCAGTGCTGGAGGATTCAGGTGCTCCTGTTCCCATAGAGTTTAGTGCTCTCTGATTTGGACACAGCCGAAATGCAGACATGCCTTCCACCATCTCAAAAAACCCACGTGCACACAGAAACCTTTCTATCAGAAGACATCCTATATCCCAGGCATGCCAGGAGCTCAGTACTCAGTAGACTCAGTTAAGCAGTCTTCAAAATCATCTGTCAGTGACAGGAATCTAGAGCAGCTGGATGCTCTATGTAATTGAAGTTATCCAGGGAATCAGTACTCCTTTATGGGTGCATTTTTCTCCTTAAGAAGTCAAGGAACCAAATATTGTTTATGGATACATCAGCATTTTTTATAAACATCCTTTGAGAATAGTCAGCCTAATTTATGACATTTCCACAGCTGCCTTATGAGGAGGTTGTGAATCCATATCTGCATTCATCTTGGAGTAAAGATGCCTTTATCTCCATCCCTCACTAGCCTCAGGAGTAATGCCACTAGATTGAATTGAATTGCAACTGTGTAAAGGCAGCATAAGCAAAGCCAAGCACAGAATGCAAAGCAGCATGACTCACTAGTTGGGGGAGCAGAGAGATGTGCCAGATGTAAAACTGGTAAGGAATCAAGAGCCATGAGTTGATTCCCAAACCAGTTTGAGTGGTGCAAGCAGCTTGTTCTGGAGCAGAGAAAATAGACCAGAAAGAAGCCCTGTCCCACGGCAGCTGGGCAGCTTCTGGTACTCAGTGGCCTTGCTGGGAGCAGGCTGGGGATCCCTGCATCAGCCCCTGCCATGGATATGGTACAACAGGAACGTGTGAGAGGAAGTGTAGTAAGCTTCTCTCCATGCTGGGATGCAGGACTTGGCTATTTTTTTTCCAGTTTTATCTGTGTATCCAGAATGAATGATAAGACAAAGCACATTCCAGTCTTTAGGGCATCTTTTTTTAAGTATGTGCCAGAGTTTCTTCTGACCTAGAAAGTGAAAAAGAACAAAATAGAACTAACAATCCCCACTGCACAAGACCATCATTTAGTTGAAAGTATCTCTGTTCTCAGGCATTCAGCTGAGAATAATAATATATGAAGTAAGAGAAATAGGGAGAGAACACAGCTTCTCACATCTTTCACTATATGAAACTCTGACATTTTGCATTACATTTTTAATTAGCTGGTTTTCAAATATTTATTTTTAATACCAGATCTGGATTTTGGAACAGCTCATTTTAAAATGAGCCTCAAATTACCTCATAAAATAAATAGTGATGTAATATAAATTCTGCATCTCCCTGAAAGTTCTTTGTAATTTCCAGGAAAAAGAACCCAAACATGTTCTTTTGAAAAATATAAAATTAGTTTGCTTTTGGAAGTCAGAAGCCCTCTCTGCTTATTAAGGGATCTTGTAGAAACACTTAGTGCACATGCTCCATGATGGATTATGCCACTGCACCAGAGCATTATCAGCTCCATGGCATTCTGATAATGGATTATTAGTACTGTAAGACACTGGCACTTAAATGCAGATTTTCCTTTACAAAAATGAAGGTGTGATATTGCTCCAAACTATGGTACCAGGAAGGATATACTAGTTACAATTGAAAGTATGAGAGGAAGAAAGCCCTTCACGCTGCACTAATATTTTCTGATATATCTTTAACTTCCTATTCTAAGAAGCCTCTGTAAACTGCCAGTTTCCCTGAAGATATAATAAGCATATAATAGAGCCACGTCAGGGAAGAAAATATGTTATTACTCTTAGCTGGTATGGTTCATAAATTTTACAACAGAGTAAGGAGTTTGGGAAAAAAAAATACCATCTCATGCCTGTATATGCAAAAAAGTCCATTCATTTGCATATGATCATTTCACAATCTGTACTGTGTGTTTAACAGAAACTTTGTGTTTGTCTTTGTGGTTGCCAGCACTGAATGGATGCCTTTCATGGATGAGATGGCTGCCTTTAACTCATCTGAAATGCTGGGGTGAGGTGGCTTCAGCAGCATCACCTTATCCTGCCACCAGCTTCTTGCCCAGGCCAGCACACCTCCCCTCTGTGTTGTTCCCTTTCTGTGCTGGAGACTTTTCGTTTCAGAGTCTTTTATCTCTAGGCAGGCTTCAGCAGCTCAGTTTTTTTCAGGGTTAATTTGCATTAAAAGCTACAACCTATCAGTCTTTATATAGTAAAAAGGGTTGTGGGACAGTGCAACTAACTTTGTTGAGCTATGTGTTTTCATAGCAGGCTTCCCCCTGGAGAGTTAGCACAATAAAACTATTGGGGAGACTGATCAGCTGCCCAAAGGGTTGTTTTAATGGCTTAGACTAGATGAATAACTGGGAAAGTGTTGTCCTGTAATAACCTGTATCGGGCTACATGCTGATCTCATGCTGCTGAGGAATAACCTGAGGAATAGCAGGGGAACCAAACTCAGATCTGTTTTCTCAAAAAGATACAAGTGCAACACTGTGAATTTCAAGTCTGGCCCTCTTTCTTCAAGCTGGAGATGATTCTTGAGGCACACCTTCCCTGAGGAAACAAGACATATCTTTTAGGAAGAGCTAACAAAAGATGCTGGCACTCTGTGTGTGGGCAGCAGCAGCCTGGCCAGTGATTAGCACATAGATGTTTTACCAGAGGAAGGAGAAGGGAATAATTCCATCACTTTTTAGCTTTTTAGCTACTGTACAGATAATATGAAGGAGCTGTAGATTCAAATTCCAAAATTTGCAGCCAGATTAGATTTCTGTGTTATTGGATAAAAGATGTGACACAGTGCATCTAGACAGGTGGCAGAAGTGTAGGCAGAGAAATGGGCTCCACCATGGATGACAGCAAGGAAGGAAACTAGCACTGTGCTGCTGAAAGCTTTAGAAGTAGACAGCTAATGTGCCATGATTCTTGGGCTGCAGCTGGCATTAGAAGTAATCTGATGGAAGAGCTTTCCTTCTGTCTGAATCAAGAAGAAATTAGGAACATTTTTCCCTTCTGGAGTCTGGACGGGAGAACAGTGTTGCAGCCACAAGGGATTGAGCACAAAGTGTCTTGGGGAGAAGGACAGGAACCTCTTCAAGCCCTGGCTGTGGAAATTTGGGAGCTGCATGGATGAAGCCATGTGCAGGGAAGCAGAGTGGTCATTAAGAGAGGATGGGCAAAGAACTTGGAGAGGACCCTAAAGGCATGGCCCAACAGAGCTATTCCAGGTGCAGGCTGCAGAGCCTGACTCGGACTTGGGGAGCAAGGAAACTGTCCTGGCTTGGCTCAGGGGAAAGGATAGGGTTTTGTAAAATAAGATACTTCCTCAAGAAATCCCTGACAGCTCCTAACTTTCCAAGAGAATCGGATGGGACACACAACAAAAGTCAATAAGCCACAGCATCATAGCACGTGGTAAATCTTGTAAATTTTAGCAACATTTACAATATTAGCTTTTGTGTTTTCTAGACGTGTCTTTGATACCACAGCTTCTGAAACTACTTAAGCATTGGCTGCCATGATAACAGACATGCCTACACTGTTATGTAGCTTGACAATGAATTTAGGTGTCAGATTTTAGTTTGTATTAATTGACAATGTTCTATGAAAATCAATGGAACTGCACAGCTTTGCACAACTTGAAAGTGTTGCCCTTTAGTTTCAGTTTTTAAACAGAAAGAACAGTGCTCTGGTATGAAAAAAATGTCATACATGGGCTTTTTACTTATTTCTTTCTAGTATTTTAGAAATATATGGTAAGGAAAAATTATTTCTAGTATAACCAAGGTTAATTATGTACTCTAGACTACAAAGATTTAACAGTACTGGGGAATGTTACTTTTTTTCTGTAGTAATCAAAATAGGTGTCTTAAGTCTAAATGGAGAAAAAAACCCATAAATGATGACATGCAAGTCCAATTATGCAATGAAGTCCCTCTGTTTGCCATAATAGAAATATAGAAGGGTTAAACTCACCTGTGTGCACAGATCCCTTTTAACAGTGTAAGGAGCTAATCAGGGAAACCACAGGGACCCTTTCTCTTTCTCAGTGAGTTTCTCACTGAAAGTTTTATTTCTAGAACCAAGTTTTTTTCAAACACTGTTGGTATTTTCCTGTGGATACTGATGCCTTGCCAAGAGAATTTGCTTTGGTTTTGCACCAAGGGGAAATATGGTCCCCAAGGAGGAACACTATTTCATAGTGTGCAGCTCAGCCATACCATACTTGTACATGCTTTACCTACTCTATAAAAACCTTATTTTCAAACACTTGCAGTGTTCCTCACATGTTTTCCCTATGCCAAGAATCAAGGTGTTCTGAAACAATTCTCTGGTAAGGCAAAAAAAAAGGTGTACAAACCCTGAGTACTACTAACGGACCTAATGGAAAAGATTGTGAAATTCTGTGAAAAATTCATGTATCTTCATGGATTTATGTGTGGCAAAATTAGCTGACAAAGAAATAAGCTAAAACACTAGACACAAAGAAATTCAGTTCTCCAAAGTATAAAAATATATTTTACATAGGTGCATATATGTCATAGGGATTTCTACCCTGCTAATTCAATATTATTTTCCTATATACATTTTAAGATATGGTATTAAAAAGTTGACATCTGCCTGTGGACAACGATTTGTCCCTACCTTAAACCAACAGAAAAGTGTCACCATCACACCAAGACATGGAGAACAAGACAAAGGAGAAGAAGGCTAGGACACACCCAAATTCCTCCATCTTGTACCCCCTTGAACCCCTTATCTTAAAAAACCCAGAACTCTACTTTTCACCCTGTGTTAATTTCACTATCACACTACTCAGACCCTTGTGGCTTGTAATTCCTCATACAAAATTGACAGTTTTCCACAGGCTAAAATCGAAACCACAGATGTTTTTGACTTCATGCCAGGGTCTCTGAGACCCCTGCCAGGGTCTCGAGACAGCCAGAGCAGCCGGAGGGATGTCCTGGACTCCGACATCTGCCTACCAAGTTTCTACTCTATTTCAAAATAATCTGATATGATGCCACAGAAGAACACCCCATCATACCTATACTTCACACAAGATAACCTGGCAGGGTGGCATAAATTAGAACCCAGACCTCTTTGAAATGCCAGCGAGCTGTTCTTTTTATCCAGATCAGTGGAAGAGTCTAATTAATTTGGCAGAATTTTTGTGTCCTCGATTACAACATCTGCTCTGCTGTGGAATGATCCAACACAACCATCTGTCTTTCACCATGCAAGGCAAGTGGCTGAGGGAAGATTTAATATTTTTTGACAGCAAAGGTTAGAAATGAACACAGTATCAAATTTAAATCCGTGTTCTTCAGACAGTCAAGGTTAACTACTGGAGTTATGCATAGACAAGCATATTGGATTGGGGGGAGGTGGTTTGTGCCAGCACATCATTAGAGAAGGACAAGCAGCAAAGGCACTCCATTGGAGCTCACAGGGTTCATTACTATTTTTGTCTTGACTAGCTAATCAGCATCAATCCCAATATTATGCCTGAGGCATCCTTTTTAAGGCTCTCTCAAGCAGAGTATAATTTTGTAATCCTAAATGTGGTCTTCACTTTGAAATCAGCCAACAGCTCAGTATCAATGAAAACAGCAGGGGGAAAAAACTTCCTTCTCCCCATCATGACAGCCATGCCAGCAAAATCCACAGTGTATATCAAATTATACAGGCAGACAAGTAGTTCTGTCAGCTTAAATATCTTTGTTTTGAGAGACAGCTTTACCTTTACCAGTTTAGGGGGAATCTCCTGCAGCTGCCAGGGTTGCATTACCCAGCAGAGATGCAAGTCCATGGAGAGAATATGCTTGAGAGATGAGCCTGTGCCCTTCATAGCTGTGTGCCTCCATCAGGCTTTGTTTTGGCTCCCTCACAGACAGGTGTGCGTGGCCAGGTATGCAGTTTAATAGACCCTGTCAGAATGAGTGTGTGTGCTTAGTTTTTCTTTTAGAGGCACAAATCCTGGAGCTACCAAGCATTTCCAGTGGGAAAGTGTTGCTTGCACACTTATCTGGAACATTTTTATTGTAAAGTTCCTGGTGCAAAATACCTCCCTGACTGACATGAAAAGTTCTGCACTCTGTAGGGCTAACATAGGGTGGCTCCATTCATTTCACTGGTAGGAAATGCTGACTGCTCAAAGGGTAGCAGAATCACAGACAGGTGCTCTGCAATCATTCCATGACTTGCAGCTCCAGTTTGGCACTGGTTATGTAAAATGCATTAGCCATACGAAACTGCATCTTGTTCTGCCTGTCCACTAAAGGCAAACAGAGGTGCTAGCAACAGAGCCTAGCATTAATAACAGTGTCTTCTTATCACATCGGACTGATGATAGCCAGCTGTGAAGACACTCTGCTGTGATGCCAAAAGAGGTAAATTTGGGTTTAAGATAAAACAGTGCAGCACTGTTCACTGGTATATCCATACCTACCATAACGTACTGATATGAAAGGGCAGCCTGTGGCCTGTTCTGTCCCTAGATTCAGTATTGCAACCTGTTCTGCAGGAATACAGAGCCTGTATCCTTCTCTGATTTTTTTTCTGTAACACTCAATTTGCAGCAGTGAAAAGTTTTATCCATGTAGTTCATTGGACTTTTTCCATGCATCTCATTTTCTTTCCTCTTCTCGTTTCATATTATTCATATTCAAAATTATCTGTATTTTGCTCTCTTATGTTGTGAGAGTTGGTTTGGTTTTGCTGAGGTTGTTGGAATTTTTGTTTGTTTATTTGGCTTCTAAGGAGTGCCAGTGCCTTTCCTCAGTGGCTGCACTGGAAGCAACATGAGGAGATGAAGGCAGCAGCCTGCCACAGAGTGATCACAGAAAGCCACTGGGTTTATTTACTATTCAGTCCCCCACTTTCATATGTGTTGGCTCCAAACCAGCAGTTCTATCTGCCAGTTGCTGCTGCCCAGACTAAAGAGGGAGACTATCTGGCATTTACTGTACCTTCCTAATCACATCATAGGCATCAGCCAAAGCCCACTGAATTCAGTTCCTACGAACTTCACTGGTCTTCAGGGAACATGGCAAGATCCTCACACCCAACAGCTGGAGATGTACATGTCACCCCCACATAGCCCCACTTTTTTCTTCCTCTTCCCAGAATGGGGAGACTGTGCAAACCTTGCTGCTTGTTAAAGCTCTGAGTTAACATTCTGTGGTAATTTGTTTGGCCTGAAAGGTAGCTACAATAAATGTGTTAATGGGAACATGCTCCTTTTATTCCCTTCCTCCCCAATGCTTCTGTAAAGCTGTGGTTTGCACAGACTTTAATTAGAGAAGAGGAATTTTGCATGCTCTCCAGCTGAGCTTTCTTGGATTTAATTGTCATTTTAGATTTTATTTTTATTGAATTTGTAGCAAAACAAATTGGTGTAATCCTCCAATCCAAAATAGATTTAATCCTCCAAACCAAAAGGGAATGTAGTAATGAAAAGAGAGCTATGATAAAAATAACCTACTTCACTCTGGCAAATATCTCCATCATTCAACAGAAGCTATGTGCTCTCATGAAGACCAAAATTCCTTATTTACATGGCATTATTTTGATTTCTTGAGTTTCTGAGTTTCCTAAAACTGTTTGAATGACACATTTATCTATTTTTTGATTTCTTTTTTAGAAAAGGTAATAACATTGGTTTTACTCCAGAGTTCAGCATCATTGCTGACAGCCACAGACTTCAGCAGGAATGGGGTTTAGCTGTTTTCTTCTTTCTGAGATAATGAAAATCCTCCTTCTCCTGGATGTTCATTCATCTTGAACATCAAGCTGCCTCTGTGCAAGGGTCTGATGTCTGCATCAGTGACCCATCTGGCAAGAATGAATGGGCTCCATTAGGGAACCTCATCTGACAGGTGACATGCCAAAGCCATGACACAGAGATTACTTGTGGCCAGTGTCAATTCTTTACACTGCCACTTCAAATACACGTCCTGCTCGGGATGTGGCTGACACACATCGACACCTGGCATATGGCAACAAAGCTTCTGCATCTCCAAGGAAGGAAAGGTGAAAACATTTATGTCAGCTATGGTGGAGGCAATCAAAACTGTTGCAACAAAGTGAATTAACTTGTTTTTCAGTTGTGGATGACAGACAGATAGGTCTATGCACAGAGGTTAAGACGTTACTTAACAAAATTTCCCCCTGTGATGGGGCTTAGGAAAAATTTAGTCATCTAGGCCACAGGCAGTTTTCCAAACCACCCTAAATAATCCCCTTTAACCACTGTGTGCCATGGTGCACACTCACACTCTCACACTCAGAGTCATCCATCTATCTGCCTTACAGCCCTGGGTGCTTGATATCCCAAGTTCATAGGGATGGTAAAGCTATAGGGAAGGTTGGTAAAGCTAGGATGTGGTGTGGTGTGGGTGAATTAAATAGTGTTAACAACAGTGACTGAAGTGTTAAATAACAGGTCAAAGAAGGAATTTAAGAGCACATGTAGTGATAAAGGGGCTGAGCCACCAGATTTGTCACTGGGTTTTCCAGTGACAGATGAAAAGAGCTTTGTGTTAGGTTGGTTTAATGAAATATCAACCTTATATCTTTACACCTAAAGGTAGGACTAGAGGGAGATTTTTTAATGGCCAAGACGGAAAATGCAGTGTTATATTTGGACTCCACATTGTCCATTAATATGTCTGGGTTTAAAAATTTTTATTTTATTAAGTTATTTTCTTTTTCTTTTTTTTTTTTTTTTTTAGCAAGGATTGCCAGACTCTGATGTTAGAAGAAATGCTAGATTTAGCTTTAAGAGCAAAGGTTTAGATCAGCAGAATTGAAGAACATAAGTTTATAGCTTGCTCCCAAGAGAACTGATCAACTGCAGTGAGATTCTTTCTGGGTCAACGTCTTCACAGCCGTTGCATGTTGTTAGGTTTTGAGAGAGCAAAGGTAAAGGAGCCAGATTTGCTACTGGTACCTGGCAAGGCAGATACTGACAGGCAAAAATGGCATAATCTTAGCACTGAAGATAGTCGCTGGAATGTAAAGGATAGGGTTGGTTTAGGGTGAAGACTTGCCAGAAGGGTTGCTATCAGCAGGGGAATTGTGAAATGCAAAGTTGGGCACTAAATATGGATGATGGTGAGATGAACAAACATCCAGAATCTGCTAGAGGCCACTGGGTTAGAATGAGAACCAGGTGCAGTAGGATCAACTGGTGTCGAAATACTTTTGAAGCTGTTGGATTCATGATAGATAAATTTTTAAAGTTTTAATATTTGAAAAATCGATAAGAATCAGTTTCATCGTTGTTAGGGGTTCCTAGAGGACTCACTGGGATAAATTATATATGGGCTTATTACACATGAGGTTGAAAAGCAAGGTGGTTTTGTGTCTGCTGAGTCTCTCACACTACACAAAGACTATAAACCCAGATAAAACCAACCCTAAGACTAACCATGGGACCCTGTTAACTAACCTGCTCAACCTCTTCCACCTATATCCTGACTGCAGTCTAAAGACTCAGATCTTTATCCATGGTGTCCAGAGACCTATTGTAAGCCTTACCATGTTGAGGATTTTGAAAAGGTCTCAGAGTAACAAGCCTGCAAGACCGGTTTGTTTTCTTTTTTCTAGTGGAATTCTGAAAGGTTGGTTGACCAATGATATCAGCTTTTCTCTTTTTTTTAAATAGTGTTTCATAGATACTGAGCCTGGGGCCTTCAATGATTTATGGCTCTGTTTCTCATTTCAGTCCATGGAGGTTATAGCACTTTTTTATGAGAACATTTGAAACCAGTACTGCTATTACCAGGCATGGGGAAAATGTCTTGACTTTTGTGGGATTTAGGTTAGTATTCAGGATAAAAGGACTTGGAGAACAATTTCTTTCATGACTTCTCAAACTCTGGCAACATAAAAAATTGAATAGTGTTGGGCTTGAGGTTGCCAACCAAACAGTAAAATTGCAAGATTTCAGAATGGAGAAATAGGGCTCAGTACAAAGGGAATTAGCCAGATTAGGGTCTGTCTGAAGGCTGTGATTAAGGACCTTCTTTGAGAAAGCATATCTGATTGTTCAAGACTGTTCAGTCCATTAGGGCAGGCCAGGGGGTTACTTTCCTGTAGCTCATAATAGAAAATTTATTTTAGGGTGAGATTCTTGTTAGAACTTGAGACATGCCACTAACCCTTGATGGCATCATGTCATGTACTGACCTGGTGATCTTGAAGGACAAGCTCCTGAACACTACCCCTAACCCTAACGTGAGTACAATGGAACTGCAGGCCTGGGCTGGTACAGCAATTCAATTTACTCTTCAGTTTTCTCTTGCCCTTTTAGCTTATTCCCTCCCCTCCTGCAAAGTCTAAAAATAAGGTTAAGCTTATACCTCAATTTTCCTAATTTTAGTCCTAATCTCAAAGATGACTCAGTCACAAACTCCACTTCTGCTGCAGGGCAGCCCATCAGCCATTCTTCCCCTCCAGCACCAAACTTCACTCTGGCTTTACCGGACTTCCCAAACCAAATCGCTGCATGGTATAGTTGATATCAATACTATACCCAACCCTAAACACAAATTCAAACGTGACCCGTGTCACATATACGTTAGAATAATGTCTGCTGCACTGCGCACATTAGGATTTCTTACCAAGTCTAGATTTTGACATGCACTCATTATTCCCCCTGATTCTCCTTCCCCATCAGTGGTAGTATGAGATAGGCAGTCTAAACCAGATTGTGGCCAAACCCTGAATCCATGGAGCTTTCCACTTTTCTTATAAATTAGATTGGATATTGGACAGACACGGAGTCCAGCCTGTGAGGAACAGCTCAGTAGCCACCTGGATCCAAATGTGACATACAGTGTAGGAGTACCAGCATCCCATGTTAACTTCAGGTAACATAGTGAAGGACAGGATGGGAAGAAAAAAGGTGAAGAAGGAGAAACAGAAACCCCACTGATTCAATAACACTAGAATGTTTGAGCTCAGTTCAGTGTTTTGCTCATATCCAAAAATGTGAGGTGAAGCTGCTGGGCATTTCCATGCTGCAGTGCTTAAACAAGGCTGGTCACATAGTTTTGAAAATATTATTCTTTCTCCCAGGATGGAAAGGGGAGAAGCTTTGAAAAAGAAGCTACATAAATCTTGCTGCATGTGTTGCTCAGATGTATTATTCCAGGCAGTGTTACATGGCTGGAATTGATAACACAGCCTTTCCTGTGCATGAATTAACATATATTTTTGGAAGTGCAGAGGATGTAAAGAGAAAAAACCACATTAACTCATGTCAGAGATGAGAGGATTTTGGGTGAGAATTGGTGCAAAACCTAAGTTAGGTTTCAAAAAAAAAAAAAAAATCAGCCTTTCCAAAAAGAATACATGAAAACTTTCTGTCCATCCTGTTTTGGTAGTAGTTGAGTCTTGAAAGTCTGTTGGTTTCTTTGTGTTGCACCATCCTGAAAATCCTTACTCCCTTATGCATGTATAACCAACACCAAAACTTCCATCTCCCCCAATATATAATTTGCATTGTAAAGATCTATCTATAACTAATCCCTTAAGACCAGGGCAGGAATGGATTTGTGGATCCTGTTGTAAGCATTCTGTTAGATAACGCTGAAGAAAGCACTTTGCCTTTCAACAGAAGGGGAACCAATTCAAGGATGCAAATGAAGGATGTGCTGCTGCTCTTTTCTAGCCTGGATTCTTGTTTCCCAGGTGAATAAGAGGTTGAATCATTGTTCACATTGCCTGACGGCAGCTGGAAAACAGGTCTAGGGCCTGTATAGTTTAGCAAATATTTCCATTTTCATCTTTTCACCCAGTTTTTGGGACAAATTACTGCTGCACAGCTAATGTGGAGAATATTCAAGAAAAAGCTATTTAAGTATTCTCCCTGATATGCAATTTTTGAAAGCCCAGAGGGAGTCCCTATGAACTGGAGACCAGGTGCATGAATGGCTGGAGTGCATTGCAGCCTTAGGGTATTGAAAGAGTATGTATGATACCAAGAGGGAGTGCTTTTCTGTGTCTTTCAAATGGAACTCTCACTGCACACTGCAAATATAATACACCACAGAGACATCTTCTTAAACCAGTTCATATGCAGGGTTGGTGGATGTTTTCTTTCCTTGAGATGCTTTGCATTTTCTCTTTGCTTGCTAACTTTATGACTTTGAAACAAAGGCTCTATTTTGTTCTGCACATCTCAGACAGGAAACAATACTGCTTGTTAGGAGTCAGAGGAGATCTCTCTGGAGATCAAGACATCCTCCTCTCCCACTGAGGCCTTTTCAGCAGACTGTGTGCTGAGGGATGGTGAGGGGTGCTGCTGTTCTGGCTGCTGCTGCAGTGATAAGCTGTACTGCACACAATTCACCTGGTTCATGGACGTGTGTGTCTTCCTCAGGGATACTGGGAGGCACCAGCAGAACACCCTGCACACACCAGCACCTCTCTGCTACCTCAGAAAAAAGCACTTTATGGACAAACCATAGTGCCTTTTTCTACTGGTGGTTTTAAGCTGCTGCACACCACCTCAGCTCCTCCATGGTGGGAAGCCAAATAATTCATGATACAATTAATGTAAGTCTGACACTCATGGGAGAAACACTGTAATTAAATGGGAGTAATTTTACTGTTATGCTACACAGGAGAAAGTAGGAATGTTTTGTCACTTAGTGTAAAGAATCATCAGAGGGCAGCTTATTACCATACTAACTACTGTCCTTTAGTTATGAAGTCACAAAGTGTCTGCAACATGATTTAGATATTTGCTGCTGTATATGCGTCAATCCACTGTGCAGATGCCAAATACTGTTTTGAAATTTTTTAGACTAAATTCTTGAAAAGTCTTCAGATGACATTATCATTGAGACTCTGTCAAACATAGGTTTTCAAGATGACCAATTATTTTAATGACATATTCTCTGACTAGGAGAACTGATCAGAGTTCAGTTTTATAAAAGGGATGCATTTGGATATTGGGACAATTACTGTACACAAGCAGGCATTACTCACACCCCATCTTTTCTGGATTTGCTGTTCCATGGATAATTAGGTGAAGACATGGATATTTCATCACATCCACAAAACCTTTCACTCCCATGTATTACTTTAGCTAGCCTTGAAATGAAGTTTATTGGTATGTACACTAATGCTGACATGGCTGAAGGTGATGGTAACTGATGAGAAATGGTCCATGTCTGTAGTAAGTGATGAGTAAATGTGAGGTCACCTCATCAACTCTGCAAAATAAATAAGGGGAAAAATAAAGAGGAAGGTAAACAAGGAGTCACATGGCACTGTGCACAGCTGACAGTGAGAGCATTCTTTTGTGCCCTCCTGCTCTCCTTTGGGACATCCCAGACTGCTTCAGCCAGCTTCACCTAGAAAAGCTTATAGTTGTTGATAAGATTTATTTGTTGTTCTCCTGGTTATGCTGTTTCTCTCAGTGAAGGCTCTAACAATATTCAAACATCTTCTGATATAGGAAATATTAGAGAAGGCAGAAACCTCTAAATGAATAAAGCCTTGCAGACAAGAGCAGTGGTACTCACGTTTCATGAGTTTGTAGAAACCTCAGTGTTTCCACTTGATCACCATGGAATCCTGTTTTGCCTATTTATTACAGTGTGTCCATAGATACCTGCCAGGGAGAGCTCCAGCTGCTGCAAGCATGAGCATGCTACTACACTTTTAAAAGACCTTTGTTGCATATGTTTTTTTGTATTTTTAAAAGACCATTTTGCCTCCCTCCTCACAAAATCCTGTGCAGGTAGAAGCCCAGAAGGTCAGCTGGCCTGTAACAAGACATAATTTCTCATGTCTGTCTTCAGCTACTTGTGCAAATAAACTACTCTGATTAGCAGTGCTTGAAATTGATATCCAGATACACAAGGCACAACTTAGTTGCCAAAACATGGGCCTCATGGGTTCCTGCCTGACCCTTAATGCTTCCCTCATGAGGACATAGCTGTCCCACATACCTTATGTCATGTGATACAATTTTATGCCATAAAACCATGGATACCTTGGCTCATCTCCAAGGACAACAGTCATCTCCATGTAGGCAATGGATTCTTACCAAGGGTTTGGTGTCCCTGGGCTGGTGATACTTCAGCCATGAGCAGCAGATGCTGCTGGGATCAGAGCCCAGCCCTGCTGGGCAGCTTTGCCACTCATGGAGTGGCAATAGTCCCAGTCTCCTTGGATGGCCTGTGCTCTTCTGGCTCCACAGCTTTGCCTCACGCTGCCTTCCAAATGCTGCTCCCATGCCAGGCAGCTGTGCCACAGCCCCAGCTCCCCAGGGCCAGCTGTTCTCCCCCACCGAGGGCACAAGGACCGGGGCTGGGTACAACAGGACATCTTGCAATGCTGCTCGTGGTCTGGGCACTTTGTCATCCCTGCCCCAATTACACAAGAGCACTTCAACCAGATTTCCTGCACACATCTGTGTTGTACCTCATAGCACAATCAAAACCAAAGCAGCATCACAATAATATACTTTACCCGAACAAAACCAATTGCCAATAGCGTAGTTAAGAGTTGTGATGGTCTAAGGGTAAAGGTGAATATTTTAGACCAATTCCATTAAAAGAAATGACAATACAGATACATAGATACAAAAGAAAAATATTCCCTTACTTTATTTTTCAGTCTTAAATATGTTTTTACCCATGAAATTCCCTTTGTAAAAGTTACCTGTCATTCGTCTCAAGCCCAGTAGTTAATTTTGGCATGCACTTTCTGTTGTCCTTTCCATGACTTGATGTCTGCATATTGAGGAAAATATCCAAACTTAAAATTTTTATGCCCCTTGTTGTGCTTATCAGATACTTTTTCTGCTACTCATGGAATATGTGTCTACAATTGCATGCTACCAATGATCTGTCTGATCCAACAGGACTCACAATACTTTTTTAAGTTACTGCAACATCTAATGGACCTCTCAGGAATATTAAGGAGCCAGGAGTGGGTGAGACATTTGCCTCTCCATTCTCAAATTAAGCTTATGTAATTACTGTCTGGATTTTTAAAAAGAGATCAGTATATAACAAATTATTTATGCTTAGCATTTAGATGCACAGACCTGTGATAAATGGTGCATGAGGTTTCCAATATTTGACATTAAAGAAGACATTAAATTTTTTGTTGTTACATATGAGTAATTGGCAAGTTAATTAATCTAGGCCAAAGTGTCACAAAGTTTGTTCCTTGCTCTTTCTCTGTCTCCTTTTCTTTATTCTTAGCTCTCAGCAAAGTTACTTGAAGGTGTTTTCACTGAAGTCATTAAGGCTTTATACAAGCATAGTTTTGTGATGACAAGGACCTGTAGTCAAGAAATACTAACATTATAGTGAGTAGTCATTGTTATTTATCATCTTTGCTGTAGACCTGGTGAAAGCAGCTCCTAAAAATGATAGCAGCATTACTACAGAAATCAGTGACATATCCCACAGGGAACAGGCTAGGAAAACTCTCCCTTTGATCCTGTTAATATAAATCAACCTGACAATCAATGTCAAGGATGACTGTCCACCACAAACTAGCATATAAGGGAAAAAAAAAGGATTCTTAGGGAAAAAAATTGAGATGGACAATTCAGCTAATGTTGACATCATACCTAGGGGCAGTTAGTTAAAAGTCTAAGGTCAGGCATTTGGGTATAAAATATTAGGAGATTCAGCTTTTATTGTTAGTGTCAAATCCTGTTTTTTTTCTTTAGGGAATAAACAGATTTTCACACATGGAGTTAAAACTGCGTGACAGCAAAAATGGGGGAAGCAGAAAAGTCTTTGTTTATATTACCCTGGGTTATTTGGTGTTCTTATTGCTAGTTATATAATAAAATAATGATGTGATATTGCTTTGTTTATGTTCAGTTGTCAAGGAGAAGGAACAATACTCTCTGAGCAATCCAACATGCCTCCCAGCCTTTTTGATTAAAAAAGACAATTGCTCAAGATTTGTGGAAGCACCGAAGCACCTCACCACCTGTATTAGGAAATATGTCTCTCTAAAAAATTCCATTATGAAAAAATTCCCATTAAGAAACACATTCTCTGTCTTTCCCAAAGAGGCAGTGTGGCTGTAATGAGCACAGGTTCCACCTTGTTCTGCACCTTGTGCACTGGTTCTGGTCCAAAAGGTTTTGACTTCCAGTCATAATGCTGTTTATGGCTCATGAGCTAGGTAACTCCACAGCAGCACAGATTAGCCTGTTCCTTTATCTCTCAATACTATAAAAATTAATATCCTTGGATGGCAATAAATTGTTCCTGGACTTGCAATATCCTCAATGATTTATTGTGACTCTCAGTAGAGATTCATCCAGGTGTAGGACACCAGATATCCCCAAGCAGCACATCACAAAAGGTAAAAAAATACAAAGATAAAATTACAACATTTTTTCACAATATAGCTGTAAACAGAGGGTAAAGTTTTGAGCTTTGAAACTTGCATTTCTATGACATTATTGGAAATGTAGTGACTGATACTTGTATGTGCCTGCTTTTTCAGATTGTGGGTCTGCCTTTTGGGCTGTCACTGCAGAAGACATTGAACCAATTACTTGTCTGTGTAAACCACAAAAGGAAAAGGCAGCCTGGTGTTCAGAGCAATATGGGGAGCAGAACTCTAGTCTAAGGACAATCTGCAAGTATGCATCTCCTCAAGACTGTTCCTGCCTCTCCCTTTGATCTGGGACAGGGGCTGTCACTTCTTTATTGCTGAGAGGGCAAAGCACCCTGTGGCACAGTGAACACATCATAAAGAGTCAGTTAAAAGAGGTGATCATCCCACTGTGCTCAGAGATGGTGCAGCCTCACCTGTGTGCTGTGTGGAGTTCTGGGCCCCACAATTTAAGAAGGATGTGAAGGAATTCAAATGGGTTCAGAGGAGGGCAGCAAAGATGTTTAAGAGTCTGGATGGAATGTCCTGTGTGTCGTGGCTGAAGACTTTGGGCTTGTCTGGTTTGGGGAGAAGAATGCTGAGGGACAAACTGGTTGCTCTCTACAGCTTCCCAAAAAGGGGAAGCAGAGAGGGAGGTGCTGATCTCTTCCTGGGTTTCTCTAACAAGATGCATGGGAAGGGTTCAAAACTGTACCAGAGGAGGTTCAGACTGAATATTAGAAAGCATTTCTTTACTGAAAGGGAGGCCAAACATTGGGACAGGCTTTCTAGAGAGATGGTCAATGCTCCAAACCTGTCAGTGCTTAACAGGCGTTTACACAATGCCCTTAAAAGCATGCTTGCTACTTTTGGTCCATCCTGAAGAGGTTTGCAGTTGGACTAGATCATCCTTGAAGGTCCCTTCCAACTGAGTTTATTCTATTCTATTCTATTCTATTCTATTCTATTCTATTCTATTCTATTCTCCAGATTATCTGAGTTAGGCATTTGATCAAGCAGTCAGCAGCATCTTTCACAACAGTTTTCCTCCCACTGAATGAAAGAGAGTAGTGCTGATGTTAGAAATGTTTAGTATGCTTTTTTTCAAGTCAGTAAGCCTAGATTTTACACAGTGTTTGAAATTGTATTATTGTACACAATACATAAGTACAAAATTTTGTACACAATAAATAATTTTGCAGAGTTCCTAAATTTTAAAATTTTGGATTTATTTGCATCTTACACATTTTATTAAATCATAAAATTGCTTTGCACAACTATCATTCTTATTTGTTTAGAGGTTAGAAAGACTTAATGCTGCTTTATGCCCTGCTAGAGTCATCTGTGCCTCCTCCATGCCAGCAGGACACTGAGTGGACAAGACTGGCATCCTCATACAAGGTTGGGAGATTCAACTCAATTAGTCACTGAAAATGGAATTAAGTTTTAAATTACTTCAGGCTTGTGAATCTAAAAATTACCAATGACTCTAATATGCCTAAGCAGTTTGTAGAGCAGAGCCCAGTCCTTTTCCCTGGAAAATTAGTGGAGTTGAGACAGTGCTTTTACCATCAAGCTGCTGGAAAAAAACTTGGGAAATGTTTCTCCTCTTTTTTTTGTAACATGCAGCTGGATATAGTTACTCTTGGTATGACCAGGGAACTTTCTTTGGCATCCCAGGAATTTGGGCACCCTTCTTTGTAGATCTTGGTAACTTGAAATAAAGCTTCTCACCATATTGACTGACTAGACTTTACCATCTCTTGCAATATGTGTCCTAAAAGAGAGGGGTTCTTATCAAGTTTCAATCTGTTAAAGTTCTGCACTTTTCAAAACGTTTCAACACGATGTACTGGCAAAGGTGACATCCAGGAAAAGTGGGAGTCAGAGCACGGAGATTAAATTAGCTCAGTGAGGTCTCACAGGAAGTCACAGTAATAGATGCAGAGGTTTCTGAGGTGCAGCCCTCTGGTCTGATCTCTTGATGACATTGCCTTCATCTTTCTTGACCCAATGTCATTTTCAAAGTGTCCTGTGAGCTCCTTCTCTTCCAAAATTGAAAACTCTCGTATCCTAAACAAATCAATGAAATTAAGACAGGAACAAAAGACAAAGCCTTATTGATACCCGGTCTCTCTTATTTTTCACAAGGATGCCATTATCTTATGCTCAATGAGTTTTCTCTCAGTTTTCCTGTTATTTTAAAAATGGTGTGTAAAACTACTCTATCTGTTTGTCTCAATAGTGCTGCCCTAGCCTATAATCCTGTCTATGCTAGTAATGTTGATTGCATGGCCTTTTTGGCAGTCCAGACATTATATCAATGGCAAAGGAAAACCCTGAATTTCTTTCCCCATCTTTCTCTAATTATACACATAATGATGCATGCATAAAATACCCAGTTATTTTCAATATTTACACATGTTATTTGTAGGGTACTGAGACTACTATTTTCTCTCACATTTTGTGACCAGTTGGGTTTATACACATCTATGTAATACCAAAAATTTTTTTCTACAGTTCCCTTTCCCTTGCTGCCATCCCTATTTCACATATTAGTCCTCCCCTATTAGATTTTCTACCCCTATATAGATTTTCTACCTATTACCTGGTAACATGCATCAAAAACAGAACTTTTAAAAAGCTGTGAGATATTTGAAGTAGGAGTTATATGCATCAGGATATAGAATTTTTCACAGTTTTATTTAAAAAAAAAACAAGGAAAAAAAAGAAAATGTAAGTTACATTATTTATATCACCTTCTTCCTATTTTAGCCATATTTTAGCCACATTTAATCTCTCATTTTAGCTTTGTGATAGATCCTGTTAATTCTGATTTCTCTCAGAACAAAGTGTGGACACTGAAGAAAGGCAGTACACTATCAGATTTAGTTGTGTAATTGCAAGCTACAGTTAGCCAGTCATACTGAAGCAATACTGAAGGATCATTGAAACAATGGTTAAGAGTATAATTTCAAAGAAGCTCAACAAGCACTACAATCGTGCCTTTATATTAACATTCACATTTTGAATAATCTTCTTATCCAAAAGAGATTTACCATGTCTTTTTTTATTAATTTGATTCATAAATATTTGTCAGTGACAAATATTTCTGAACATGAAATCAAATACACTTTACTTTTGCTCATTAGCATCAAATTCTGCCACATTATGAATATCTGTCCTTCTCCCCACTACATTTGACATTGTTGTCATTTTGCTTCTCTGCTTCCCTTCCACATACACACACACACACATACATACACACCTTTTATATTTCTTTTCTTCTTTTCCCATTAACTCTGAGCCCAGTGGCTGCCTTTAGCTCTGCTCTTAATGACTCCTTTGAAGTCTGACACTTCTATTATAAGAACCAAATAGGAAGAAGTTTAACACCTCCTATTTCATTTTCACTATAAAAAATAGAGTATTAAATGCAGGGAAGCACCAGAGAAAGTCATACTCAGACCCACATGGGAGAGTGGCTCTGAGAGGTGTCTGTGAGTTTTGTACTCCATCTCCCTTCCAATCTGGTGGAAGGATACAGGAGGCAGCTCTGGCCTTTCCCATTGCCTTCCTGTGGCTGCCCTGGCTGCTCTGCTGTGTTTTGTTCACATTAACATTAAACATGTTTTCCAGTTAGACTTGTTCCATCCCAGGAGACCCAGCAGATCACTGTGACTCCTTCCCTGTCTCACACCTCTTCCCACAGCACCCCAGTCTGCAGTGGAACATCCTCCTTGGAGCAGTCAGGCTCCACACCTAGCTCATCCCTGGAGTCCAACCTGTGGAGGCATGGCTGCACTCCAGCACCCTGTGGAGAGCAGCTCTTCAACTGACAGATTTTCTGTGTTCAGTTCAAATATTTGATGCTCAGAGTTTCCCAGTAAATCCTTGCTTTAGGGGGTGAAATGAACAACTGTAGTGATAATCCTGCAACTGCCTTATCCAGAGAACACTAATGGGATTGTAAATGGAAAACAAAAGCAACGCAAAAAATATTGAATGGCCACTGATTTAACAAAAAATGCTCTAAGACATAGCTTTTATTATTACAGCAAGCATGAGCAAAACCCTTACTGAAAGGTAAATTACCAGTAAATTGCTTCCGAAGCCAACCTCAGAAGCAAATCTGTCTAGGAAATATTAAAGATTGCCAGGAAGCAGAAAATATCTGACAAGGATGTCAGAGGCCATTCCCAAAAACAACAAACTTTATGTTCCTGAACTTCCAAGTGATAAAGAATATACTAGAAGAGTAATGTGAAATAACTTCCAAGTATCAGTGCAAAGGTCCTGCTGTAATTTTTCTATCACTTGCCAGGCTTAGATAGAATCATTATGCTGTTATTAACACTTTTGTTTAAGAAACAGGTTTGAACACAACGTTTAAGGGAAATTGACAAGAGGCAGAGCCTGTATTTAGTTTGTTTTTAGGTGGATACACTCTTCTCAAAGTACCAGTCAGAGAGAGAACAGTCATGGCCCTGTTATCTGACAGAAGCAAGATAGACCTGAGCTATAAATTATGGAAAACCCAGGTTGATTTTCTTTGCTCAGTTGATTATTTTTTATATATATTTGCAGTTACTGCTTGGGTCTGGGTCTGATTAGGATTATCAAGTAACCAGAGCATCAAAATATATTCAGCTATTAGGATGTGCATGACTTTGCAAATAATGATGTCAAGTTGTCAGAGGAGAGATCATAACCCCTAGAACTGTAATATTGCCATTTCTCAACGTTTTGATTTTCATTTTTCCCTCCACACTGTACATTAAATTCATATGAACTTGAATGATATTTCAATTTGGTGAAAACTTAAATTATAAATGAGTCTGTGCAACTGGAAGAAAATGATCCCATATAAGTGCCATGTTTGTATTGAAATAAGGGAATTTGAACCCACTCTCAAATGAGACAAAATTATCAAGATATGTTCAGTAGTGTTTGTAGCACACAGTAATGTGAAACAACTCTGTATGGCTCAGGCCTTTCTTCATATGGTTGGAATCTTCATCCTTGGATCCCATGTTTTGGTCATCCTGTGGAAAGAAAACCCTGTTTTTCTGGTCACCCCTACATACCCGACTGATTCATTGACCTAAACTCACTTTCTGACCTCCAGGTATCTCCTTCAACTTCTTACCATCTCAGGAGTTGTCAGTTCCAGCCTGCATCCCTGTGTCCAAAAGAGCTCTCCCTGGCTGCTGCTGTGATTCCCTCTCCCCACTCTGCCCTCCATTTCACCTTTGAAGAGAAAGTATTTTCACCTCCATTTAACACCATCACCACCTCACCCCAATGCCTTTGAACCTGTGTCATTGCTAAAGCTGTCCTGCTAAGAGTGTTCTCTCCCTAGCAATCAGATTGTCCTTGACGCCTCTTGAAACAGCAGAACATGAAATAAAGGCCTTCAGCTGCAGTCAGAATCATGCAAGGAGTGAGAATTGTGAGTGTCTCCAGAGGCCCTGGCTTTGCTTGATTCCCTGTCATCACTGCAGCCCTGTTAGACCTAAAATGCTGAAGGGACCTGTACCCACCAGACTTGCTGTGGGTTTCCAGGGGGAACAGCCCAGACACATAAACCTGCTCAAGCTGGTGACACACATTTCTGAGCTGGTCTACAAAGCTCTCCAGCTACTTGGGGGGAGGCTGGTTTGCATTTGACAAGGGAAAGAAAAGGTTATGTTTTGTGTCTGGTGCACTCTGCATATTTCTGCACATCCTGAACAGCAGCAAGACACCATGAGTCTCAGTTATGAGTCTCTTGAAAAGAGATTTGAATGCTTTTCTCATATAATAACAGCAGAACTAGAGTGGTGTCATGGCAAAAGCATTTTCAGAGAGACAGCTATTTCCCAATTTTTCTTTTTCTGCTGACAGACAATGTCAGAAATCACTGACATTAATGCTGCAGTCTGTTGAAATGGGTAAAAATATTTATGTGAATAGAAGTGCATAGAAGAGACAGACATACAGATGTATGCATATGTACCTGTGTAATAGGGAACAGAATGTATGCAACAGCCCCAATGTTACTCTTGACTTCTGCAAAACTATGAGTTGATATGAGAAGAGCAAGGCTTGTTCAGAGTCTGGGGAAGGGGAGACTCCTTAGGTGTCAAAATGCAAGAAAGGATAAGCAAGATTCCTCAGAGGTGCTGAGATCCAGTAGCAATAAACATGCTGAGATATGTCAGCCTCCATCCTGGGCCCAAAGACCAAAGACTGCTCTGTCCTGGCACAAGCACCAGCAGTAAAGCTCATGCTGTTTAAAGGGAAAATGAGAGATCCCTTCTGCCTCCTGTCTCCACGGGGAGCAGAGGAGACATCTGACATGGGAAGAGGCATGGATCTCCTGTGAGTTTGGGCTGAGAATTTCCACCCTTTTTCCCTGTTCTCTCAGTTCCTGTTTTACAGCCCCACTCCTGCCCTGCAGAACTCCAGCTCCTGCCAGCTCTGGAAGCAGCAGGACACGCAGTGAGCACTAAGCTCTCTGTGGCATGGCAGCAAAGCCTGCAGCAGTGTGAGGAAACTCCCTCCCTTTTTGTGTATGTACTGCGAGTCTCCCTTCCAAGAAGATGCACTGTGTCTGGAGGAACTGCAGTCCCTCTAGAATGGAGAACAGACTCCAATCTGGTCTTCATAGACTGAAGACCTTTACTGGGTAGACCAGCTTTCCATGCAGTAGAACCTGCAGATACTCACTGCTGATGTTGTAGCCCAATTTCTCCCACCCATGCCATGTCAGAGAGGTGGTCCATCCATCCCATCATTCTGCATTTGTGAGACCTATGTCTGAAGCAGTAAACAGAAACAGTTCTTTTCTGCCTCAGAATTCTCAGGCTTGGAGCTGATTGAATTTAAGAGGAAGAAGTTTCATTTCCTAAAGTTTGTGGGGAAAAAAAGTGGTTTTTATTGCCATGTGGAAGTCTACATATTTTCATGAGAGAAGAAACAACCTTACACAGCACTGCAAAAGGCAATCTTTCCCCTGGAGATTCATATTGAGCTCACAAAGAGAAAAAACAAATATCTGTGAGCAAAGACAGCTTGCTTATCCACTCTTCATTTTCAAGGAGCCTGCAGTCTTCAGCACATTCACTCTCCATCAGAAAATTTAGCACTGGTTCTCTTAGATGCTAGATTTTCCAAGAGCATTTCTCTTTGACACCCAACAAGGATTGCAAAGCACTCATTTCCCCAGCTTGTCATTTTTGCAAATCTCTTGAAATGAAATGCCTTCACACAGACTTTGTTGATACAACAGAGAGCAGTATTTAAAACGTTCGTGAAACTTGCTTAGCACAAATAGTCTTCTGGTGGATGTGGCAATGTTGGGTTTAAACATTTCCAGTAAAGCAACTGAGTAATTTTTGCCAATGACGCTGGGTATTCCATCTGTGCAAATCCCATCTGTCTAATTTAGATCAATCCACTTAAAGAACATTACTGGCTGTCATGCCTTTGAGAGATTTCCTCTGTTTTTCACACAGGTCAGAGCCAGCAGTCAGAGTGCTGAGCAATGGGAGACCCAAGAGCTCTTCATCATACCAGAGTTACCAGTCTCACACTGAAGAATAAACAGGTCTGCATCCAGCAGCATCATGATTGTTATAAATTATGAATAGTGCTTATCCACAGCCAAGAAATCTCCAATTTGTGCTGACAGACCACTCAACATGAGTATATCACTAGTGTACGTGCAAGTGTAATCCCAGTTGTTTACCAGGCTTGTGGGAAAGGGAGCACTAAAATTGGGGGCTTCTACTTCACTTGAAAATTTAGTCATCTGCAAAAATATTTTCTCTTTTGTGGCAGTAAAATGACTATTATATGCAATATCTACATAGAACATTTCCAGATATGGTATTAATAGAGCTCAGTCCTGTCTCCTCTGGGTTTTTATTAAGATTAGACCTTTTAATGTTTCTTCTTCCCATACAATCAGATTGCAAAGCAGACCTGATAGGACAGTTCAGATCTCTTTCAGCCTGGATTTTGGAAAATTGCTGCTTTTCACTACAGCACTACTGTGATGTAGCTCTCAGGAACTGCCTTTCTCCAACAGGCACCGGCTTTCCCAGGCAGGGTAAACCACTTGTAATGTCAGCCTTGTATTTTTAAGCTGATTCATTTGATCACCTAGCAATTATAGTACAATTTGCATAAGAACGATGCAGAGCTATTAGAAAATAAAGACTGCAGGCAACTCCTTGCCGGCTGGGCTCCTTGTTCCACACAGCCTTCTGCCTCCTGAGTCAGGCATGGCCAGCAAAGATGCACCCAGGCCCATGAGCCCCCATCCTCCCTGGGAGCCTGCCCTTTGCTTCAGCACCAAGTGCCCCTTGGCTGAGACACATGGAACAGAGGTGCTTATTGTTTTCATTTCAGCTGCTGAACAATTTGTCCTCTACATTCAGTAACCTAAAATTGCTTTCCAACCCCCAGAATTCTTGGAGTACTAACCACCTTTACACAGAGGTCTAAATCCTAGCAACATACTGCCTTTAGCAATCAAATATTTTCTCTAACGCCACAATATTTTGACTCCCTCATCCTCCAGCACTATGTTGCAAACTATATTGGGAATTGTCTATCAGTTTCTCCCATAGCTTCTGGCAGAGTTGCTATGAGTTATCAGATGTGTTCTGGAAGGAAATCCGATTGTAAATAACAGTACAATATATCCCTAACTTCAAAGAAGACATAGATCACTACTCCAGAAAAGTATGTCTCTGGATAGACAGTTGGTAACTCATTTTCCTGATGCAAAACTATACATTTCCTAGAGAAGACATACACCAATTTAGAAATTTTACTAAAAAAAAAGTAAAAAAATTAAGATATTTTAATATAGAATAAAAAACCTAGAAATATAATTTGCCTAAATTCTTGGTTATCAGTTCATATGAGGTTGAGATTACTTTTTGGTATCAAGTTCTTTACTTAAGAAGAACATCAGTTTCAGGCATATCTCTCTTTCCAGCAACTGAGGCATTTCTGTAGTTTATTTTCCCTTACTGTAAAATTGAAAACTCCCCATTCATATCATAGCTTGATGTGATTAACATCAGTACAGGCACCACCAGCTCTGCTAGTTACTACTAAAGACTGCTATTTTCTTTTTAGCTGATCTTGATAGAAGTGTCATACAATTTGCAGTACTTACAGTTTTTATATGATTTTTCTTGCAACTAAAATTGTAGTCCTCTACAGACAGGTTTGTATCTAGTTATTGCCTGCACTGATACCAGGGAAATACTGGAAAAAAATGGCAATTTGGTCACTAAATAGTCCCTTATTTCTCCTTTTATTTCTCTTGAGGATAAATTCACTATTCAGCCTAAAAATTGTCCAGTATTACACATGTATGAAGGCCATTTCTGCTGGTGTGACAGAGCTGTATTTGAAGCATCATCCCACTTCCAGGCTGAAATTTGTGTGGAAGAAAACACAAGAGCAGCCCTTCCCCCAGTAAAGCCAGGCTTTGTTTTGGGAGCATTGTAAGCCAGGTGTTCTGCCCACTGGTCCAGACAGGTTGGCAAGAAAGATCCTTGCATTGATGAATATGGTTGAAAGCCCTAATATGTATTTTGCTTTGAGAGACAACAAATTTACCTGCAAGAGCATTCACATGGATGCCTGCCCATCATTACACAGAGATGACTTTCCTGGTCAAGACAACTTTTTCACAGCATGGATCAAAACAATTTTCAGTTTGGCTACTAAAGCAATTTCTTTTTTTTTTTTTTTTTTTTTCACTTTCTTTAGAATGCACTAAAAATCTTTTTATGAATCATCACCATCAGATGCAAGCTTAAATTCCAAACAAAATTGTAAGAAAAAAAGAAAATATGATAAATGCTACTTGGGTACAGGAAAATATAGTGCAGGACATGGAAATTATAGTAATTCAGATGCCAGGAGGTCAAGTATCAAACTGTAAGTTTTAGTTGCACCACATTAATGAAGCATCTGTGATGTTTGCCCAGACTCACTTTTCCATTTAGCAATTTATCTCTTGTAGCACTCTAGACAAAAATTAGTTAAAGATATTCTATTAGTGCTTCTTTTTCACACTACTGTTGTGATCTGTATTTATTTAAATGGTGTTCCTTATTTTTGTCATTTTCCCAGTGGCTTGAAGAACAAGTGCTCAGATACAGCTACAAGCTATCAAAAATAAAACTGGCAGTGAATTTAACAGACACAGGGCTGAGGAAATGTAAGAAAGTTGCAATTTTGAAAAATTAAATGTCACAGAGGCTTTGTTAGACTACATCATGGTTGCCCAGAGGGTACTTTAATTTAGATTTCATCAGAAACAAAATGGGATTGTGGTTATGGTGGGACTGATAGTGGAGACTTGGACTTTGGTCTCTTGTCTTGCATTTCTTTGCAAACTTAAGGAAAACACAGTGAGTCAGAACCTGTCAAGATTGCTTTTGATCCCTTTCCTGAGGCCTAATTAGGGGGGTACTTAGTCTAGAGAGACCCTTTAAATAGCCTGTTGGGGAAGACCATATCCTTATGTAGCATTTTTCCACTTTGTGCTCCTGACTCTCTGGGTAACATTGACATGGAGTCAATTTTCTCACTGAGCAGAAATGCAAGTTTATTGTGTGGCTCCTTCTCAGTATCCTACAGACATGTAGTGGAACAATATGAATAGATGAATACTATTATTTGTAGCTAGGTCTGTAACAGAAAGTACATATCCAACTATCTGTTCCTTCTGGGAAGTTCCCACAGGCCAAGATTTTTGCTCCTTGGTTGAGTAAACTTGTGTAGATTCAGAAGGAAGTTCTGAGTTTTGTAAAAATGGAAAAAAAATAAAATCTTTGAATACTTTCAAAGAAATCACTGCTTCTTGCAAACTGAATCACCATCAGGTGCTGGCCTACCTTATGTAATAATCAAGAAGAATGAAACACATAATGTACTACCATTCTAACAAGGTATTTTTAAGAGAAAGGAAAATCTTAAAAAATACTTTGTGCAAAACCACCAAGTGACAGTAAAATAATGAGTATATGCTATTGCTGCCTAAAGAAAATGAAAGATAAACAACCAAAAGTTACAGACTCTTGTTTCATATCCAGGTTCTCCAGCATTTCAAACAACTCCAATACAGGATAGCACAACTATTACTAAGAGAACTGAATAAAGAATTAATAACAGATCAAGAGACCCTGAACTGGCATGAGAAAGACTGTAGCAGGCCTTTGGGGGGTGTTGCTGCTACACTCAGGCTATGGTGAAGACAACAACAATGGGAAACTGATAAACAGTTGGGGTTTTTTCCCCTTAAAGGGCTTAGTATAAGGACTCATTTTTATAACATCAGAAGGCATTGCCTACTGCAATCTAAAACCAACAAGTGCTATTAGCTGCAATCATACAGCAATAATTGAGCACACTGCGCTTCCTTCAGTGTTTAGGAAAACAGAAGTGACTTAGAACATGACAAACAGACAGGCTG
Source organism: Vidua chalybeata (assembly GCF_026979565.1). Lineage (NCBI taxonomy): Eukaryota > Metazoa > Chordata > Aves > Passeriformes > Viduidae > Vidua > Vidua chalybeata. The sequence continues at coordinate 17,451,848 of NC_071531.1, forward strand.
ATGCACCATTCTTAGGAATAAAGAAAGCCAGGAGATGAGATACCTACCGGCAAAAAAATCTGTCCAGCTGCTTACTTTTTGCTCATATTACTTGGGAATTTCAGTGCTTCTGCTCAGAAGTAGCAAAGCAGTAATTGCTGAGATCTACCTGGAAGCTGCCTATATCAGGCCCAGAAAAAGCCAGCATGTGGAACTTCAGTCAGTTCCTCCATAAAGAAGGAAAACTCACCCCTGCCATGCTCTGGAGAGATGGATTTCCTGTGCTTTATGTTTTGAGTTGTGTCTCTGTATTCTGTGTATATTGTATTACTGTGTACAACCACTATAAAAGTGTCAAAAACAAGAATAGTGAGGTTCCAATTGAAAAGTGGCACTGAAACTACTGAGAAAACTGAAAGAGGGAGGTTGTTTCTCATCAGCTGCAGGAGGCACAGAGCCAGAAGCTGCTGCTGCTGAACTGTGCCAAGGAAACAGGGATACTGAAAAGCTTAATTGGAATCATCACTTACCATCACATACCTGTGCTCGCACAAACAATGGAAATGTAGCAACTGCAAACCACCAGCCCAGTAATTCCTCAGTGAGCCATCTTCCAGGGAAAATAATGCACATGCACTGCAGAAGCTGACTGAAATGTCTTATTCAGACTCAGAAATGAGGACACACCTGATCTTCCTGGCTGATTAGAAGTGATTAGCTCTTCCTAAATCAATACATATACTGTACATAGACATCCTCATGTCTTGACCACAACACCCTAGGGGGCTATACCAGACCCAAACCGGTGAATTCTTGGGATGGGCTTTGCAGAATGCTGTTATTCTGACTAAATGCCTACTTTCACAACAAAGCCATAGAACATGACTGAACTAATACTGTGCTCACCAACAGCACTTACACCCTCATGCTGCCAGTGCAATACACAGGACCACCAAGACACTGCATGCACTTAAAATGCTCTCCCATAAAACCCCAAACAGTCAAAAAACCCCATATAAATTAACAGCCTCTGGAAATAGGGACAAACTGAGATTCTGAAGGCAAACAACAGAGACAAATTAGTTACAGCAGGGAATCACTGATGAAATATAAAGGTAATTTAAAATTCCTGCTCCTGCTACCCCTCATCCTCATGTTATTGTTTTTTTTTTTTTTCCTTTTACAAAATATCTAATCTTTTACATAGGAAAGTAGAACAATGAAGCTCAGAAGAGGGTACAAAAATTCCTTGCTACGAAAAAGAGTATGGATTCTTTTGGACCACAAATTACTTATTTTTAGGATTAAAATCTTTGTTGTCTCTTAATTGTCTGTAAAAGCCTAAATTAACTGCGAATCTACAGTGAGGGAAAAGGAAAACTAAATCTTATCTCTTGATAGTTAATGTAATCAAACCCTATTTTGTGAATTGCCTAAGTTCTAAAATGCCCCAGTTTTATAAACTTAGTTTCCCATAGTGTGAAAAAAAAAATTGTTTCTTTTGCTTCTTCTTTTGATTTTGGGTATCAAATCATGTTACTCTGTAACTTCAGTGTGTGTTAAGCACAAAACTTTCCACAGTGAGACCCATTTCCAAGGACTGTCACACAAAATCTGAAACTACTAACAACTGAAAGCTATGAAAATACTGGGAAAATACTCTGTGATGATAGAAAGAATTATGTTCTCGAAGAAGAAAAATACAAGTTGACTACTGTCCATATCACGTTAAAAGCCACTACTGTCAATTTTGTGGACTTGCATCCCTTGTGCCATGGTACTACTGACATGCCAGCATCGTGTGTATGTGATTATGTCAGGTATTCTGTTCCAGAATTCATTGTCACCTATTTCACATTTGTCTGATAGGTGCCACCAAAACTTCTGTTCACAACAGACTATGGGTCATCACCATATTGACCCCTCCCATGTATCTGCAGACTAACAAGAAAGCAAAAACCTCAGGAGATGCAGCTATTTTTAAAAGACTAAACATTCAAGACTATGTATTTCCTTATATTTATTTTTTAACTGTATTTTTCTAAAATATATTAAAATAGAAAAGATGTTCATCTGATTCATACAAAGAAAATACCAATAATAAAATAAGTAATAAAATACTGAAAATATATGAAAGCACCAAAACATTAAAATATTCATATTGGCAAAGACTCTAAGAATAGATTTCTGGCAATTTTACAGTAAAGTGCTATTCAATCCACCCAAATTAAGGAATTGGCATTTTAATAGTATGGTTATTGTTATCTTAAGGTTACAAATTACTTTGTTATTTTTCTCACTAAGACAACAATCTATTTCATTGTAAGCAAAGCATTTGAGTTGCATGCACATAAAAAAGAACGCCAGTAACAACTTAACAATATAAGCAGTTAACAATATAAATTGCCAAATCATTAGGAATACAAAATACTGAGAAACAAAATAGGCAGAGATGAGATTATTGAAAAATCCAGAAAAAGCAGATGCAGTAAACCATTGTATAAATTAAGAGAGGACAGAAGACTGTGCACCAAACATTTCTGCAGCTTGCTTTGTACATGGCATTTTTTTAGTAATGATATTGCTGGCTTTATTATTTAATCTGTATATAATTTTAAACTGCCCTGTTCTATTTTCTAGAAATGATCCTACATCACCAACACACTGTAAGCAAAAAGACAGAAGCAGAGTATGACCTTTATTTTTCCTTAATAATCACTTCTCATCTATTGAAGTCAGTAAATCTGTTACAAAGCCATTTTGTAGCAAAAATTAATTCAAGTAACATAATTCTTTTAAATCTCCTAAAGAGTGAAAATTTAAAATGTATGAAAGATACCATCAGTCTCCTTTTAAGTTTTCATCATTTTAATATACATATTTACAGCAATGAGTACAAAGAATCATTGTTAGCAAAGTTCTTTCTAGCTTCATGCACCATTTCCACAACAATTTCTGTGAAATGCCAGATATAATACTTTTATGTTGCCTTCAAGTGTATTTAATCTTCTTTGAGTTGCTTTTTTTCATAATTTCATATGTAATTTAACCATATTGCACAGCTCAGAGTAAGTTCTTACACTGACTATTTAATAGCCTTTTTATGAACCAATAATAGGCCATCACAGTAAAGAAGTCAGCTCCCACACTCCTTCTGTAATTTGAATACAAGTTGCTTTCAAAAAAAAAAAAAAAGAAAAAAAGAGAATAGGAATAGTGTCTTGTCTTGTGCGTATGTCACTCAGTAAGAAATGTTTGCACTAACTTTTCCTTTAGAAGAAGCAGAAAAATAAGGAATTTAACCAATGAGAGCAATGAGTCTGAATTATCAAAATAATTACTAACAACATATATCTTCCTTTATGTGTATGTACATACACTGATTATATAAAAAAATTCACCTGTACTACATAATTTCTGTAAATTTTCCTGGATGAACAGATTAACCTTGGAATACTAAGTTGACTTCTTGCATCTTCTATGGGAGTGATTCAGAATGTAAGAATGAATATGATGAAAATAAATGAAATATTGTATTTGAAGTAGTTGAGTAGAGAAAAAAAAAGCACAACAGTCTTAAATAATGTTGTATTTGGTTTCCTCCTTCCAGTTCAGTAGTTTTTATTGAGTTATACAGTGAAAATAGGTCCTAGCTTTAACATCTTCCTCATGCCCTATTGTTCAACTTAGACAGTAATTTCAGTAATTTCTTTTGCTGGTCATTAATTTCTTTGATCTTTTTTTTTTCCCCAGTAAACTGTTCCTTGTTCATTACTGTAGGCTCACAAACCTCATTTTGGCAGTTCCAGAATCCAAGTGCAGCACTGCAATCTTTTTGACTCCAACGAGCCATGATAGGCAGCAGCACATCCAGGGCACAGCAATTCTTTTTAGCTTCTCTGGGCATAAGCCAGGTAGAAGCAGAAGGCAGCAACAGTAACTGATAGCAGTGATAAAACAACTGACAGCTGCTGGAACCAGAGGCAGCGATTCATCTGCTCCTCAAGTCTTTTATTAATCTGCAGTAAATGAGTTAGCTGAAAATAGAACAGTTTCATTTAGTCAGAATTACTGCACTTGAAAGCACTTGGCAATTTTGAGCTATTTTGGTGAAAAGAGAAAAGGAAAAGAGGAAAGGAAAAGAAAGAGGAAAGGAAAAGGGAAAAGAAGCCTTCTCTCAATGGTCTCTCAGCAATACCTTTTCCATCACTACACATTTCAGGAATTTCTCCCACTAAAGGAGCTTCAAGTCTTAAGTTATGGAAAACCAATATGGCCTGCATCAAGCAGGTGACATCTTTACACTCAGAAGCAAAGAAACCACTGGTGCTCACTAATATGTCAGATCTGTATATACACAAGAAAAATGAGCAAACTGCACTGAAAATTTAATGATTATTAAATCATTATCATTAAACAAAATAATTAAATCACTATCACTGATGTAGTTACCTTTAATTGCTGCAACATTCAAATAGTATAATTCACAAAATACCAAAAAGGTTCAGTAAAAATTCTTTTTATCTCTACTGTATTCTATAATTTTGCTGAATATTCAGCACACAGGAATATGCTATTACCTGTATATGTAAATCTTCATTAGTTTTTGCTGGAATATTAAGTGCATTGTCTTTTAATGTCAGAGAAGAGGGCTTACTACTTTCTATGACATGACACCTGAGCCTGTAAAAAGGAAACAAGAACACACACCAAAAATCACAAATTTAATGCAACATTGTATAATTAGGAGTAAACAGTCAATCTTAAGATGATAAAGTCCCTGCACTTTTAAAATTTAAGAGACAGTAATTATAATGACAGTACATTTAGTCTAGGTTTACCAAAAAGTAAAGGTCAGCATTCATGAACAACTCATGTACACAGCACACTTGTGATCAAATAACTTCTCTCTATTGTTTCAGGGTCTGTCTTAAAAAAAACCCAAATAAATTGCACCACTTATGCAAGGAAGCTTAAGGTCACTCACATGATGTAGATTTTATTCAAAAGGGAAGTAAGGGATAAGCACTTGAAGCAAACACAGAACAAGACTTCGGCATCACGACTCAAAAAATACTTTTTCCACAGTAGTTTTGGCCATGAAGGGGTAAAGGCAGCTCCAAAAAAACCAGCCCCACAAACCCACAGAAAAACCCCAGGAGCAATCTAAGGCAAAAAAACAGTCAAAACTGCAGGGAACTTTTCCTAGTCATGTTCAGTGATACTACCCAATGTGACTGGATGAGAGAGAACAGCAACAGGTGCATTTAAAAATGTGTGTGGGGAAATGTATTTTTCTAGCAATTTTTCTAGATGACTTTTTCACCACTCAATATTGAAAATACACATATGAACATGTGATAGGTTTTCAGAAATTTTCTACAAAATTCTGATTTTCCCTAATAGAAAAGGAACATTTTTAATATTGTCTAGAAAATAGTTTTGTATTTACTATGTCTGCTTTCCTTGACTGCTTCCTTTTAGAAAACTCAAGCAACACATTCTTATTAAAAAACCAAAATTCCTATTGTTCATGTGTTCACATAGATTCATATTTTTTCCACTTAACTCTTCATCAGCACAAGAACAACAGGAAAAAAAAAAAAAAAAAAAAAGGAAGAGCACATCCAGCATACCATTTTATACATTAAACCCACATCTAATCAGTTAAAACAGAGCAGAAGTCTCAGTAATGTATTTTGGTCAGTAACCACACAAGTGGGTTTGGAGAACCCTTCACTGATTATGATTACACAAGTGCTATAAATCAGCTAAACAATAAAAGCTAAAAAAGACCCCAAACCCCTGTTACCAGAAAACCATATGCTTACCTATGTTCCATCACTTTGGTCCTAGGGACTTCTTTCCAAAACTGAGTCAGTTCTGGCACACCTGCTCCAGAAGACTGGTCCATTTCTGCTGCCATTATAAGGAAACGATCCTGCAAAGAAGCTGCAAAACCTGCCCTCAAGGAAGACAAAGAAAAAAAAAAAAAAACACAACAGCATGCTTAGCTAAAATGGCAATATTGCAAGGAGGATAGAAGTATTTTGTACAAAAGTGCCATAAAATGAGAACTTGTTTATTGCAGGACACTAGTCACTGACTTACTAGAAATAAAATTAAGGAAATAATTCTCTAAAGCCCAATAATTCTAATTACAGTTTTCCCAAAATTACATATGTTCATTTTAACAGAACTAGTTTCATCTTAATAGCTCAAAGACAACGCAAAATTTTCTCCAGCAAATTCACCTGTCCTTGCAACCATTTAGGAAACTGATTTACTGCAGATAAACTCCCACTGTAATAATGAACCAGTGAGACAACTGCCACTCAGACTTTTGTTTTTTAAGACAAGAAATAAAATGGGTTGCAGACAACAGCTGCTTATGCCTGAGTGGAGCAGTAAATCAATACAGGCAGCTACTCAAATCCTTTCTGACATCCATGTTTTTCTAACAAATGGTACCATTCTCATACAAGAATCAAGTAGACATGGGCATCAGTCAGTCCTACACACCAGCAAGCACACACAACCAACAAGTGTCTACAGCATGTCTAGTAATGCAACTTGCCCAGATTTCTTACAAGCTCTATTTTACATTTTTACTTACCACCATGAAGAGAAACTATTATATCTAATGATGTGCCAGGTTCACAGCTGCTGTTACTGGGTTTAACCCTGTATTTTTCAGGTGCAGTTGTTCTCACCTATAAACAAGAAATATGAAGGATACAGTAAGTGCAAGCACAAAGTACGATTGCTTGATAACTTCTCTCATTCTATAATAACTAAATCCCCAAAAGCTTGACTATTAGGACAAGTCTCTAAAATATATCATTTTGTAAGCATAATAGGACTCTTACACATTCCTTTTTCCTCCTTGTCAATTGCATTTATCCTTTGTTTTCTTGCATTTGCTATTTTTCTTTTGCATACATATTTAAAACCAGCCAAGAACATGTTATAATAAATATGAAAATATGAAAACTTTAAGTTATTTTAATGTGCAGAAAATGCAAAACATGGGAAAAAACCCACAAACATGCAAGTAAACACTGAAGCAAATGTAGCTACTAATTCCTTTGATGGTGACATTTGCAGATGGATCTGCAGAATTTTGGAGTATTACTAACTTGTTTCCAGCCAGTATTTTAAAAGAAACATTCTAAAAAGATGACTTTTCAATGCTCAAGCCTTTCTTTTTCAAGAAGTATTACTTTCACCAAAAAACTAACCATTACTTTAGCTCTTTTTTAGTCAACACTCCAAAGATTTTTAATACTAATTATCCCCTTTGAGGTGGTACATCATAGGCACAAATTCAGCCAGAAGATCTTTGATCTGCCTCAAACATTACACTACACAATAAAAAATTTCATCTGTAAAATCGATTTAATAGTATTCTTCCTCCTTACAGAAAACAAGACAAAGTTATACAGTTAGTAAACCAGGCCACACATAAAACACTTACTTTAAAAGCCACTACATTTTTAGTGACATTTGTGAGAACTATCAAACATTTTTTCTCTCCAGTTTCTTTGGATCCAAAGTATAGCTCTTCTGCTGGGCTAATAGGAAATTTAAAAATAGTTAGTTTCTTCAGATTAGCTTTTTACAATAGATCATAGAAAAAACATGACCACACCTCCAGAAAAATAAAATACTTTCTGCCCTCACAGTCAGCATAAACAGATTTTCATCAAAAAAAGCTATGGAAACAAAAAGCAGAAATTTTGTAGTGAAGCTCAGGGTTGACTCATGACAAGTGGAACTGGCTGCCTCAGCTGATTACTGCCCTCAACTTCTGCCATCTGTAACAGCAGGAACAGCCAACAGATACTCAGAGTCAGCTACTGCATCTTTGGGCAGTGTGTTAAGGGAAAGCATTGCTGACTTTAATTTATGCTCATGCTAAGGAATATAAGGTGTCACAGACAGGGAGTAAGTTCAACCTTGAACATCTATCCTTGTCATGGATATACTGCACACATAAGAGGAGGCAGATATCCTTCCAATCATTTCAACCACAACAGCTGAATCCACTTGCACTTATGAGTCAGTCTTCACATACTTGTGGTACCACATGCATAAATAAAGTTATTGCTTGTTTTTAATATTCTTGTGCAATTAAGAGAGTCATGCATGAGATATTTTAAACCACATCAAACTAACACAACTCAATTTGGATAAGCATTCAAATGAACACTAGTAGGTAAAAGGTAGGGCATGCTCATATAGTACAAGTTGAAAGGAAACTTGAGTAGCAAGAAGAAGAACGTTTCTTTCATTATGTCCCATGAGGAGCACACAAAGAACTGCCATTCTACTCTGTACTACTGAACTGCATATTCTTTTTCAAAACCGTGATTTTTTTTCCCATGTCCTCTTTTTGGAATGCCAATTTCACGTTAGCTTGACCTCCTCCTCAAAAGACTTCCTTTTGTGGTACCAATCCTTCTTCTCAGCATATGAGCTGAGAAGAAAAGCCCTTGGTGCTGTAGGGCAAGTGTGAACGCCCATGCTGGAAGCAGATTCTGGGGGTGACTGTGATGTTGCGGTGCTGATGTTTTACAGTGCATTAGTCACTCCACATGACAAGACTACTTTTGCGGTGGGGATAAGGAAGTGTGCCAAATAAGGTAGAAACCAAAAAAATTATGGGTTTAAAACAGCTTCATATGGTAATTCTCTTCTCCTCTCAGAATTCTTTCATTTCCAAACTATCAATTTAAGTAACCGGTTCTAGGGAAGGGAAGGATTGTGGCTACAACATAGTTTAGCTATCTTAATACTGTACTACTGCAGCTGTGTGTAACAGCGATTGCAAGATGAACCATAAATGAAACAAGATAAAAATAATCAGCCTCAAGCCCCGAACATGATCAAGGGGAGGAACATTCTGCCAGAGCCTGATTTTTCTTGTTCTACCAATTATGGTCATTGAGAAAAAAAAAAAAAAAAAAAAAGAAAGCTTGGGGACCATGGCTGTATGGCTCTTGTCTGTGAAATCAAGTTCCACAGCATTAGGGGTTAGTGGTATATAGCTATTAGGAGGGTGGATTATGTATTGTTTAAACAAACACCCAAGCTTTTTAACTTTCACAAATGCAGGAATTTCCTTACTCTGATGTGTGTGACATAACCAGCCAGTACTAGAAATTCTTGTACCACAACACACCATGAGCTGCTCCTCCGCCAGACAGTACAAGGAAACTGCTGCTTTTTGTCCGACCAAACAAATTCATTTATTGAGGAGAAAGTAAGAGGTAGCCTTTGTACCCTTGTGTACCTTCATTGTAAGGTACACAAGGCAAATACAATTGTGATCTAAATGAGGGAGACAGCTGTCTCATAAGCATGACTAAAAATACAAGAAACAGAAGGGCACAAGGACCCAGCTTTGGTCCACGATTTTATGGTGCCAGAGCTGCAGTGCTTCAGCTGCATGCTCAGACTCCAGGCCACTCCCTTCACAGGGCAATGCTGGGAGATGAGCAAGATGCGAGTTAATCATGGTGGCAGAGTTTATGGTCTCTGTGATAGGTGCCTACAACTGGTTATGAATGGCACTATAGATTACTGGTTCAATCACCTTCAGTTTAATGCCCAGAGCAACAGCTGCATTTGGGATTTTACTTTAAAAACAAAACAAACAGCAAGAACAATGGAGACACCAGTGTTTTATTTTCCATGACAGCAAGACTACAGTATTAACACCACTACACTTGACTAAGTTTACTCTTCCATGTGTTGCAGTCCATGTAAGTTACTTCTATTCAATGACAGCTTGATGTATTTTAAGAGAAAAAAAGGAACTTGCTGGGGGTGTTTCTGCTTGTTTGGAGTTTTTTTTTTTCTTGTCTGCTTATGATTTGTGCTCCTTTCATTTTTTAATTAAAAAGTGGTTGGAAAAACGCATCTAGCATTTGTGATTGTCACAGAAAAAGTTCAACATTCTTTTATAATCAAAATTCTGAGTCTATGCCTTTGTCTTGCCATACAAGAAACTAAGGCTATACAAAGGAGGTTTTTAATTTCAAAATTAGGAAAAATTTACACGTACAAAATATATTTATGCTAATGAGCATGTCATTATTAAAATTCATTCCAAAACTAATTCATTACAGCACTTAAAAAGTTAGCTAAGAAATTACCTAAAAATTAGATATTTTCTTCATTCATCTAATAGCAAACTGAAAGTGAAAATAAAAGTTAACACCTAAATCAAATTCTAAACAAGCATCTTAACCTAAAAGGCAGCGAAAAGAAAAAGTGATATTGGCTAACTGATTTCTTTATCCTGGTTTAGTAATAAAAATAACTGCGAGATGTAGCGTCTTGGATGACAAAACCTTCTGGGTAGATATGTCATTAGAGAGCCCTTTCCACACAAAATAAATTGGACCCATTAATCAAGTTTAACTGGTGGAAACTATTACTGTAGACATTTATACCATCATAAGCCAAAAGAATTCAAGCAAGATTTGACAGTGAAAACTGTCTTGAAAAAACATTGGTTTTTCTTGAGCCAGTGAAATCAAACAATGTCAAACCACTGGTCTCATTACAGATAAGGACAGGCTTAACTTCGTCAGATGGTTTCTCAATATAAAGAAAACACTTCTGCAATTCTATGGAATACACACCTATTTGTACAAAAAATATACCAATCTTTGGTGACACCAGAAGATTCACTGAAAACTTGTAAAACTAGAAAAACTCTTCGAGCTTTGTAAAAATTCATCTTAAAAAGTTGTTTATAATTTGTTTTCCTCTAACAGTCTGAAAAAAGTTTATTTTGAAAACCAACTAGTTCAGTACTCAAGTGTCCAAGGCACATTGTAAAAAGAAAATTTAAGAAAATTATTATTACCTGATATGTAATAAAGATCCTTTAAAAGTGGTTAATGCTTTCTTTGCATTTTTTGGTTTGATCTCTGTTTTGTCAGTTTCCTCTGATTTGGAAATTTGTTCTACAGAATTCATCTGAGTAAAAATGATAGTTAAAATGGTTAACTAGAAACCTGGATTACATGTTACAGAATCATGCAGGTATTTCAAAGAATATGATGGGGCTTATTTGAACAGTTTACATATTACAGACCAAGCTTTATATATATTCATTCCCTGAAGGCGCTTGAAGTCCACTGAATAAAATGATTTACTATAGAAGATACATAACACATTAAACATGTATGAAACAAAAATTCTGCTTTGTCTTTTTTCCATGTAGTTTCCTGCTGGTCAGGTCTGTTTTTGAAAGCTCCAGACATACTAAGTTACAGCACTTCAAATATCAAAGATTATAAAGCACTTATATTATTCATCCATTGCAAATTAAAATTAAAACAGATTAAAACAATCACTGTACCACTAACCGAAAACACAGTACCAATTCCACACTTCATTGCATTGCAGGATAGCTAAACATATCTTCACTGCTCTAAGATGAAACTCTGAAGTATTGCAGAACATAAAAGAAATAATGCTGATTGAAATGGTGCTTTCAAAACTGCAGGTACATCTTAGGTTCTAAGGGTTTTCTTCTATAATATTAGGAAAATACATGCAAAACAGGGCAGATGCTGGGGGGTAACAGAAGACTGAAAGAAGTAGCGACATCATAATTCCAGATCAGTTGACTCAAGAGTTTGCTTAGTCTCCTTTTTTATTCCACTTTTAATATGGAAAAAAGACATGAAGATAACTCAGTTCAAGCAAGTCTGAAGTATGGGAATGAAAGGAATACAAAACTTTATATTAAATAGTCTATATAAAAAGAACCCACACAGGAACTTTTTTTAATAATTATATAAAAGTGGTAGAAAAGGGTTAGTGTGTAAATACACTGCACTAGTTATATGTTAGGCTTTGTTCAACATAAAACTACCAGAAAAAATATTACTGTAGAACACAAAAGTGGAAGCACCTACAGGAGAAGCACTTACTAACCAAGTTTATCACTCATGATTCCCTGTACTGAAAAAAATTGAGTAGCACCTTGGTTACAATGAATAAAAGTGAAAACAATTACATGCTTTATGGTATTTCAAGAGTAAAAAAAGTAAAAAACTAAGATACCTTAAGTAGAAAGGTAAGTGACCCAAGCAAATTAAAAGCCAACAAACACTGAGGCTTAAGCACCAAAGCACTTAAGCACTACTTAACATATTAACTTAACACTTAAGCATCAAAGGCAATTCACACACAGAGAAGAAATTCTCCCTGTTTCTGTATATGAGAATCATAGGTTCTAAAATGTGTCCCAAGGAAAACATGTCACTAAGTCTAACCATGGTTATGTATTGCTTCCTTTTTGACCTTAGGGTCAGTGAAATTATCTTTTTTTTTTTTTTTTTTAAGCTGGCCAAGTTGCAAATAACAGCTGGACTACTTGGTGAGCTGCACATTTCAAATTATTCTGACAAACCTGGAGTGGTAAATGAATCTGTATTCTACTCCATTAAACAGAAGTTTTGCAGGTAATATTCCAAAATTAATTATGGTAATAAAGTAGTGAATTTCAGTTTTCCACTATTTTCAAGAGCAATACCCCCAGTTAATATCACTGCATATTCCTAAATATCACTTCATATGAACTTGTGTAAAACAATGCCTTTATTTTTGGATAAACAAAATTGCAGGAATACTATGTTGCAAAACATGATTGATGGAGTAGGAATACATTTTGTCCTGAGAATAAATGAAAACATTTCTATGTTGAGATTTTATCAATAATTTAAGAAAACAAAGTAACATCCAAGAGTGCATAAATATTTAACTTAAAATTTTTTCATGTACATACTGATTCAAGCATCGGAGAAAACTAGATCTATTTCAAAATTATTACCACTAAATACCCCAAAATTAAAAAGAAACCAACTAGAAAGACAACCTTTGAAAACAAAATACAGAAACCTTTTTCCTTTTGCTGTACAATTCATTATATTCCAAGAGACAGACTAAATACTTGTGCACATTTTATGCATTCTGAAGCATGAAACTTGTCTTAACAGAGCAAGAGACAAGGTTGAAACTGCAACTATAATTTTTCAGTTTTCCTGTGTTCTTTTGCTAAATTAGAAGACAGAAAAACTGTTAAAAACATACAACACAAAGACAAGTAACCAAAATTATATGCCTCTTGTCCCGTTTTGTAACCATCTAGCTAGTCTTGCCTAAATCTTCACTTAGATACCTTTTTCTGATTAAGGTTTTGTGCTTCATTCAGCTCCCCAGCCTCCTTGGTGTCTGCATCTATCTCTTCTTTACTTTCATGCTCATCTTCACTTGTAATGGGCCCATTTTCACATAAAGGAGTTTGAAAATCATCATCAACCAATGGAGGATAACTGTACTTGAAAGAATCCTGAAAGATAAGGAGATTTATAAAAGATGAGTTATTCAAGAGGATTAGAAGTGCCTTCTCTAGGGTTTTTTAAATGGAAATACTGTCTTTGTTTCACATTTCTTTTATGTTTCATTTATCCATTTCAAGTTGCACCCCTGCACAGAAAGCTGACACCAAGAATTTCTATTTTATCATCAAGAGACAAATAAAAACAGTCATCCAATGAAGCCAGTAAGCTGTAACTTTTATTTATATTCATAACAGAACTACAGAAGCTGGTCTATCAAGGATCAGCATTCAGAGTCTAATTCCTGAAGTTCTCTTCTTAGTTCTCAAAAATGTGGTTTAAAACTTACGACAGCTATTTCTAAAAGTATTTCAAAAGTGATGAAAAACATCAGTTGTGCCTTGTATGTTAGTTTCATAATGGCCACTTAAAAAAAGAAGGAAATAAAGCCCAAAACCATAAAACAACCCCAAATAATCCCTTAAGTTTAACATAATGTGAGTGGACCTTTAGCATATTCTGCAATTCAGACCTCTAGTCTTTGGAATGCCAAATCAATTTAAAGACCATATTTAAGATATCTGAGTAATGTAGCAGCAGAATACTTAAGTTCTCAATGACTCTACAATAAAGGTACCTTTTCCATTGGAAGATCAGTAAAAAACAATTTTTGCTAGCTAGAAATTTTAACCTTCTCCAAACTGTTTTATTACATGTAGTATTAGATGCAGTGTTTGAATGGGGATTCTCTGTTCCCACTGCATTTTCAAGCAGTTTTAAGCATCAAGTAAACTGATACAGTCTGTCAGCTTTTCCAGTAGAAAAAAATAACATAGCTTTGACTCCTGTGAGACAGAAGGGAGCAATGCCCCTGCTTCACAAATTATGTTCCCTTCAGCAGGGAGTTACTAAAAGGTGTTTCAAGAGAGTTCTCCATAAGCAAGAACATTTTCTCAAAACAAGGAATAATGTGATGTTAAGAAAGATTAAAAAGGGAAAAGTCTTAGATGCACCTATTCAAAGAAACCACAAACAAAAAAGTATACTTCCTGCTCATCAGTAATCAAGGTCTAAATCTCATCTACTCTTCAGGCTACAGCAACAGTCAAAGACCTCTAGCCAGGTATTCCCTGGCTTAAACAATATCCTACTAAGGGCCAGAAGGACAAGCTTTAAGTATTAGTTACAGACCAAATCACTATTAAAAGAAAAGACTCCAGTTCACAAGAAATATTACAACAGTCTTACAGAATACTGACATCCCACATTTGACAGAAATATCCAGCTTCCCCTTATCCAAACCAACAAAGCCTTGTCATTTCCTCCCAGCAAAGGATGAAGGGCATGTAACAAAGTGACCTTAATAGAGGGAAATTAATTTTGCTGCACACTTTACTTGGCCTTGTTAATCCATGCTGCTGGATAGCTTCAAGAGCTGAGTTGTCCCACTGATGAGATTCTGTTCAAAGTCCCACACTTCCTAATCACAGTGCCTAAGTTTCAGTGGCATGGGTGCATCTACTAATAGGGTGAAAAACTCAACCAGGAAACAAGACATTTATTCAATGCCTGATATAGCCATTCTATAAACTTAAGACTCTTTTTTTATACCAAAACTAGAGAATGCATGCTACTATTTTTGGCAATTTTTGTAGAGGTGTCTTAATCACAGTAGTGATATTTTCTAAGATTACAGGCACACAGTGGCCATGAAGTCACATGCAAGTTTAGTCATGTCTTAATTTCAGGTCACTGACCTATATGAGGTACTTCCAAGAAAACCTGAGGGCTATCAATTTATATACCCAGGTGAAGAGCACAGCAGTTGCACACATTGTTCAATATTGGCATCAGTTGAGAGAATCTTGATCAATTCATCCTTGTTAAATCCATCTTCTGCCTAAGACTGGGCAAAACAACACATCAAAACCCTACTGTGTCTTGTATCAAAGTGTACACGGTATGTACATGAGTCTTGCAGAAAATATTACTGAAGAGACAAATCTCCCTGCTCTGTCAGAAGTGTGTATGCCTTAAGAACTGAACTGTTCCAACAGCTGGAAATGGCAGAATGTGTGATACAATAGATAGGAAAGCCAGAAAACACTGAGTTATTTTTCATTTAGTAATAAATGTATACTATTACCAAGTGGCTCTTGAGCACCTAACCCTAATTTTCCAGACTGGCTAGCATCAGCTTGCTCCTAGATCTGCCTTGGACAATTTTTTTTGCTCTACCAAAATAAACCTGGTATAAAGAAAATTACCTCTGTGCACTATGGACAAGAACAACTCGAAGCCACATATGTGATGTGTAGCATGTATAGATTAGCAATATAGACAGCCAATAGGCTGATGAGGGCTTGAATGGAACTTAGACCAAATTCATTTTCCAAAGTCCTGCAAAACCCAAGTTTCTGTTTTCCATAAGTAGTTTTAATGCTTTTGGTACTCTGGAGATACCTTTGCCCACATGCCCAAGCATGTGATACTCTTCTTTCACTGACAGTTAATCAAAGGATTTTAAAGGTATGGAAAGTTTCTGATTCATCTTTTGAGTGACTGTGAGACAGACTTAAAACATGCTTAAAGATAACTTCACTGAGCCATTGAAGCTTGAAGGCTTCCAACAGAGACAAAGAAAAGTTCCCTTAGTTAAGCAAAGTAATCACTGACTCCAAGATCAACACTATTAATTCTATGGATTTTTTTTTTTCTTTTGTTACTTCCAGAACTAGTCTCTAACATTCTTCTGGAATACAAAGAACATAAGCGCAGTGGAATCTAGGTATCTCCCCAAATTAACCCTGCCAAATGATCTGCTCCACTAGTTGCTTCCATCTGGCAAGACCTGGCTCTTCAAAATTGGATCCTGGTAGGGGACACAGCAAAGGATGCACAGATACGCTGTGTTATTCACTGGCATTATGCTCATCGTGAGTACAAAGATCTGTAATTAAATGTGTGGAAATCAAAGATGACAGAAAATGGGAAGGAGTCAAAAAAGAAAAAAGTCCTTCACAAACAAAACCAAACATTTGAGAGAAAAATGAAAGGAATCAATTTGGGCAAGTCAGATACCGCATTTTAAAAAAGCCAGGCCTGACAAGACTAATAATGGTGAATTTTACTCTAGCTAGCTGCCTCAAGAGAAGCCAAGGTTAATCATGTCAAGAAAAGTTAAATTCTGAGAAAGGGCATTAAGTTGTCTGTTGTCTGGTCAGTGAAAAACTCCCTGCTATCAGAGATGCAAAGGCACTGCTTTACTGTATACACTGAAAAAATCTTGGGAAGGAAGATTCAAAGCACAATTTTGGAGTATCAGTATTTGCTAACAATTCTTCCAAATTATGATAGTTTGAGGTTAAAAGCTCAAAATATACATTAAGTGAAACTCAGTAGTCAGGTAAAGCATATGCTGGTTCAAAATACAGGACTCTTAATATGCAGAGATAAAGCTGTTTTTCTGAAATTGTCAAAATCTCTGGAGTTCTTGTCAGACAAGTTTACTACTATTTGACTACTTTATTTCTGCCACTGCAACTTTTTACCCCAAACAAATGATTTGGATAAGCTGCCTCCACGATTCTGAAAATTGTTAATGCTCTCAGAAGATGGGCAACATGGAGCCAGCTTGATCCATCAGTGTGTTCCATCAGATGCTTCTTCAGGATATTTAGCAAAACCACAAGTTCTTTCTTTAAAGACATAATGAACTATTAGGTAAGATAGTCTAAAAAGCAGATGGGAGGTCCTCAGCTTTAATGAGGAAAAAACTTGCCCCTCTAATGCAACAATAGGACAATACCACAGGAAGCAGGCCCAGAACCACTGCTAAACAACATTCAATCCTTTACTGAAGCCACTTCAGACATCAATGCTTATCAATTCCCTCAATGCACACTCCTGCAGTGCAGTAATTTCAGCTTTTTTCTATATAAGAAAATTCTTACTTGAGACTGGAGCTGGGCCAGCAATTCTCTGTGGAGAAAAAGGGTATCTTTTCTTCAAGAGTCACATGTGCTTTTTAAAGGCTCCTAATCTCAGTCAAATGAAAAGCAAAGTAACATTCTTTTATGGTCCCCAAACAAGTTTCTTATGTCCTGGCCACAATAACACTGCCCTGAATTCACGTACAAAGGAACATTGCCTCCCCTACTACTGCTGAAGCACAACCCTCCTTTTCTCCATATTGTTACTGCCATAACACCAGAAGTACTTCAGAAAAGAAAAGATGGAAAGAGAACAATGAAAAGTAGCTCCTCTGCAGCAGGCTTATTCTACTACCATAAATGCCTATTAAAATTTTAAAGCATAATTTTTCTGCTAATTTAAAGATTGTGCAATACTGATCTACTAGCCTTGTGAAAAGTGAAACCTGTTGTGCAAGATGCTTGTGCTGTGCCACTCTTTAGATTGCACTAGATCTGGATTCTGGTTCTGTTACACTGATGCTGCTTGTAGGACTTTGGAGCTCTACTATACTCTTTGAAAAGAATCTTCTACAGCCATGTCTTAAAACACAGCCCTAGGGACAGCAAAGAAAAAACAGCTACAATATAACTGTCTTTAGTGAATCATGGCTTTAGAGCAGTACTAGAACTCTCAGAGGACAATGAAACCTACTTTCTGTTCATAGAACTTGTTTCATAAACAAACACCATCTCTAATTCATCGGGAGGAAAAAACGTACAAGGGACAATGATGCTTAGATAATTTTTCTTGAAGGTATGAAAAACTAAGTGGTTTTCAGTGACTTACAAGGGGATGAATGATTCAGAAAAAAATAGCTCAGTAGTTAGGAATGTATTTAAGAATGCAGATACCAAATTCTCATGAAGTTAACCTATTTTATATTATCGTGATTTTGAAATTATCATTGGCAAAACAATTTCAAGAAATCTCCCATCTGTGAAGAGCCAACCCTCAACCCTACATATGAAATTTATACAGGTGTCTCAATCCATCACAACAGGAACATGACATTTCATACTTACAGTTCCACCCATGTGAGGTGGCAGATACTCTCCACTGATGTATTCCTGCACATCATTCTTGTTTGTGAACTTTAACATACTTATTGCATCTGGGCCAAGCCAGCCCTTCACGATTTTAAAAGCAGCTTTAAAAAACAAAACAAAAAACCAAACAAGGTATACATGAGTTAACAGGAAAGAAGTTTTGTTATTTTGTTTTTGTAGGTTTTTTCAGTGTATTGGTAGATCTTACATAACACAAGTGAGTTACATCCCTCAAGATATTGCAGAACCTGCTCTGAAAGTATCTATTATAATTAGAATGAGCAATGCAAGGAAAAAGGTATTATTTACAGAGAAAATGGAAGGAGTATCTTTGATTTAGTAACTGACAACTCTGTTGCCTTAGAATTTAGCCCTTGAAGTACTGAGCAGGTAAAACCAATCATGTTTCCAAATCTGAATGAGGGAAGTAGGAAAAGATATGAATACACTGTTCCTTGCTGAAATGTTTTGCTGATTTAAAGGATATTTGTTTAGATTTATGAAGCATTTACAAAGACCATTGTTATTTCAGTGACAGTAAAGCATGAATATGCAGGAAAATATAAAGCCAACATAAAAATATGTATTCATATGGCAACAACAGAGAAATAACATATTTATCCTGTACATTATAGTTCCAGCTAATTATTGAAGTATCCATATCAGAACAAATGTAACCCCATCAGCACCCAGCGTCAGGAATCGATCATAAACTGTGTATTCTAGTTTTGAGCTGGTTGTAAGTCACCATTATTGCTAATGATAGGATTCCTGAAAAGATTCCAGTTAGCGGCATTCAAGGAATATATTATTTATCAAGGTCTGCTAACCTCTGAAAACAACAGGATGAATAAAGACTTCATGTAAAGTATGATCCAAAGTACAATGATAGAAGGAAAAATAAAAAGTATGCAAAAAGTATGCTTTAAACTAACAGATTTAAAGATGCATGTTTAACAAACTCCATTATTCATCTGTATCTACACAGTAGAAAAATGCTTCTTATTTATGCCACTAAATTTTAAAAATGATCACAAGCTGAAAAGAAAAAAAGAAAACAAAAAAACAACTTACCATTCATTATCCATGGCATTTCAAATATTACTATCTTTGCTGAAAAGAAAAAAAATATCTGTATACTGTGCTAGGTATTTCTCTATTTAAGAGAAAGTACAGCAATAATGTTCATGTAAAAAGTAAATAATTACTTTTACAAACCTGCATGTTCACCTCCCTGTAAAAGCTATCTTGTACAAGCTTACTGCTATTTAAAAACATTAGCTGTTTGCTTGGAAAATAGGTAATAAAATTCCAAGTTATACATTGTTTATGTACTTTCTGGGACATTACTTTCTGACATTTTGTTACTAATAACTCATCTCACAAATAAGGAAAAGAAAGGAAAGATCTCAACCTGACCTAGAAAATCAGCTACTGAATAGAAGAAAGTTTAACAAGTATATTCAGCACCCCTTACTTCACAAAGAAACAAATAAGTGTTTTCTAACCTCTATGGTTAAATAAAAAATATTTGGAAAAAATAGATATACAAAGACTTAAGTGTCCTTTTTTTTTTTCCTCTTGAATGTCAAAGTACAAAAAACAATGTTGCACTTGCCTTTAAGTTTGATATTTGATCAAAGCTTTGAACTTTGATCTGCAAGTCAAAATCTAATATTCAGAGTTTAAGGAGTTGCTGTATGGATGTTCAACATTCACAGACATTTTCACCTAAAATTTACAACATATTTAAGATGAGCTAGCATAAATGCAGTGTTTGTCTATGCATAAAAAAATTAGCAGGCAAGTACGCAGAGTTTTCTAAGTGTGCGCACAAAAATATCTTTTCAGAATAAATAATTTTCAGAATAAACCATTCCTCCCCGTAAGTTTCTAGAGCCATTCATTCTTTGATCCCTGGAGGTTACTAAAGGATACAACTGTCATGAAAGTTTGTAAAGCTTCTACCCAAGTAACAAGTAGCAAAGGAAAACTGATCAATTCCTTTCTATTATGTGCTTATAATAGTTCTTACTATGTATAAACATAGTAAGAACTATTACTTAGTAATAGACCTTATTACTTCACAAAAAGACAGTTGATTTTTGATGAAAGTAAAGTTCATTCACAAAACACAGTTGTACTGATTTCAGGACAATAATATCCTAACACTGTAACTTTTGCATTTCATGAAGTTAGCCCAGAAAACACATTTAAAAAAACCTTTATCTTCCCCATCTTCTATTGTATTATGAAATCCTATTGTTACACAAATCTACAATGCTTCATGTTTAATATACAATACTTACTGAGGAAGTTTGGGTAATAATCTGTAAAACAGTTGACAATAAACCGGACAAAATCCAAGTCCTAAATAAAAACAAAATACTGAAAAAAATCACAGCATAAACGCAGAGCAAGCCAAAACATTAAAAAATACAGCTTAGCAAAGGCATTTAATGAAAAGCACAAGATAGATTATTGTAGTCAACCATGTTCAAATTTTACATGCATCACGAATATCCTCTAAACACAATGCAAGGCTTTTCCCTCCATTAAACTGCTGCAGGACTGTGGTCACACTTCCCCTTATAATCTAAGAAAGAAGTCAACAGACCTCTGAACAGTGCAATAACTAAGATATCTAAACTACTGCAGACTATCAACAGGATTTAAGATGTGCAGGAAAAATACAGAAAAAATAAATCTTTAGCACTAGAGCAGCTTTACAGATGAAAGAGTACTCAATATACTGAAATTTCCCTTCCGTAATTATCCTACATACTGTTCAATATACTACTGCACTCAGTATTATATTTCCAAAGGAAAAAAATAGGTTTCCTTTGAAGAGAATTTTTGGGTTTAGTATTAGTTGGTGGCATGCAGAGAAGCTGTGGGCAGAGACAGTGCTCAAAAGAGGTGCTTCTATACCACCCATTTTCAGGATGCCTCTATCCAATGAGCAACTGTATAGAAATAGTACAGTCAGTCTCCTTTGCAAAACCCAGTTATAATGGAATTAAGTTACACAGTAAAGGGCAAGGAAGGCTTTTTATGAAACAGGTATAGAAATAAAGTAAGAGATACCTTACAACAATAAGGGACTCAGGTGGGAAGCCTGCCACGAGTACTTTTCCCAGTCCTTTTAACAGAAATGACCACTACTACTACTTTCAGAAATAGTGAAGAGCATCTCTGGCTGAGGATCCAAAGCCTGTCATAACAATGGGGAAGGAGCTCCTAAGGGTGATGTAAACACACTACCAAAACATTTGTGGACAGAGTGAAGAAAGCCCCAAAAAACAACACTGTGTAAGGGGACTACCCACAACCTGAAAGCTTTTTAAGTGGCTTCAGCAATTAGAAACTAACTTGACATCTTTACAGGCAGAAGGTGGCCTCTAATAGAAGCATTTATCTCAACTGTTGTTTGTACCAAATGCAGTATCTTTCATTTAACAGCACAAACACTATGATAGATTAGAATGATTAGAATCTCCATTAATCAGGATGCTGCTCTCTATCCAAAAGCAGCACTATCCAATAGCAGAGGGATAGATACATTATTTTGAGGAAAGTCTGGAATTAGAAGTGCAGATTTCACACACCATTCAGTAACTGCATCAATTCTAGTTACCTGAACTGATGCAATAAGCCATGAGCTATCAGAATTATCTCCTGCATTACCAGTGATAAAAGTGATATAGTATATGTCCATAGCAACAGAACAAACAAATGAGGCATGCTCTGGAAAAGAACTCGGAGATCCAAGTTCTTTTTCTTAAGATAGATTTATCAATTACTCCATATGGCTACAAACAGCCATCAAAAAATATTCCTGCTCTGTGATAAACATATTAACTACAAAGCAAGACTGTACAATGGGACAGTTACAGATAGCATTTGCTGAGATTTCGTCTCTGGGAGTCTCAAAGACACAGGGAGAAAAATGCTATTTCAGGACATAATCCATAAAACCCAAATCAAATTAGTCCTTCACATCAAGGAAATTATTGCAATCCTTTACTCCTGTTAGGTAAAATTGTGGTTCCAGTATTATCTTTAGGAGCATGAACAGACAGCTCTCACTGTACAGGTTAAGAACACCAACCTTGTAAAACAGAACCACACCATTTTTATTTGTCAAATTACGAGCTCATAAGCTGCTGCCCCTGTACTGCACAGCTGCACAGTCCCAATGCAACATTAATAATCTTGCCTATGCCAGATATAGACAACTTTTTGGAGCTGGGTTTGGGGATGGGTTTTTTTTTGCTTACATTAGTTCTTGCCATATCACCACCACCACCAGATAAAAAAAGCACAAAGATACAAGTTTCAGCCATTCCTGTAATAACAGGACAGCATGATGCTCAGTAAGAAAAATGTCATTGTCTATAGATTAAAAAATAAAATGTATTGGTATAGAATAATCTGTGAGATTTTTAGATTAAATCAATAAATATGGACTGATATGCAAGATCTCAACCTCGCAATCTAAACCAGCTCAGCCACCAAACTAAAAGCAAGTTTTCAGCATGTTGCAGAAGACAAAACTTAATATGTAACAAAAGATTTTGGAATGTGCTCATGTCATGGGAAAAAGCTCTACCAGATCACTTATCTCAATGACTGTTATTTTTGTGTCAAGGACTGTACAGCGACTTCCTTTTTTCCAAAAGCAATAATAATTCCAAAAGCAATCAAGACAAGACAGTAAAAATACTTACTATGTGACTGATTCCAGTTTCAGCCATGTCAAATACCACTGTCAAGGGCTTTCCATGATCTCTCTTGGCATAATGTTCTAACCAAAAAGCGACCAGTTTCTTTTTATCAAGTTGCTGTTTAGGATCTCTTGTATGATGTTTCACTTTGAACCAAACTTGGACAAAAACACCCACAAAAGTTGAAAGGAAAGATCCAAACAAACAGAAAACATCATGCAAATAACTATAGAGGATGCACTGAAATGTATTAACATCTCCAAGTCTGTATTTTATATTTGTCCTGATTTTGTGACCACTGAACAGTCAGAAAAACAACTGCATACCTCTTCACGTACCCAACATTTCTCACATTTTTTACTATAATTTTTTAGAAATTGAAAATACAAAAAAGTACGCCCCAGAAGAAACAATAAAGTGGAAAACCACTTTTTATGTATTTAAAGACTATTTACCTAGATTAGCATTTCATAATTTAAAATTAAATCACATGATCTTCAGACAGTATTATGTTCAGCATATTCTAAGTATTCTAAGTATTGCTGTAAAACTAATG
The DNA here is from genome assembly GCF_026979565.1 of Vidua chalybeata. Taxonomy (NCBI): domain Eukaryota; kingdom Metazoa; phylum Chordata; class Aves; order Passeriformes; family Viduidae; genus Vidua; species Vidua chalybeata. The sequence goes on from NC_071531.1 coordinate 17,475,495, forward strand.
TTTCCTTTTCTGCTTAGGTTTCCTACAGCACTGCAGTTGATGTGTTTTGAAAAATTATTTATACACACATTAAGAATTATATAAAAGCAACAGATCTCTCTAAAATAAAATGAAAAATTCCAGGAGGTGAGCAACATTGTAGAAATGAAAGTCGAGTATATATTCTTCTGGAATAAAAATAATTAATCATACAGATACTTGTTTTTCCATTTAAAAAACCCCACAGGCATAAGTCAAAGTAAAGATTTTATAAAAATGTCTGAAACCAAGTTACTGATTATACAATAAGTGAGAAAAGAAATATTCAGGGCAGTAATGTGAAAAGTAGCTTCCATTTTTGCTACCTTTACAATATCTAAGTTAGACAAGCCTGAAAATAACTTTAGGTATGCTTGCTATTCTTCTCCCTGAAACTTGGAAAGTTGTAGTAAAAACCAGATTTCTTCTCCATGTTTCATGTAAAGAAACAAATATTTTTAAGCATGTTAGCTAGACTATTTCAAGATTAAGAGAAACCCCTATTCAAACACAGAACACACATTAAACTATTATATTCTTGTTTAAGACAGTGGTCTCATCACCAAGCCTGTCTGAGAGTCAGGCCCATGGTGTGATTCTGAGGCTGCCCTGTGCAGGGTCAGGAGTTGGACTCCATCATCCTGCTGGTTCCCTTCCAACTCAGTGGATTCTATGATAAATAAAAATTTTATTACTCAATTACCTTTTTAAGTAAAAACAGTAACCAATATATACCTATGTCTGTTCTTAAAATGCTTATTTTTCAAGATGATAAAATTCTGGAAACAAAATAATGATCAAAGACTGAAAATAGTCTATTGTGTATAACTTACATAACTTATAGCCCTCTTTATCGTATCCATGCAGAAAGAGAGCACCAATTTCAAATAACCATTTTGGAAGGACAGATTCTGACAAGTCTGCAAAATCAAATGAAATATTATTTCAGTAATGATATTAATAATCACATTGTAACTTAACAGAACTCATTAAAAATGTAGAAGTAACAAAAAAAAACACCCAAAACATCTTTATAAGCCACTTTCCAAGGCCTTTATAATGCAAATATTGTGATAATTTGAAGTCTTCATTAATTTGTTGTTATGCTATAGAGTAGAATCTATTTATAAAATCAGATTTTTTTTAAATCTACAGAAAAAAATGCTGCAAATATATTTTTTTTTTCATATTTGAAGCCTCTCCACCATGCTCTGTCATGTAATTCAGAGTGTGAAGTCCTGTAGATAGAGTTTACCTTCAAAATATTTTCACAGCACAAAAATGAGATCTCTTTTATTTACTATACCAGACCCGTGCTATTACAATGAACAAGATAGCCCTGTTTGTTGTGGGGTTTTTTGTTGTTTGCTTTTTTTTTAGAACTCCATGATGCAAAGAGACAAAGCAACAGTCAGCTGTCTTCCTTCCTTCCCTTTAAACACCCTTTCTATAGATATATGGAACCACAACAAAACAGACACTACTGGTCAACATAAAAAGCAATACTTTTTCTCTTTTTTTCCTTTTTTGAATGTTCTTGCTCAGCTCTCCGTGGTACTTGCAAACCTTTAAGAGGTTCTTAATGAAACTACATATAGAGGTCAGTGGAAGTTCAATAGGAAAGCAACACACACCTTCAAAATCACTGTATAAGATAGCTTACCATTAACTGTGTATTCCTTCCTCCACTGAAAGCTTTCATCAATCATCTTTAATGTATCATCCACAACATCATGACGCCAAATTAAGTAGTTTTCAACCCATTTATCATCTTGCTGAAGTCTTTCCACATCTCTAGAATCATATTTATCTGATTTATCTAGGAAATAAATAAGTTAGTGTCTATAGCATTTGCTACAGAAACGTGAAGAGATTTGTTAAGTGTATATCTATAAGCACCTACTTGGTACATAGGCTTTCTCTTGCAGTTTATAACTTAAGGAAACAAAGCACAGCATGATAAATTAATGAAAAACATTTATCTGCTGTAATGATATTTAGGGACACTACAACATTACTCTCACTAGAAAAATATTTTCTGTGATCCGTACGCAAAGGAAAAAACAAGGTGCATTTAGGACAGGTGTAATTTTTCTAAAACCAGTTTTCTGTAATTAACATGAATTAGTATATAGTATTAGAATCTGCATACTGATGAATGTATATACTAAACATCACAAGTACATGCTTGAGTTCTCATACTTACAGGTATCAGCATGTTAGACCATAAAATGTCTGACAACAAATACAAAATTCATGGATTTGAACATGAACTATACATAATTGCATTAAACAAAATTGTTTTCTTTAAAAAAATTACAGTTTACGCTTGTTATAAATTGTTACCCTACCCAATAAAAACTACACAAAACTCTAGAGTTGCACAGAAGCCCCCAAGGCTTCTTGTATCACATTAGCAACACGGTAACAGGCTTACATGCTTTTGGTAATACTTCAGATGAAATAAGATTTGCTGCTGCTCTGAGTTTTTTTATTTTTAAACAGGAAAGTAAAACACAAATGCTAAGTGGACCTATTTCTACTGTAGATACACTTAAACAAAAGCTCTGTTTTTAAATCAATGATCCTCTGTCTGAGAAATTGGTAAAAATAGACTGTAAATCAAGAGCCCATAATAGAAACAGGCTTCTGAAAGCAAGAGACACTGATACACATCTCTGCTAACTACTAAAAAACCATAACCTCTTAAACTATTCACTTAAATTCATGATTGTCATGGAAAAAATTAAGACTATTAATAAAACAGATGTAATTTTCACATACTGGAAAGAACAGTTCCTCTGTCAATAACAAACTGCTTTCAGACCCATTTACAACTATCTAGAATTGTGATGGAATGGCTTGGCAATGTGTATTTCAGTCAGACAACTCTGAAGAAGGAGTTAAAAAAAAGACACCACTAAATTCTGCTAATATTTGTTGTTTTACTGGCCTACATGCAAAAATATGATCTATTTTACTTGTTTTCAATTTATATTGTTTCCTGTTATAAATTAGTCAATATAACTGCAAGAATATATCAATTTAAATGTATCCATTCACTAAATTGTAGTTGCACTCTGCAATGCATCTCTTCACATCTGACTTCTCACATACATCATCTATCATGTTCCCTTCTTCATTAGGCTTCAAATTTCTCCTTCCTTTAATCCCATTCCACTACTTTGTTCCTTAGATAACCCTAGAATTTAATCCCACTTTCCTTAATCTTAGTCCCCTACTTTCTTCTCTGCCCAAAAGCCTCTAATCCATTAAAATCTTTTTAACTACTGAAGTTCCTTTTCTCATCATTTCCATACTTGCACTGGACAGCTGACTTCCTACATTCTGGCTAAGCCCAGTGAAGTGATCACTCAGCACCAAACTGAAATGTTTAACTTCTCTGTGGCTCTAGAGGAACCACAGATGAATTGCAAAAATCCTGGCAGTGAAATTCTGTCTCAGCAGTCTCAAGTGCTCATTTGAAATTTGTATTTCCCCCCAATGATTTAGCAAGAGAAAAGCTAACAGTACTTAATTTCAAGTTAACTACTTCACCTTGGTTTAATAATCTCTAACACTCACTGGCTTCCAGCTATGACTGACTGCAGTTAATCAGCCAAGTACTTTGTTGAGATCAGTCCCACGTGTATCTCATATAAGTAAGGGATTAGGGTACTTTGTAATTAAAGAGAAAACTCACCACCAGGTAAAAACTAACAGGATAACATTTCACACCACTTTTTGAGGCTCTCTTAGCTTTCAGTATCTGTCTGAGAGCACAACTGTCAAAATTAGAGAATTGTGCACCTTGTATCAAGCTGTAATTTAAAACTATTGGCATACCATTACATGGAACAAATCTCAGAACACATTTCTCAGCCACTAAGAAGTTTTCCCAAACTCTGAACTTAGAGAACATAGACATTTAAGAACATAGACATTTAACTTTGTAAGTATTTTAAGAAAATGAAAGTGAAACGGAGAAAATGTTTAATCCAAACTTCCAACATCAATGGAAAGCAAGCTGCATTCAGTGATTAGGATAGCTGAAAAAGATCTTTCCTTCTCTTCTGTAACTAAGTTCTCAACAAGACACATGTAATCTGAATTTACATATATGCTACAATATACACTAAAACCAGGGGAAACAACTATTCAAGTTCTGCATCCACAAGCACTTGCAGAACGCCAGTATTTGAATCAGGTTACAGAACAACAGTACTAAGTACTGAATACTGTATGACTTTTACTTGCTTGATCCAATTCTTGCTACAAAATAAGTAAAATTTAGAATGAGAATGTGAATCCAAAATAAAGGTGTTTTATGTCACACACAAAAAGTAGAATAATATAAAATTGATGGAGTCCTTCCAAGAACCCAGTGATTGAAAATGTGTCAGTTCAGAGGAGGAATTCCTCTTCAAATCTCTATATGCCACATAATTCTACAGACATCTGGAAACTTGTTTTCAAAACATACTGTGAAATAATCAGAATGTTTCTAATTTTAAATCACTCATGGAACACTTGAGTGCAGTTACTGTATTATTAGAAACTTCTACAGATAAATGAGAATTAGTTGAAATAAAATAAGACCTTTGGGATTCTCAAAAAAATTTAAATACATCCTGTACAACAACTAAGAGGCCAAAAAAGAAAAAATATTTTAGGGGCACCCATACGGAAATTCAGGTGGAACTATAAACAGAAGTAACTTACCTCAGACAATCTCCAAGCCTACCCATTTAGATACCTGCACACATATACTGATGCTTTTCTCAAAGGAAAATTAGGTGCTTGCTTCTTCACACTTGCAGGACTGCCACTAGGACAACTGAGACACTTAAGTTTAGTCACCCTCAGCCGAGGATGAGAGACCTCTCTGAGTCCATAATGAACAGAATTTCATAAGGTATTTGGAACACACATCACTCACCCCAAAGGTAACACAAGGAACAGCACTACCAGATACTTCTGTTCAAGAAAGAGTTACTGAAAATCACATGTGTAGCAGCAGTGCCAGACTTTTGTGTAGCATTTCATAGTCCAGGGGCTTGGAAACCTGGTTGTTCCCTCAGTCCAAGACACACAAACATTTCTGTATCATAGAATAGCTCCACAGCCCATGGAAGAGGCAAAACTGGGATGCCACAATTGACCCAGGAAACTGTAGAAATTAAGCAAGATTCAGATCCAAAAAGGCAATAAAAAGCATAATCTGCCAAAATATAAATTACACATAAGAGAGTGACAGTAGCAAGGAGATGTGGTCATTATTAACCCTCTTTATTCCTTTATCTGAAAGCTTTTCAGGAAAATTTGAGTGAGCAAAACTGACTGGGTATTTAACCTTATTTTGAAAATAGCTGGTTAAAGTCACTTTCAATTTCTCATTGGGCATTTGAGGTCAAGAAAAAAGACTGAAAGAAGACAAAAGCTGGTTGAACAGCAACTTCTTACATTACTTGTCTTCTACTTTTTTTACTTCTTTTTTTTTTTTTTTTTTTGGTTTAGGGAAGATTTCTGTTCTTTCCATGAGCACATTCTGCCCTTGTAAAAGTTGTCTTCTTCAAGCTGAGAGGCTTCCAGTGAAACGCTATCATTTAATTACCATGTTTCAACATAAAGGATCTTCTAGAACACCAGAGAATACCTCTGAAAACAACTGCAGAATTACACAAAACTAAATGCACACAAATTTCACTGCAGTACTTTCACTAGAAGATTTCATTAAGTTTTCTGAGGCACAAATTCTAAAATCCCTTCTCTTTACATTACTCTTTTCTTCACTGCCATCTAGTTACCATGCCAGGAGCCCCTGGAGCAGGTCAGTGGAGGGCTGCAAAGATGATTAAGGGACTGAAGCACCTCTCTTACAAGAGCAGGCTGAGAGAGCTGGGCCTGTTCAGCCTTGAGAAGAGATGACTGAGAGGAGACCTCATCAATGTCTGTCATTATCTGCAGGGAGGTGTCAGAGGATGGGCCCAGGCTCTTCTCAGTGCTGCCCAGCAACAGGGCAAGAGGCAATGGCAAAGACTGATGCTCAGGGAGTTCCTCCTGAGTATGATGGAGAACTTCTTCACTGTGTGACTGAGCCCTGCAACAGATTGCCCAGAGAGGGTGTGGAGTCATCCAAGGACTGTCTGCATGCAAACCTGTGCCCTGTGCTCCAGGATGACCCTGCTTGAACAGGCTGGACCAGACAAGCCACTATGGCTCCTTCCAACTTGACCTATTCTGTGATTACCAGGAGAACACTGCTGTGCTGCTGTTTTCTTCTAGTGTTCATGCTTTAGGAAAAATAATAAAATTTGAGAATATTCAGCAGGAATATAGAAGATTAATTACAAGACTCAAAACCAGGCAGCACAGCTGAGTCACACACTAAATTAATCCAGAGAAGTTCAGAATTAAAAACCTGAATGACCTCTCCCTTCAGAAAAAACTCTTCCCTAGAAAAGTAGTGTTGCAGAACAAGTCCTATCTTTTAATAGAGAATAAACACTAAAACTTTATTGTACAAAGCAGAGGGAAAAAGCAACTTAGAAAAGTATGTCAAGTGTTACATTACACAAAGAGACTCAATTTAACTACTATCTTAAAGCTATTCCAGCCAAGATTTCTTGGTCTAAAATGGTCACAATTATTTCTCTGACTTTGGCTACAAGGAGGAAGCCCATTTTAATTGGCTGTTGATGGCAAACATTAAGTTAAGTACTGCAACAATTCAGGTATGTGCCTTCAGTTGCTACATGAGAAAATCAGCAAGACTAGAAACAATTTAAGAAGGTCAGTAGCCATAAAGGGACAGAAATGAAAAACAAACCAAACACTCTTTCCATCCAATAAGGAATTATTTCAATAACCTCAAGCAGCAATAGACAAATAAAATAACTGCCTCCAGAAACTGAGATAAACTTTTAGCAAAGTTGAACACTCTCAGTGACAATAAAGAGTGCTTTCAATAAAAAGCTCAATCGTTAACGTTACACAGCTTTCCATGAAAGTACGTTTCCCATCTTATCCTTCTACCAGTCTCAGCCTGAAAGCCAAGAACCAGGGGAAACAGACTTTTCAGGGCATAAAAAGACATGCAGGTATGCAAAACACTAAGAGTCTTCGACAATAGTCTTATCACTGATTTTTAAGGGTGTCTCAGATGCCTAAAAATTTATTTGCAATCAACCCATATGATTAACAAAACACTTTGCTACTGGCTTAAAGAACGTCATGGTGAAATTTTATCCTTTACATTGAAAGGATAGGAAATCTCTCTTGCAAAATCTTTTCTGAAAGTTAAGATTTGCCTAAAGGAGAAGGAAATGGATGTAAATGGGGAGGGCCAGGAAATAACAGGCAATTAGAAACAGTTAATATACAAAAGGAAATGTGAAGAAAACTAGCTTACTGAAAAAAATCTAAGACTTAATTATAAATAATTTCCACTGTAACATTAAAATAGAAAGTAATAGCCCAGAAATAAAAGCTAATTTTAGAAATCCTCTAAGGAATGGAAATTCACTGTAGAAAAAACCATGCTTGTTTGCTAGAAAACATTGTTAGTGCCAGTCAGTGCTAGAAAAAAAAAATCTTTTGTTTTCATTGTTCCTTTCACCAGTAAAATCATTTACGTCACCAACTCTCACAAAGAATCTAAACAGGCAAAACAAAAATTAGGCCCAAAACCAGTGAAGACAAAGTGCTGTCTGCCTACCACATCAGACAGTGTTTGCCAGTCTATTGGAATAACAGGGACACTATTGGAGATAAACCTTTAAGTACAAGGGTTCCATTATTGGGACATACATTCCTCATAAGAACTGAAGTTGTCTTTAGAACACAGCTAGAAAGTTAATTGAAGAGAAAAAGAAAAAACCACCACAAGATTTCAGTTAATAATAAATACTGTTTTGCAGATAAGATCCAACAGTGGTCAAGCTTTCCTTCTAGAACACTTCAATGGCCAAATTAGCTGAATAAATTCAGCAAGAAAATTCTCCTACAAATTTTAGGAAAACGAACCAGTATGGTTCTCTGCCACTTTCACACTGTATCTGACTATCAAAAGCATCTTCTGATTTGGTCACATAAATGAAAAAAAAATGTATAATTCAAAAAAACAGATTTATGGTGCTTTCAATTGCTGAACAGAACTTTTCCCACCAAACCTTGAAAGTTATCAAGACCACGACATCTTATTGTAATAATAATTATAATACATGCTGGAATATTAGACTTTTCTGAATCAGCTATATATTTTTGTAGATTTTACTTTAATCTAAAAATTGTATTCTGCCAATAAATCATTTCAATGAAAAAGTAGGATTTCAAAGAACCTCTAAATTTTCATTTCATAACAAAAGTAAACATTACTGTAAGGACATCATAGCATTTTTGACCATTACCAAATCTTCCTGCATGAGGAGGGGCAGAAGGGAAACTAGTAACTATGAGTTACAGAATATGGAAGAATCACTTCATCTTTGATGATCAGAATTACTGTGCTCCTAGAATAACCAGTTACATTGTTTTCCCCAGAGGGAAAACAAAACAATGGCAGCTGCAACCTCCAGAAAAAAAAAAAAAACAACAAAAACCACTGCTTGAAAACTTTTCTCCAACTTTAACACCTGCAGTTCACCTGTAAACAGAATAAAGTTTGCTCTGTAGTGGCCCACAATTCTATGACCACACTAAACTTCACAGGAAGGATCAGCTTCTCAGTGTACCCTGATAGTGCCCTTAGTTTTGAAAGCAGACTAAAATTCCTGGGTATGAAGCAATCATTTGTACCTTTACATCCCAAAGTCACAGGTCTTGCTGTGTTCGCATACATGCAGCCCCACATTCTTTTGATTAAGAAGCATAAAATAATATGTTTTAGAACACACACAGTAAAAGCTGATAGACCAGTACAAAATTAAAATCCTGTGGTTTTCACTCTTGATTGTGGTCATGAGAACATTAATTTGCTTGTGGCATTCCTAAATTTGTGTCAGAATCTTAACACAAACACAAAAAAAGTCTTAATCCTATTTTCTTGAAAGGGCCAACAGCCTAAAACCATGACCCAAAAATGGGCTTGCTAAGAAAAAGTGTTCAAAATACTGCAAATAGGATTACAGCTTACCTTGCAACAGTATTCAGTTATTTAATGGCTGTATTAACCAGCCCCAGAGAGACATCATTGCAACTAGAGAAGCTCGTGGAATTCCAAGATTTTAAGCAGTAGATCAACTGAAAGAGTAATACCCTTTTTCCACAACCACTCTCCTAGAGCAGACCTAGGCTTTCTGAAATAATTATTTATGAGTGTGACTCTGAGATAATAGAATACAAAGCATGTGGAATCACCTACCATATGAAAATATATGATAATTGAAAACATTAAGAGGCAAAAAAATTAGAATTTAAGATGAGCCTCCATTCATTCAAGCCTCAGTTTTACAAAGATATCTTTATTCACTTCAAAATATCAAATAGCAAAATAAGCTCTCTCTATTTTAAGACTTTCTAAAAAATTTTGTCATCAGAAATAAAGATAGTTTCTAACCAAGGCCAAAATAGTCTCCTTTATGAAAGTTAGCAGAGCAGCCATATGAAACAAAGTTGTACCACCCACAAGATCTTCAAAGTTGTCCAAAAGCATGTTCCAGCTCACTACAATGAAGAAGCACATAACCCTTACATTAAAGTGATAGATAGAAAGGTAACCTCAATAATTCTGATCAGAGACATCAAAGCGAGGCATTTGTTTGCAGAATTCAGATTCCTATTAAAGGAGATGCAGGCAACACAACTACTGGACTTTTACTGTATTTGCACTAAAAATTGCATAGAAGCATGTTTTTAGTAGAAAGTCTCTAGATAGTTACAATGAAACACACTGTTTACTGCAGTTGTTAGCAAGCTCTACATTCCTCCAACATAAGCAATGCAAATCAACCTTGAAATAGAAAGAAACCACTCTAGGCTTACCCCAGTCTTCCCTCTCCCCTAGGCATCCCCAGCATCTCCCAGCCTTCATTTACAAATTTAAATGCACCTGCGCTTAAGAACCGAGTTGGACATGCAGCATGATTTTAATTATGGCCTGCATGAATTTCAAGTACAAGTTACTCCAGAAAAACAACTCTTCCTTTGACAAACTCAGTGAGGTCAGAATGCCTCCATTCCCCCTTCCCTGGCATGTTTTATGCCCAAAGAACACCAAGCCCAGCAATGTCCCAGGCCACACTCCCCAGCCAACCAAACACGCCTGCAAGAGAGAAGGACCAAGAGCTTTGCCCCAGCATATCCTGTAGCACAAGACAGTGACCCAGCACCGAGAGCCAGCACAGAAACCTGCGTGCATCATACCCTTCCATGGATTCAGACACCCTAACTGCACCAGGGCAAGTTTAGGTTGGACATTAGGAAGAAATTCCTAAGAAAAGAGTGATTAGATATTTGAACGGGCTGCCCAGGGAGGTGGCAGAGTCACCGTCCCTGGAAATGTTTAAGGAAAGACTGGATGTGGCACTCAGTGCCGTGGTCTGGCTGACAGGTGCTCAGTCACAGGTTGGCCTCGATGATCTCGGAGGCCTTTTCCGACCCACATGATTCTGTGAAAAGGCACAGACGCTCCCAGACCTGGGAAAGCAGGATACCTGGCGCCCCGAGAGGAAAAGCGACAGTGGACAAGCCCCAGAGCCCGCACCCACCGCTCGCAGCTCACCTGGCAGGTACTCCGCCTCGAAACGCCGCCGGGTCTCGCTTATCAACGCCCCCTTATCCTGTCGCTGCTGAAAGAAAACAAGGAACAGAAGGGCCGTGAAAGGAAGGGAAAGGCCGGGGCTCCATAGAGCCCCAGACCCTCACCTGTACGCCAGGGCCCGGCCACCCGTCCTGCCAGACCACCAACCCCGAGCGGCTGCAGACAGTGGCTGCAGGGGAGAGAACACCCGGCAGGCGGGCGGGCAGGAAGGCAGCAGCGAGGGGGCAGGGGCGCAGGGACTCACCTCAGCCATGATCCAGCGGGTCCGCCCGCGCCGCCCGCACTGAGGCGGCTCCGGTAGCGCGAGGAGCGGCGGGAAAAGGGGATGGAGCGGCGCCCGGGGGGCGGAGCCTCAGGGAGAGCGGGGCCCGGCAGGCCCCGCCCGGGCCCGCCCCTAGCGATGGCCCCGCCCCCGCCCCGCCCGCGCTCCCGTCATGCTCCCCGCGGCGGGAGCTCCGGAACGGCCCCGCCGGCCGGGAACCGCGGCACCGCCCCGCTGGGAACCGCGGCACGGCCCCGCCTGAGCGGCCCGTCCGGCCGGGAACCGCGGCACTGCCCCGCCGGGAACCGCGGCACGGCCCCGCCTGAGCGGCCCGTCCGGCCGGGAACCGCGGCACTGCCCCGCCGGGAACCGCGGCACGGCCCCTGCCCGTGTCTGTGCCCGGTCTCTGTGCGGGAGCGGGCGGTATCGCGGCCTGAGCCGGGCCAGGGGCGTCGCTGCGGACCCTGCAAGTTGAGTGAAACTTGGTGAGACGGCTGCGGTTCCCTCGGGGTCCCCGGGGCCTTCTCTGGGCGAGGAGGGAGAGAGGGAGGGAGTCTACTTGGCCGCCAAATGACTGTATGGTTCCTCAGAGAACTTTCTCCTTCGAGGCCTTATAGTTTTAACAAAAAATAAATTATAGCTATTAATAAGCACTGCGCCCGAGAGAAGGCTCTTTAATTTCAGAATTCAAAGCACCGTTACTTTCCAGTCTGCTCAGTATATTTGTGGTTTCTTCAATGCCATCACACAAATTGTGAGTGTGTGGCTTGGTTTCTATCAATTTATGTTACACTGTGCAGCTGTTGATAACCAGAGAATTCATACATTGGTAAAGAAACATTTATGAAATGTTTCTGTTAGTTAAATGTCTCAGTGCAAAGTTGTTTAACTTCATTATTAATCTGTGAGGTTAAAGCACATACTGGCCTCACTCTCAAATTTTTCTGTGTTATTGCTTTGCAATGCATAGTTATTCTTAAAGCTTAGTTCAGCTTGTCCCAAAACAATTTAATTTTTTTTCTTATTTGCTTTTTGTAGATGGAAAGTGTCCAGAAGGGGTAAAATTTCCACAAAGAAATAAGCCTGACAGAAACAGGGACACATGGTTTTCTTGTAGAGGAATACACATAAAGATATATCAAGATGTTTCTGAGTGAGCAGGATCAATTCCTGTCCTACAATGGTGAAGTCCTTGTATTTCAGTTGACAAAACCAAAGCATGCAAAGGAAGCAGATGATAAAGCAATGAATTTATGTGTCAGAAGGATGGCGTTCAACAGAGACACTAAGCTGTTTGTTCAGAAATCTTCTGGAGTATTCAGCATGGGAGCCAGTCACTCAAAAATTGAAATTATTTGTTGTAGCTGCACAACAGATTCCAGAACAGGGATTATTCTTCCCTGCATTTTGATGAAGAAGAAGAAACGGAACAGCATCAAATACTTTTTATTGTTGCTTCACAGTTCAAACCAATTTGAGCCATCCTTTTATTTTAAATTGGATTATGAGCTGAAAGAAGACATCAGGTTGTTTGCTGGCCCATCGTTGTTGTGGAGACATGCCAACAAGCTCTTCTACATCTCTTCCAACACCTGCGTGGTTCAAAGTGCTCCTGTTCATCTTTCTTCTGTAGTGTGGACAGGTGAAATTGTGGGTGAAGGCACTGTTGTCTTAGGGATAAGAACTGCTTGCCTGCCAGAGACTGAAGACTCAGATGGATTTTCTGTTTCAGACAGAGCCATCTGGGGTAGCGAGTTCTTCGGATATGCAATTCAATCACAAAAATTTCTGACTGTCACGTGCTTCATGCCTCATGCTTACAGCAGAGTGGTATCTTCTGTCTACGTCTGCAGGAGCGAGAGATTGAGAAAACAACTCCGAATATCACTTGTTGCCATAACCCACAAGAACCAGCTTATTTGGTTCCAAAATGGTACCCCTAAAGGTGTTTGTGAGCTTCCTTATGAAAAGCCATGTTCAGTAAAACCAGCTCTAACCAGCAGCAATGATTTGCTATTTGCTGTGTCTTTTGCCTCTGGAAATAGCTGTGTTATACAGAGGAGAGACAGCTTACAGGTACTAGTGGCTTTAAACTCCAGTGGCTTTAAGCTCCATTTTACTGCGGTCTTTTTTGTATATATTGTCTTATTGTATGTCCTGCAACTAAAACCCTGCATGTTTAAGTTCTTTAGATTTCTTGTTTATTATTGTTGCTGCTGATAAAATAACCTGTCTAAAGTATGATGTTGTTTTGCTTCCTTTGCTTGCATATATATCTTAAAATGAAGATGGTACTCTCTCGCTTAGTAATACATTTATGAATCTGACCAAAGCTTTTGTTGCTAATTGAAAACTGCAGTAGTGTGAAAACTTGAAGTTGTAAGGCAGTTACGAATGTGCCTGGATGATTTGTGTTAGAAGTAACCTCATATCATTGGAAAGTATAAACTACTCATTAGAACACCAAAGCATTTTTGAGCCTTAATTCCTAATAACAAAAAGTTGTTCCTAGAAAATGTTGTTTTATGAAAATGACAGGAAAAGGCCTTGCTACTGTTTCTAAAAATTAGGAGAGACAAAGTTTCTGCTAGGGTTTTGTAGGAGTCTGACAGGAAGACTTTTATAAGTCAGGAAATAAAAATTTGTACTATTTGTTGCTGTCATTATTATAAAAATTTGTCTTTAACTTTCAAACATAGTTAAGTCTATTGTGAAACAGAGATATTTCTCAATATCAAAGGTACTGTGCCTTTAACTGATCTTCAAGTATTACTGCTTCTAAATAAATGTTACAACATTCAGCTGTTCGAATACACTGAAAAGTTGTCATCTTCTCTGCAGCTTGTAATCTGGAAAGTGATCTTTAAAGAGAAATGGCTAATTTTTCCCAGAGTTACCTAGGCTCTAATTGATGGGGTGAGAGTGAGAGCTTGAAACTTCTAAATATTATTGTATTTCACACAACTGAATAGGCTCTCTTAATGGAAAGCAAGCTTCACCAAAATGAGGTCTCAAATACAAGATTTATTCTAATAAATGTGTTTTAAAACCTCTTTTACTGTAGGTGGCTTCCAAATGGCAAAAAGTGAAATGTGTTCTGGTGGATGATTTTATTGGCTCTGGAAGTGAGCAGCTGTTACTGCTTTTTAAGGATGACTCCAATACAGACTTATTAAGTACATTCAAAATAACAGATCTTGGGGAGGTCAGCTATGCAGTAAGTTGAGCTTGCCTTTTCTCAGCTACTCAGTCTGTGCTTACTAAATTAAGAAAACCTCAACAAATCATTAAAGTATTGATTCAAAATGAAATTGGATGTGTGCTGTGAAATGCCCTGAAGTTTGAATACAATATCCCCTGCTGTAATCTTAAATTATCTGAAGATGTTATTTTGCTTCTGTGATTGTATCAACATTCTGTTGGGAAATTAATGCAGCTGAAAATGCTTTACATACATAATAGTTTTGCCACAATGGTTACCTTTTGGCTAAGAACCCTTAATTTAATTAAGGCCATAGTGCATTTTAATTATCTTCTCATAATTGGGTCTTTCCATTATGTACTCTCAAATTCTAATTGCTTTCAGAAAATAGGATTTTTCTTTTAGAAGACAGTGTGATTCTACTGGCTTGCTGTATTTTCTCCCAGATTTTTATAATGCTGTGTAATAGCCTGTACCTTACTTTCAGAGCTTTTTAATTCATTCAGGGTTTTGGTTTTGTTTTTTTTTTTTTTCTTTCAGAGTGATATCAATTATAAACATGATGTTCCTGCTGCAGAAGGATTGCAAGAAAATGGTTTGCTTACTGTCCGAGCCCTTGAAACAAGATTGCAGGTTTGTACTCAACAGTTCTGCCTCCCTGTTTTCTGTAAATTACTGTTCTGTATCATTGCGTTATCTAGAGGGTGAGGCTAATGATACTGTTATTATTGAAGAAGTGGTTCAGGGAAAAGGTCAACGTGGTTAAGTATTTATTCTTGAATCAGTAGCAGGCTGTGTTTCAGTTGTTTCTCTCGGTTGTTATGAGCGCATTTAGGTAATTGTAGTGGTCTAACTTAATTTTAATTAAAAGTTTGAGATAATGCTGAAGCTATCTTATCAGAGCTCCTTAGCAGTCATTTTACTCATGTTTAAATACCAGCTTAAAAAAATTGGAATGTTTACTTCTTTTGGTCACCGTTACATACATAACTTTCAGGTCATGTAGTGGCAGGTTCCCAGTGAGTGCATGTGCACAAATTGGTGACGGTGGTTATTTCACCACCTTCTGATGTTCATGGTCCTGTTACTAGTGGTTTTACAAGGATAATTTTGAGATGTACTGTAGATAAAGCTAGAATGTATCCTTCTTTTAACTAAAATAATTTATAAAACAAACTGGGGGAAACTTGGGAGTTTCCCACCCAACATACTCACCAGTGTGAGTGCTTTTGCCGTGTGTATATTAGCCTATACCAAATGGGTAATAATTGACAAATAGGAAGATTATTTAAGAACAAAAAAGCTTTAGGGGAGAACACAACTCTCATACTGAGTCAATGATATGAGGCTATTGTTAATTTGCTAAGGGTACTTTAAAGATGAGCTATGAGGTAATTATTCCTGTCACTTGAGAATTAGTGAAAACTAAGTAGGGTATTGTGGCAGTTTTATTTCTAGCCTTTAAAAGTGAAGCAAATGAATTGGCAATAGTTAACCAGTCAATAAATAAATAAAAGGAGGACATATTAGGAAAAGACTGAAAAAGAAAAGAGTTTTCTAGTTTTAATGACAAACAAGATATCTAAAGTGCATCTTTCAAAAGATAGATGTTTGAAGAACAGTGGACAAAATGGTTTTTCCTCGTAGAAGACTAGAAAATAGAAGCTAGATTAATTTTGAGGACCTCTTGAGGTCCCTTCCAATCCTACTTTTTTAAAGTTTGCTTGTTAGAGGCCTACTGGCTTCTGCTTTAACATGCAGAAGTGCAGTCTTCCTTCCAAATGCATCTTTTTCTGTCTCTGCATTTTTTTCTTTTTGGACAGTCATATTTTAAAACTGACTTCACTGCAGCCTTTTTGCCCTACTCATTACATTACTTTCCTCTTCTACAAAACAGAAATTAGTTTCTGTCTCTTATTGGCTACTCCTTCCACAAATCTAATGAGGTTGTCCACCCTGCCATTGATAGCTGTACATTCTATGTTCCATAACTTTGTTCTTTCAATATACCAACTGGCTTCCAGCTGTACAGCTCTGTGAATCTTGTCAGGATGAAATTAATTATCTGGTTTTCACTGGCTACTGGTTCTGCTGGAAACAAGCCAGTGGTTGGATATTTTATCTGTCATGTGCTGATATAGTTCTTACAGACACAGAATCCTTCCTAAGACCTTATATTTCTGTGCTTTTAGATCTTTTTAATCTCTAATTTTCAAAGCCACATGTTAGCACAAGCATTGTAAGCAGTTGGAAAATTACTGTGTTTTAATGCTGTAAATTTTTGAAGTTGTGAAGCTGATGAATTTGGAAGTAGGTGCAGATATTTCTTTTTAACCTCACTCTTGCTTCCTTGTTGAAATCCCCATTGTTCTGTATTATATTTGCTGCTCAGTGAAGTACTCTTGCTGGCTTTTATAATCTGATGTATAATTGAATTTCAAGGATGCTTGTTTTGAAGCAATGCTGCATGAGTTCTGCTTAGCTTGGGAATTTTCAGAGATTTAGTCTTGAAGTGGTGCCTCTTGATATTTATCATCAAAATTCAGGTATTCTAGAAATTTGCAATCAAATCAAGTTTTCACAGTCTCCATGGAATCTTGTGTTTTACAGCACGATAAAACAGCAGATGCAGCCCTTTTGCATCCTTGTTGCTTAACCCTTGTTTCATATCTGCACAGCTGTTTTCTTAACCACATGAGAACTTTGACAGGAATTAATTATAGTCCACTGTATAATTAAGTTGTGTTTAAGTTATACGCCATAAAATATAAAAACTGCATTTTGCAGGCAGTGAAATTGAAAAATAGATCAGCTTGAGCAATTTTGAATTGTGCTATGTTTATTTCGTATACACTATTTTGGGCCTGAATCCAGCCTTTCCTCCTTTGCAGTTTTTTTTTACTTTAACATGTGTTTTGATATCTTCTGAAGATGATATCCTTTGGCAGACTACTGCAGTTACATTGCAACAGCTGAGGTTAGAGGGTTTATCATGGTTTTAGTTGATTGTTTTAGCAGAAATAAAGCAGTGCCTTTATGTCCACTGCTCTGTTCTATCCCCCCATTACTTGACAGTTTTGTAAGGACTATTAATCCTGGATTTACTCACAGCTCCATTGTCTTTGGCCCTAGTCTGCTAGGGCCATGTTTATTTTCTAAGGTGATCTAGTTTTATTTTCTTAGTTTCACAGCACAAAACTCCTGCTGATGCTTGTAGTGCAGTGCATCTTGGCATACAGCAGAAAGGATGTGCCTGTCACTTGTGACAGCGGGGGACACAATTCAGTCTTGAGTTTGTTATGTGGTGGAATTCAGGTCCTTTTCTTGTGTTGCTTTAGGAGGAAAAAGGGCTTGCAAAAGCCAGATTGGTCAGCAAGCATACAGCAGTGAATGTGCTTCCACATCTGTGCTTCCCCATTTGCTTTCTGGTTCTCAATTGTTTATTCAGGAGTTGGCTCCAATGGGAGTAAATGATGGCTTAGTGTTCTGATGACCTAAATTAGGAAGGTATTGTAGACTCATCTTCATTCTTAACTCTTCATTTTCATCTCTTGAGTAAAGTCTGGCACTGGATTATTGCTTGGAATCTGGTGCTTAGATTCACCAGGATCCTTAGGTTGGATAGGTGACATTTTTTTTGCAAAACTTCATGAGGGCGCTGTTGGTCTAAAGGTCCTTTGCCATTGCAGCTTGAGCAGAGGAAATCACTTTCAAGAACTGCTTTTTTATTCAGGCTTATAATGGATTTATGTGTGTTATTTGTTTGGTGGGGTTTTCTAAGGGGATGGGGAAGATGGAAATTTGGTTTTGCATTTCAGGGTTGAGTTCTCTCCTTGAAAGCATTGGACTTATCAGGATGTTCCTTTCCAGATAATACTTTTGAGGAGTTTTCTTAAAACCTGGCAAGCTGGAATGATTTTTTTTTCTTTATTACTTGTTTGGTGGTTTTTTTTGGTTGGTTTGCCTTGGTTGGTTTTTTGGGGGATTTTTTCATTGTGTTTTGTTTAACAGAGACACAGCCAATGTGTGTGTCTGCTTGTATATCTGTCAACTCTTCAATATATTTATTTGACCAATAATCAATACAAATCTTGAGAAGAAGATGAAAATGCTATCCATGAAAAAGTGAAGCAAGATTAATAATGAAAGATACAATTCAGAAATATATATACAGAAATGTAGCTGAATATCTATGTAATTTGATTAAGTTTACCTTAATATTTATATGTAACTCTAGGTTTAATATCGAAAGACCAGGATTCTGAGATTCATATTTTAACAGCAGAGTAGCCTGACTTGAACCTTTTTTAGAAATGTTATTTGTGATTCTTGCATAAAAATGGAAAGCTGAAAAGATATTTTGATAGCTTTAATATCTTATGTGCAGTAGTCTAATGATTATCTTTTACAGGCTGGTTGGACTTCTGTTCGAGAGCTGCAGCAGCATTTAGGACTCCAAAAGAGGGTTATTCTTGAGTCTTGCAGAGCATTAAGAGATCTTGTTGAAGAAAGAACCCATATTCTACCAAACTCAAAAGAGGTAAAATGCAGGAGATGGGCCAGGTCACTTCTGAATTCTGCCAAGCCACTTGTAGAGGGTGCTGCCATCAACCACTTACCCCTTTTGCCTGTAGGGGTTGCCACTATCAAAACTCATCAATCTGCTATTTAAGTCCGGTTCGTTTTCTTAACTTGCCAATATATGTAGTTAGGAGTAAATTCAGTTGTTTCTACTTGAAATTATTGTGCACAATACCTCCTGACAACTGAGTGGTATGGAGGAGTAACCTCTGACAGAGTTAGTGACAAACATGAGGGGAGAGTACAGTTCTAATTGCCACAGTTGCCTAGATATTGAATATCTGTAATATCACATGTTACAAAAAGGGAATTGTCATAGAACTATGTGAGCAAAATTGATTTTATAGTGGGGGCAGAGTGAACTGTGGGCTGAGAAGGTAATGGAGGTTGGGAAAATCTTATTTTAATACATTGCTCAAAAGAAACCTAATTTAATTTAAATGGAGTTGATCTCTTTTGGTTACTGTTGTGACATCTTGCAAGTTTTCTGGGTTTGCACAGCAAAGTATTGAGCAATTAAATGCAATAATATAAATTCTAGCACCTTAAATCTTTGGACAATTAATTGTATGACAGGTCAAGATTTTGACATATGATGTTTACAAAGAGAGAATAATGATACATGATGATATAATGTGTTTTAAGAAAATTCAATTCTAGTTATTGTAGAGAATAAACTATATGTAGTTTATATATATCTTTCATTTTATGTATCTTAGAAGCTCTTCCAGCAGTCACTTGTGGTAAAACACAAAGTAATGCAGTATAAAAAGAACCAAAATCTCTGCTTAATTTATCTAAAATAAATTTTTCTGTAAGGAAGGCCTTGTCTCTCTCTGGGATGATGTAGAAAGTCCTCCTGATTCTCTTAGTAAAGAGACATCACCGGCGTCTGAAGTCCCAGAGCACTTCACAGAGGAATTGTGGCAGCGTGTTGTGGGTGACAGCCTGGTAGTTGGAGTAAAACTAACTGAATCATTTTGTTTGTGAGTATATACACTTATCCAATAATTTTATTGGTAGTTTTATAGAAAATGAATATGTAGGTTAAGCTCTGCAGTAAATTTGAACTTTCTTATTTTGAACATGTGCATATAAAGTGTTTCAAATGTGTCTTTGTCAGTATTCCTGCTACTGGTTGCTTGTTCTCTAGCACTGTGCAGAAAAATACATTATACAGCCAGAAATCAGTTATGTGAGTATAATTGCAACATTACTCGAGACTTTTTACAAAAGAGTTTTCTTTGACAAAAATTATGGCTCTTTATAGTCCATGTTGACATAGCAATGCTGACATCAGTATGTGTTGTAAATAAAAGTCTGTCTTAGCTTAGTTCCTGATGCTTTACTGTTAGCTACTTGCCATTCCTAATTGATTTGCTTCAAGAAGCACAAAAGAAAATATATTAAATTCTCTTACCAACTAATAAATACTTAGCTTTTGAATTGAACTCTTCTAGTCAAGTACCTAATTAACATGCTTGCAAAGCTTGTCTTTCGTGTAAATCATGTGGAACAATCAACCATTCAATACTTAAACCTTCAAAATTATTTTGTTGGTTTTCTTATTATTTTTTAAATTATTTGTTTATTCTATTTATTTTAGTTACTCAGTTCTAGTTGTAAATACTACTTATGTCATTTTCCCTTACAGAGAGGGAACTAAGTTGAAACACTGTGAAAAAAGAGGATACATAAAATAAAAAATTACAGCAGGTATTGTGTAATGTAAACTTTGGTGGAGTCAGAACTTCTCTTTTGACCCATGTTCCCACAGGCAGTGTAGCTGAGGCTGTGTTAGGCTGAGCTCAAAGACTATTGATGCCACTAAAAATCATTCAGGTGGCTGTGAGGGAGCTGACCTGTTAGGCCCTCTGGCCAATCTGCTGGAGCCGTGGCTATATTCTTTCTCAACTGCCAGATTGCTGTAACTTAACAAGAAAGTTGACCTCATCCTCTTGACAGCCTCTCTTAAGAGCCACTGAGGCAAAAGATTGTTTTTTGCCTTTTTAGTGTTTGTTCTTTTAGCTTTGATGATGATGCCTTTGTTTTTTTTTTTGGTTTTTTTTAAAGTGAAATGCTTCATTCCTTTATAACTTCAGAAATCTTCAGCAGATTTTAAAAACCAGCAGCAATCTAGTCCTCTCCCCCATTTTTACAGTTGAGAAAAGATCTGTGGAGAAGCCATTTGTCCAAGGTTACCTGGCAGGCCAGCAGCAGAGCCTGGGTCTTCTGAGCTCCAGTTCAGTACTGTGTACAACAACCTGTGTTTGTGGGGAAAAGGACTTGCTTTATCTCCAACCCCCACACAGTAATTCTGTATTGAATATTTTTGTGCTTCCTACTAATGCAAGATTATAGTGATATCATAGATTGATTTATGAGGTGGTGATACTTCTCTATAAAGAAAATTAGACATTCATAAGACTGTCAAATGTCAGTGACATCTTGAGATTGAGTTGATTGACAGAATAATATATTCATTGAGAGAGGATCTGGAACAGTAATATTAGGAATTCATTGAAAGAGCCCTGTGTTGAATAAATAAAGTACTTCATAAATTTCAGGAAATTGCTGCATGTTCAAGGTAATAGTATCTTAAGCCTTTTATTTTACTCTACATTCAATTTTGTTTGAATATCTATAGAAATGTAGAGTATCAGAAGAGCTTCTAGTCCTCAAAAGGACAGAATTGATATTTTCTGCAGTTTTTTATTAAAAAGAATTTTTTTAAAGATTTAAAAAAATAATCCATAAATGTCATAGAGTATTTTTATAGGTTACGTAGACTTTTCAGCTTTTTCTGGCAGAATTAAACATCCAAATTCTTTTGGTTGAAATGAGGCATCTAACTCCTAGAAGCGCTTCAAAAATTCAGTTCCCATTTTGAAAAATGTTTATACAAAAGAGTTTAAATGAAACAGTCATGTGAAGCACTTAGTGTCTTCGCAAAGTCTATGACTTAAAATCTGGAATAGCATCAGAATTTATGTCTTAAATGTCTATGTATGTCTGCAGAGTTGTGGTTATTTGTCAGAAGGCAAAAATGTGAACTGGGAGTGCAGTCATATTGTATGGATTTTTACAGGTCACTGAGTGATGTCAGTTTATCTTTAGTGACGGATCAAGACTTCTCTTCAATTTCTCCAATTATCAAGTGTCAAAGTAAAATCATTAAGCTGAACAAAGCCTTCTCAGCATTGGCAGTCTCCTCAAGTCAAATTGAACCTCCTCCAAAAAAGATGAAATTGGACTTGCATAGCAACAATGATCTGAAAAAAGAATTTCCTAAGAGATCTTCAAGGATTCAGTTGGATGGAGCAAAGACAGTCACTGCTGTCACCAGCCTTTCCCCACTGCTGGCATTTCATCGTGTGTGCTGTGTAGTTCTTCTGCATGCCAGGAAGCAAAACAATCAGAATGATGGTGTACAGCAGAGCAAAAAGATTACTGTACTCTGTGGGAAAATTTTGTTAAGTCTGGAAGATATTTCAAATGACAGATATTCAATAAAGTTGCTAAGGGATAATAGTTACTGTACAGGTAAATAGATTTATATACTTTAGATTTATAAATATATATATTTAATTCTTCTGTTTACTCTAGGTGGTGCCAAGCTAAGTTTCTCTCTGAACACAAACTGCACAGACTTTTTGGGAATTAAAGCTGGGTGAAATAGGAGATGGAACATTTTTCAAAATGGAAAAAAATGTTTAGTGAGTTGCTGTAAGGTTTTGCTAGCATTGGTGATGAAGGGTATCTGGAAAGGATGATTTTGAAGATAAGTTTGAGTACAGAATGCTGAAGCCTATGTTTTTTCCTATAAATAAGATACTGTAATTAGATACAGAAGTTTTTTTCTGACATACTACTACCTCTTAAATAATACCAAAGTAATTGAAGCTCTTCCTCATCTACACATATATTAAGATAATTTATTTTAATTTCTTTCAATATTCCTGATTAAATTGATTTTGAACTGGGCTTTTGCTCAGGTAATGAAATATCCTTTTTATTGTTTGCAATGAATTTTAATTTTTCTTGCTTTAATGCTGTGTCACTGCTAAAGCCAACATGTTATCTTATTATCACAGGCTATTAATAGTCTTCTTTTGGCAAGGCAATGTTTATCTTAAGAGCTTTCATTCTACTGGTGGTGCTCCATTAATCAACTGTTTTGCTTGACAGAAGTAGGGATACGAATTTAGGTGAGAAGAAAATTCCCAAAAATGCCTGAAGTCAGGTGCAAATCCTTCACAAAAAAACTGGCAATATGAGCCAAAAAATCAAGGTTAATTTAATGCATGCAACATGATCAAACTATTTAGTTCAAATACCTTTTTCTGCTGTATTTTCTTGCAGGTTCCATGGAAGATATACTTGCTGTCCTTGCAGTGTCTGTCAGATTCTCCTTTCAGATTGTGTCTTGTGACTGCACGTTGACTCCAGTCAGTTCATGGTTACTGGGAGAAATGGAGTGCACACCATTTAAGGAATGCCAGGACAACATATTCTGTCATAAAGCAGGAAATGTCCATGGTACAATTTTTAATTGGGCCCTGAAAAATCCATTTGAAGGAGTTCTAACAATATTTTGCAGGTAAAATCACTTCAAAAGCATAGCTTATATTCATCTTCCATACACCCTTTTTTATCTTTATGCTGTTTCTTGCTGGTACCATAAACAGCAGCCAAAATCATAACCAATAGGCTGCCAATATGATGTTATGGTAACATTCATCAATATCAGACCTGTTTTCAGATCAGAATTATGGCAGAACCTGAACTGAGTTGTTTAATTTTGTCTAAGCTGGAACATTGAATTACAAATAAGTCTAGTCTCCATTAACACCTGCTTGGTATTTCCTATTCCTTCTCTTCATTTTGCTGCATCATAATTTTATATTATTTTTTTCTTACATTATTCTTAGTATAATGTGCAATTTGTAAATTTTTTCTTCAATGTGTCTTAATTTAAAAAAACCTTTATATATTAAATATTTATATATTAATATTAAAACAAAAAACAAACCACAAACTCCAAGTTAAATTAAATTTAAATTTATCACTAGGTCATTTTTTAGTTTAGTATTGCAATATAAATCTAGTCTCGTTTTGTACCTGTATCTGCTATAGTTATTTCCTATCTACCATTATAGTGAAAAGGAAATAATCTGTAGAGTCTGACTGATGTCCTGTCTTATGCAGATTCTTAGACAAATATTTCCTAAGCTGGGTTAAGCAAGTTAGTAATACTGCCACAATTTATGACTTAGCTGGATAAAGCTTATAACATAAAAAGTATTTCTGGGATTTTGACAAATGTTGCTGTTTTGAAGAGTTCAAGCTAAAAAATAAAAAAGAAAATGTGTAACTGGTAAGAGTGTATTTTGTAGTGGGGTTCAGTCTTTTCCTCAAATTAGGAGTTGATTTCCTCTATGTAAGAGGAAAGGCTGAAATGTTTAGGAAATCAATCAGTAAAATTTTAAATCTCAAGACTTTTGGTTCCTTTTGAAAAGTGATTTTACTTCATACTATTCACTTTCGATCCTGTTTTGTTAATAGTTACTGCGCCTCATGTGTATGGGCTGTGATGGTCTTTTCTGTATCTTTTATTCCTGTGTTTGGATTGATCTTTTATCTGGCTAGGATAGTTCTGTGATAGGTGGAAACTACAGAGTATACTTTTTTTGACACCACCATCATTTTGTTTTACAGAAATCTGACTGTCTTGTTCCAGTGCCTTCACAGCCTTACTAGAGTTCTCCCTCCGAGCTGCAGTGTAAAACTCCTGAGATCAGGAAGCAAAGGAGTACTTACTGAACACTTAGCACTGGCTCTGGAAAAGGAAATGCTCACCTTGAAGAATTCCCTTTTCTTAAAAGAAACTAAAGCTGAAAACAGCTTGACATGGAGGAATGAGTCTGGCAAGAACATCAATAATGCTCCTCTGTCTTCTTTACTGGACACTGAGGAAGGAATCCAGCAATTCAGAAAGAAGCTTCAGAATGAGCGGGAAGAGAGTGTGCGAAGTATGAACCAAACAATGAAGGGTGCCCTGTACCAAAAAATTGCTTTGAAAATAGCAGAAGCTCAGCTCAGTTCAGATATGATTGTGTGGAGACTGGCCAAGTCCTAGAAACTATTGACTAAATTTATTTTGAAAAAAAAATTATTAAAGTTATACCATTAAGTAATATTTATATTTTCATGGGTACTTATATTGATTTGTATTCTATAGCATTTCTGTGTTGTTTGTACAGAAAAATAGTGGTATTTTAATTGATGACTATTGGAAGAATTTAATATTAAAGATCGAGTCATCATTTTGTTACAGATTTTGAAAATTTTCTAATGATTCTTACTCCAAAATCATAATTCTTGGACTATAAAAAAACCTATGTTAGAAAAAAATGAATCAGTGTGTACTCTTTAAAGTAGTTCTATTGAACTTGAAAGATGACTGTTTACACATGTAAAATGTAAGCCTTTTTTAGACATTTTAAAACAGGTATGGAAAGGATCTAAGTTATACAACCAATTGTAATTCATAATTTGAGTATGGAGTTGGACAAATTCAAAGAGAGAGTTTATCTTCATATGTCAAACTTTTTAAATAACTTCTAGTGATACCAGTTGAAGAACAAAAATCTGTACCTTTCAGCCTTATCTTCTGGAGTCCACTCTCAGGTTTATGGAGTATTTATTGGAGGTGGAGAACCAGATCAGACCTCTTAACCAAATTTCAAGAACTCATTAAGATTCATTACATGATAAAGCTGCTTCAGGTTTAAGAGGTCCATTCCCATACAATTTAGTGGTAGGGCTAATCTCGCTGGTAAGTCCTGGAGGAAGCTGTCCTTCTTTGGCCGTTAACCTAGCTTCAGTGTCAGAAGATTGGCTTGCTCAATCCCAGAGCATGATTGCTGATGCTAGCTGCTCAGTGGTTTTGGCTTATCTCAAGTAGTTTAAATAATATTGGGCAATTCTTTTATTATTATTCCTCCTTTTGCTGGCTTGAGGAATATCCTGCTTATGCTTCTAGGAAGAGAATGGCCTGTACTTGCTGACATAGTAATTTTTTAATCAAATTTTTCCCCGCTGGTTTCAAGAGGGGCAGAAAGGTTATAAAGTTCCAAATCACAGTAATTTGCTTCCTTTTATCTCTGATTTATATAAGTAAAACATTCTTACTGCTTGTCACCATTTTTCTGAAGTTGTCAGAGTTTTGCTTTTCATTTTCTCTGCAAACAGAGTTAATAGTTGACACGTCCAGCATGATCTCTCTCTCAGACAATAAAAGTCTGGCAGGAAAAGTAGAAGATATTTATTGACTCAAAGGAATACTGATGTTTCAGAATAATTCTTTTTGTCTCATCAGAAAGTTCAACTTCTGTATGTATGTCCTCTAGAAGCATTACGTGGTGATGTTTTTCAATCCAAGCCATCTTCTCATTCTGGCAACAGGAGTGAACTGATGCACATTAATGCAAAACGCTGCCCAGAAAAACAGTAAATGAGAGAACTGTGCTTTGTTAACTTAACCCACGTTAGTGATATAGCTCCCCTTTTGAGATACTCAGAGTATTACTCCTTTTGAATTACAGAGAAGGGAAATCTTCCATTAAGATGTCAAGAATGTCTTAAGAAATTGTCATGGGTATTTGAATGTCAGTATTTACTGGATGAGAAATTTGAGGGTTTTCCACAATTCTTTCTTTGTTAAGCCACAGTCAGGCAATAGTCAAAGCTTAGGAATCCATTGTTAGGGCCTGCAAGTTGGTTGTCACTGGAATTTCCAGAAGTTCCTGATTATAAATACAACTGAAGCAAAAAATCTCAAGGTGCAATCCTGTAGCTTGCAGCTCAGGGCAAGACCTTGCTGAGCCACCTGAGTAGAAACCTTCAGAGCAACAAAGCTACTTTTCAGCCCAGGGCTCAAAGGAGATTTTGCAAAGCAGTGTAGACAGTCCAGCAGTTGATTTTTGTCAGCACATAGCAGTCTGCTCTCATGTTGTAACTAACCGTCATTGGTCTTTCTGTCTGTCTTTAATGAGAAACTTCCATTTGTGTTGACATCCCTTTGTTGAAATAACAGAGTGGGACAAATGAACAAAAGCTGCTAAACACAAATGTTGCTAGTTTCTAATTCCATGGAGTTGTTACTTTAAAGAACCAAACAGGGAAATCACAGCAGTGTAGAAGTGAAATTATTAGCATAGTATAGTAACAATGTGTTCCTACTAAAGAGAGTTTCCTGAGGCGTGAATGCTTATTTTGTAAATCATCAGATGAGGTCATTAAACACTTTCCTAATAGCTTTAGTATTCCTGGGAGCAGTTCTTCAACTGTCTAGTAATGCATAATAGCATGGTACAGCTTTCAGTGGTAATGATGCAGGTGTACTGCATGTGTGCCTTACTTTTATGTGCCAAAATATAAAGGTCTCCTGGAAATACTTGAAAGGTTTCTGCTGATATGTGTGTTTTTTGGCCAGGGATAAGGTAAAAATGGAGCAGGCATTAACAAAGATTCAGGCTCTCTAGAACCTTATCTTCAAGCGGCAGCAGCAGGCATTTTGTTTACAGGTATTTGCTTTCCTAAACTTGCCTTTCAGAGGTAAAAACAACCAAAGGTGTTAACCTACTTCTTTGGTTTCTTATGATGATTAATGTCTGCACATGGTGGTGTTCAAATGAGAAGTCTAAATTGCATGGACTAGAAAGATGGTTAAGTTGGCTAACCATGTTTCTGTCATGAGCTGTTGCAATCCCATTTTCTGGACCTCCAAGAAAGTTTTGGAAGTGAGATATTGCATAAAGTGGGTTTTGCAAGTACTTTTCTGAGCAAGTCATTTGAGAAATTGAGTGGCAGCAGCAGTCCTAGTTATGGAGGAATTAGTATTGCCAAGAAATAACTGATAAAATAGTAGGATGTTTGATTCTCTAAATAAATTCCTCTTTCCATGATAGTAGATCAAGTTGGGAAACATACACATCCCAAGGAACAGAAGGCTTTTTGCTACTAAAGCTGCTACTAATAGCTGATAACTATTCACACCGCACATTCACTGTCTAACACTCATGACTTCTGTGTAGGAGTAGTCACGAGTGTTACACTGGGAGGTCAGTCCCCACCCTGGGACCTCTGGCTCCTAGGTGGGTTACAAAGTCCTTTGAAGAGCTCTTTGCTTCATCAGGTTTATATGTGTAATCCTGTAGGGTTTTTTTGTTTGTGTGTAGCAGACACTACCTGTTTGTGCATGATCCAAGTTAATGCAAGCTGTGGTTGATACTAATGTGTGTAGTGGCTTTGTACACAGCCAGCAGGCTCCTAGTGTTCTGAATTTATCAGTTCTGGTGGATTTAACAGAACAACTGGTCTCCAGAGCTTACCAGTCCTGGGAGACCTTCACATGCTGCTTCTAAGCATGTAATAATCTCCTCAGCCTGCTACTTGGTAGAAAACATTCCTCCCTCCTGAGCTGGACAACCCTGCATAAACTCACACAAAGGGGCCTTTGATAAGCAGTAAAATTGTGCCCAGAATCAACTTGTCTTGACCCCAGTAGTCCTGATTTCTGGAAACCAGCACAAGTCAGTGGTTTCTGACAGGTATCTGTAGGAATGGTTCCAGTCTTCTGGACATGGCAGTGTTCTGTGTGCATATATTTAATTTGCAATGACTCTTTTATCACGTTTCAAAAGACAGATATGCAAAACAAAGTCTGACATAGGAAGTATGAGCTGTCATGCCTGGATGCACTCTTACAATGTTAGCACTTTTAAAGTCAGTATGATTTAAGACCCTAAGAGGGACTGTGTGTCAAAGGTCTCTGCTTTTTCTGGCCAAGTTGGTGTAATAAATAGATTAACTTACAGTAATTTTTCTCTGCCATTCTAAGGCTTCTTAGGAAAAAGAAACCTGTCTGCTCTAGAGTGATTTCTGTCTGACAGTAATATTTCCTTTTTAAGTTTGTGTGTATGTATTTCAAATCAGCCACAGGCTGCTCACTTGTTCATAGTTGTAGAAGTTAAGCCTTCTCTCTCAGCTGCTAATTTTTGTTTTCCCACATCTTTTCACAATTTGGGAACTGTGACAGTCATATGACTGCTCTCCTCTGAATCATACTGACTCTGCTGACAAAATAATAATGGTAGCATGTTTATCCCTGAGTGAGTTATTCATTAGAGGCTATTAACAAAGATGATAGGCTCAGCAAAAGGAGTATTCAAACAGTGGTAGTTTTCTTCTCCCCCCCCCCGCCCCCGTCTCTACTTCCCTGGGAGAAATAAAGTTTAAACACTAGAATGAAAAGAATTTAAAATCTCAAATAGTTATAAATAGTTAACTAAATTTGAGCATTTAGTTATTACCAAGTCTCGTTTATTTTTAGGTTTGGTTGTGGGGTTTTTCAGTATTTTCTTTTCTGCACTCTAGGCATGCCATTGGGTAAGGACAAGATGAACATCAGCATGTAGCAGGAGTTTCTAGCCAAGAAAATCCTCCCAGGGAAAAAGCAAAAGAGTAGGAGGTTTGATGTTGCTGTTTAGTCATGTTAATTATTGCTTTAAGGAGGTGATACTGCTTAGGTCTCTTCTGTGACCTCATGTTTGTTGTATGTGACAAATTATCCCATGAGTATATTGAGAAATTCATAATTCATAGGTGCGAGACGGCAGCTGTATGTTTGTAAAGCACTTGTCTAGAGCAAAGCCTGCCCAGCGCCGGGTTTGTGTCAGTCCAGTTCTTGCCTCGAGTCCTGCAGTCACAAAACCCTGGTGCTTAACTCTGGTATTTAGGTCAGAGGCACAAGTTGGTAAAGCAGTCTCAGGTTAACTAATCCTCCTCCTTATTGTCTAAATGGGAAGGCGGTGACTCATGCACCGGGCTGTGATCCTTACCTGGCAGAGAGGGAGAAAGGGAAGGCTTTGAAGTGAGTCCTTCAAAACAGCGTGCGCTGCCTCTGTGCCTGCCCCTTCCCTCTCCCCGGAGCCCCAGTTACACTTTCGAACTAAACATGTCTTCTTTTGTAATCCTGCCTTTGAAATGTTCTCAAGCATGAGGGGAAATGCAAAAGCTGCCAAAAACTTCCAAAATTTATGGTTGGAGTCTGTTGTTTCTGTGAAGTCTGTAGTATTCCCTCTGCACAGGCTCTACTGACTGTATTTTCATTCTTCTCTCTTACCCTTGCCTCAGTGATTAAATAGTGAAAACCAAAATCACAATCACTTCTAAAATGAAAAAAAAAAAAAAAACCCAAAAAAAAAAAAAAAACCCCAAAAAAACCACACCAAAAAAAAAAAAAACCAACCAAAGCAAAAAACACTTTGCCATGCTTTGTCCTGTAGGAAGCAGGTATACGTTCTTTTCCAAACTGTTGAATCATAGAATCTACACATAAAAGTCATGAACAAACTAGATGAAATTTTCAAGAGCTGCAAGTAATTATGCAACACAGAAAAAAGCATTTCCTCTCCACAGCCCTGACCTGAGCTTTCTACCAGCTCTTCATGACTGTTTATGCTGATAAACTGCACAGGGATTTTTGTTCGTTTTATAAGATCTCTGAAGTTAAGGCTCATTCACATGTCTACTTTACTTGTTGGTAATAGATTTTAATGCTGTCTCCAACATGTTAAGCTTTTGTTTTAATTTTGCCTTTTCTCAACCTCAATTAGGTAAATTCAGCATTCGTTGGATGGGTTAGTATACTACTAGAAGTTAAAAATTCTATTTAGATATGAGTTGCTAACACACAAACTTCTAGAAATGAGTGAATTTCTGAAGGGGGGGTTGTCAGAATCCCCTTTCTTCTTTTAAAGTAGTATGAAACCTTCTAATTTTCAAATCATCCAGATGTGTCTGAATGCAGATAATATACCAGCTGTTTTAATCACCCCAAATCAGCTGCATAAGATAGTTACATCAGAGAAAGCAAAGAAAATTATGTTACATTGGAGTTACATGTATTTTACAACACAACTATAAGGAGAAATAATACAAGACAGTCAGGCCAGTTCAGCAATCTTCCCTGTTTAACAGATTCTGTTTGTCAGCTTAAGGTAGTATAGTCCAGGTGAGCAGCTGTTGGATTTGAAGAACACGTGACTTTCCTTAGACTATGCAGTGTCCATGAGAAATAATTCTCATTTGTGATCACATTCATTAGATTATGAATTCTTCCCCAAGCTGGAGAGTCAGTGTAGCTGTCATGCTGTACATAGGAGTGGGCTTTTCAACAACTGTCCCATCCAAAGGCTGTCTGTGAATTAATGACAGGAAGGTAAATACAACCACCATGGAGAACAGCAGTTGTGACCTCAACAGGAACAGAGCTGAAATTACACATTCCTGTGGGGAATAATAGCTGATCACCCAGTGCTGATGGCTTCACTGCAATTGATTTCCCTAATGACATCCCTGTTTTCAAAGTACATTATTTCTATTTAGTTACTCAGAAAGAGTGTTTGTGTTGTGATAGTTTTACTAAAACACTCAAGAATTTTATAATTTCTGTTTACTCCATAATTTGCCAGCCACTTGGACAGAGGAGTGCCTGTGTAAATGCAGAAATGAAAAAAAAATGTTCCTAAGGCACTACCTTTATTTGTTCACTTACTTTTGCAGTGTATAGTATTCCAATGCAAAGTACCTCAATAGCACACACCACCCTGCCAATAAATATGATATTTTTTTACCTACAGATCAGCTTTTAGGAATTTTCTGGAAAGAATATATCAGTTTTGTTCATTTCAAAGTAGTTCAATTTTTAAACATGTGCTCTGAATACATAAAGACCATATATATATGACCCAGTGTGTAAAATCCATCATACTTTAGTACTGGGTGTTTTACTTCAGAAAGAAATGGCTAATTTTAAAACTTTTCCCTGTATTTTGTTGGACTGGGATAATGAAATAGACTTGGCAGATATAATCAAATAGGTTGAATAAATGATTCCTGCTTATTCCATTTTCCCTGAAGATGAATATATTGTCTTGTGAAGTTATAACTAAGTAATCAAGTAAAATAACATTAAGTGTATCATTAAAAAAAAAAAAAAAACTATTAAAAGGCTTGGGGAAAGAATAAATTCCTCCTCTATTTTCCCACCAAAGAGGTAGGAATTTGTGCAAACTTGTGTATTTTCTCCACAAATAGGCATGTTATAATCTAAAAGAGGATAAAGAAAAAAGGAGCCATGTCATGTTGAAATTGATTTTTTCTACAATAAATATTTTTTCTTAGTGGCTGTTGAAAACACTTGGAGTGAATTCAATTCTTCAACAATCTACATTAACCTTCTATAAATTAGTAGCATATCTAAACCAGCAACACATTGACAGTATGAATGATCCAGGATTTGAATGATTTAACTGACGGTGGATAGCCTGAGGTTATAGAGGTTATAGTAATGGTTCCCTTAACACCATCTGAAATGCTTTTTTTTTTTTTTTTGAAGTTATTTACAATTTTTTGCATATCAACCCACTCATCCACATGTTAAGTCTACCCAGTGATACAGCTCATCTGTGGAGAACTCCCTTCTCACATGCTGTGTGCCATTCATGAGCCATCATCTGGCCCAGTACTAGTTCTCATACCTTCCTAACATGGATTTTTCAACTTGCCCCATGTACCCCCAGCATTGCAGCTGTACACCTAAAAAAAATAGAATCTTCTCTTATAAATATCACAGAATCATTGACTTGTCAGCATTTTGTTTTCATTTGCTTGGGAAGTGTTGGTTCATCTGTATACAGCTCTAACTGCCCTTTCTCTCATGTCAATTTTTAAACCACTTGGAATCCAACAAAATGCCTCCTGCTCTCCAGTGCCTCACCTTCCCCCATCCTGAACTCATTTTTATACCTCTTACACCTTTTAGCTTAAAGACAGTGGTGAGGCTTTCTAAGAGCTTCCAAGGTCTGCACATCCCTGATTCAGAATCTGCTTTTTTTGTCTTAGCAGAGCAGTTAGTGGAATTCACAGATCTAGATTCAAAAATACTCTACTCCTTTGCCAAGGCTTTTATCAGCCACCAGTATAATTTTTGGTAGGTATGAATTGGATGCCTTTTGGAAGTAGTAAAGGCAGAGAACTAATAAATTCTAAACAGAGCAATAAATTCAAGCTTGCATTTATTCTGCAATTAGTTACTGTTTATTTGAGTCTCCGTTCCTACTTTTTTCATATTTACTTTGGCAACAGATGTGATGCTTCAATTTTATTTGAAATTGTTTGCAGTAAAGCTGGCCAATAATGTCCACATATTCAACAAGGTAACACTATACAGCTTGTTGTAGTCATTGATAATGATATTTCAGGCTGTATATCTTCATGGCAAACTGCACATCTTGAAGACTGACTGAATGAATACTAAAATACCCATGCTTTGAATGCCAAAGGTGTGCTAGAAATCAAGACCAGATTTCAGTTGTGAACTATGAGAATCCATTCAAGTTAGATTTAATTTCAGAGCAATGAAACACCATTTCTTCTTCAAGTTGTAGTAGAAATACTGCATGGGGTCTTTTTCCATTCTAGATTCAAGTTCTTTTAATATCATAACAAAGAAATAAAGACAGGCTTAGGAGTTCATGTTTCCAACTTCTATCCTAAAGTTTTAGAGACACAAAGAGTAACTTGAAAGCTAAATAGTGCTTGCAGATACTCAAAAAAAATCTCCAGAAGGAATTACCAAATTATTTTAAGTATGCCAAACAAAACATAAGGAGTTCTTTGTCCATTACCCCTCCACTCAAAAATCACTGTCATCCTTGTGACAGGCGCTATCAAGTGAAAAAGTGAGACTGAAATAATGAATGTAGTTAAGCTACATAAACTATCTTATGAGTCTGAAAGATGAAGAACAGAAACATTAGGCCACCAGCAAGCTAGCTGTAGGATACCTTGAGGTGATTTTGATGATTTTTGAGACTGCAAATTGGGAATCAGCTTCCTTGCTTTGTGGCATCCTTTATATACTTTATCTGTGGTCTTGGGCAGATGGTGATGTTAGTACAGAATCTGTTATTTAGCTTAAGAAGTTTTATAAGACAGCTGATCTGGATAAAATGCTTCAAAGGCATCTGTTGGTTCTAAACAATGTTGTTACTTCAGATTACTTCCTAAAAACAAATATCAGTAGTTTCTTACATATTTGAACGGGGTTTACTCTATTGCTGTAGAATTCTTATGTTTATTGCAGGTGATGTGTATTGATTTACCTCACCTTTGTGCTGGAATCCCTTCCCACTCTATTCTGAGTCAGAGCAAATTTTACCTCAGTAAACTGTGCTGAGCTTCTCATTTCTAACATCCTTCCATTCCAAAAATGTTTACAAAATCATGTTTTATGGAAGAAAGAAAAGAGTTTAATTTGTATTGTCTTAAAAACAAGATTGTATCACTAAAGGAAGAATAATGAACTTCATTTGATACCTGAAAAATGAAATATTATTTCCAAAAACAGAAGTGATTTCAATATATTACTTGAAATTGGCAAAATTCAAATACTTCAAATACTAATTCAAATACCCTTCAAATACTCTTGGAGGGAAAAATTGTATTTAAATTTCCCTTTGGAATTTACTTACTTTTAGCCTACAGCATGTCTGCTGATTAATAATCATTGGTGGACTAAGATACTCACCAGTGAAAGCACATCTGTCTGCAGCTGGCCTCTGGGAATACGTAAAATAGGAGGTGATGCCGTGAGGTTGTTAATGTCTATGCACAGTGGATGTCTTTCTTAAAACTGCACAGAGAATCTTTAAGACAACCTTTTCAAAGAATTCTCTGCTCTCTGGGACAGTCTGCCAGTGAGTCTGCACTCGATGACCCTGGGGATGCTCTGTGCCCCGCAGCGTGTCCCCAGCCCTGGGAGGTGGCCCTGGCTGCAGCCACAGTGGCACGGCGCGGCCGGAGTCAATGCTCCAGGGGATGTGGTGGCAGAAATAGCGCTCCTGCACGTATAAATAGTTCCACATACTGCTCAAGTGACGGCCAGGGTACTACACTGCTGGTTTATTTATATCTGTGGAAGTGCCTCGAGCTTCGTAACAGAGTATCAGGCTTGTGCTGTGAGTTATTTTGATTGTCTTACTCCTGAACACAATCTGATTTATAAAAATCCTTGTTTTTCTGCATCAGTCTCAGTTTCTTGCCTACAGTCATAGCTACCAAAAAATGTTTACCAAATTTAGGAGCAGATCTCAGTTTGGGAGTACCTTTACAGGCAGCCAGAGTAAAAACTGTGCATTGATTCATCTCTTTGCACACAGAGGACCAGGACACACAGGCCTGGACACCCTCATCTTTCTAGCTGCTGCCAGGCTGGGAATGACCCAGAGACTTTGTGATTCAGACCTGAAGCAAAAAAAAATATTTATAAGGTGGGGGTTAGATGTATCTTGGCAATGCTGAAAAAATAAACATCTCCATTTCCAGTTTGAACAGGGAGTGCCAATGACTGACTTTCTGTTCCCAGCAGTAGGTGATGGATCCATTTCTGAAGCACTCAGCTGCCAGTGGGTACATGCAGGTGGCAGACTGAAGAGCAGACATGTCAGGAAGGCAATATTTTTGACATCATGATTGGAGATTGGCCGTGTTCGTGTGATGATTAGGATGCAGCAGGAATTGTTTGTGGTGAATAGGTTAATGCATTAGTCTCACGCAGATGTCTCACCTTTAGATGAACCTCCTGTTTCAATTCTTGTTTTTTGCCAGAGAAAGAGTCCAGCACAAGGGAGGAAAAGCAGTGTGGAGCAAATAATTATTATTCTGCAACTTCAGTAACTCAACAATTGGTGTTCATGGTCCTGACTACATACGTTGGGAAAAGGGTGGTGATGCTGGAAGCAAGGGAAATAAATGGCTCAATAAAAGAATTCTCGCCACTTTTTTGAGAAACAACCTCCTCCTTTGATATAAAACAGGTTCCTTTTTAACATGTTCATTATGGCAGCAGCATTTCTGATGGAAACTGAAGGGTTGTTCTCTTAAAGCATACTTGTTCAGGTCAATAAATACACAGTGACTTACATCCAGCAGTACAATTTTTTGCAAATATTAGGGAAAGGGACATCCCAACAATCATATATCTACACATAACTGCATAGGGAAGTACTGATGGGAGCTATGTACTTTTAAGTCTTTGCTACTACTTTGCTGCTCAGTACAAAATCCCCAAGTTTCTATATTAGAGATGAGGCAGGGTGGATTTCTGTGTAGAAAGATGTTAAATTCCCTCATAGCATTTTATTTGCTAAATTTTTTCCTCTACGGTTTCACAATAATTTAAAGTTTGCTTGTTTTTTCCTAGTAAGAACTGCCAGACCTGAAGTTAAAACAGAAAAACTTCTCATCCCCCTTCCCTTCTGTCTAGAAGTAATTCTAGAAGCAAAGTGAAGGAGGTAGTTTGTGATTAATTTTTCTTCTTTTCTAAGAGCAGGCAAAGCATACTTTTTCTTTCTAAAAGATTTTTTTCTTCCTTGATTTTGTCCTTCAAATGACAAACAAAACTTGATCTCTTTCTTTTTAATCCTTTGCTGGAACCAGAGTGCACCTCATTATACATGGAATTTATACTCACACAGACCACGAGGGCTCAGCAGCACTCACATTTCTGTCAGTATGAAGCAGTGGTTTGTACAACAGAAGGGAAGAGGGGAACTTGCTGTCTGGTTGTTTCCTAACTTGTAGGGCCTGTTTCACTGTGATCTGGCTGCATTTGGTAAGGCAGCTACATTTTTAAAGCCCTTTGAGTCTGGTGAGGGGTGACCAAGACAGATGCACATGAGGAAGGAAGGGAGGGAGTGGGGAAGGAAGAAAGGGTGGGAGTCTAACCTGTACAGGATCAGCATCACAAACTGATGTGGCCTCTGCAACTGTGTCTGTATGGGGCTGTCCAGGTGCACCCAGAGGATGGGTCAGAATGGGAGCCCAGTGATCGTTTGCTTTTCCATAGCTCGTGGGAGCCTAAGGGTGAGATGAGCAATGTACCTGGATCCCACCTGCCCAGTGGGATGATGTCTGGTACACAGCCACAAGACTAATAGTCACTATTCTCTCAATAAAAACCTTATCCTAAGATTAGCCTTAATAACACTACATATCATCAAGCACCTTACAGTAATCTTTAGGTATTTTAATGACATATGTATATTTATTCTAGAATTTTTAAGAACCTATATCTAGCACTCACCTGCATTCTTATTTCTGTCACTGATCTGCTGCTTACATTTCATGACCCTGTATAAAATGCAATATTGCATTTCATTTACCATCCAAAATTGAACTCTTCCAACACATCCAAATGCCACCCAGTGATCACAGCAGGAATTGCACTTGATGGCTTACACTGCTGTATTGCATGCAACAAAGTGCCTGCTGGAATAATTTTTAAGGATAGGTAATTTATCTTTGTGCTTAGAGAACTCTGTTATAAAATCAACACTTACTGGGACTAAATCAATTTCTTAGCTCCTCATTAGAACACCATACTGTTATGAAACATCCTTTAATGTTATTTGGATTCATTTTCCCAAAGAAAATGCTTCTCAGTCCATTTTAACTATAGTTTTTATATGTAGCATTTCCCAAGATGCCTCTTGATGTGTTGTAATAGACAGAATGGAGAACCAGATGGATAACATGGGACATTTGTTTTGCCTTCTACATAGGTGACATTTTGCCATTTCTGAAAATCCACCCAGAATTCTGTTATGGAAGAGCATGGCATTTTCATTTGTGTATTCCTTAACTATATTTGTGTTTTGCAAAGGTGTGCTTTCTCCAGTGTCGTGTCATTCTGTTTGGAGATGTAATGTGAAGACAGAATCCATGTTGTTGAGAGAAAATGCTTTGTTTTGCCTGTTTTGATTTCATACCAGGAGTTCCCTTGCAGGCTACTACACTCTCAAACCTGAATTTTTTAACCAAATTTTCCCCTATTGGATACCAACTAGGACCATTTTCTCCAGGGACCAGCCCTGTGGGCTCACCTGCATCCATGGGGAGCAGTGTTTGTGCAGTGCTGGCTGTGAGCTCCTGCAGGGAGCCAAACCTCCCATGGGGACCGCGACCTACGGGTGCATCGTGTGACTCTCAGCCCCGAGAGAGGAGGGACTGTGCAAACCAGGGCTTGGAGCCACCTGCCTGGCATGGTGCACCCCACAGGCTGGGGAGACAGGCTGTGGCCCCTGGAGAGCAAGAAGGCATCAGGGGCTTGGCTGTGCCCCAGGGAAAGGCACCGTGGGGAGCAGGGACAGCGGCAGAATTCTGTACTGGCACTATCCAGCACTGCCAGCGTGGGGTCACAGCACTCCTGCTGAGAGAGGGCGCATGAGGCACCCCATTTCATCAAGCCTTGTGCAAAGAGTGAAACCAGTGGTGCAATTTTTCCTCCCTTGCACAGCTTTCTGTGATGCTTTACTAGTCACAGCCTGATAGCTTGCCCTGGAATACAAATTTAATGAATGTACAGAGTGACTGCTGTGATGCCAACAAATCCAGTACTTCTCCAGGTGTAAAACACCATCCCTGATCCTCTCTTGGTATAACAAGTGCTTTTGAGAACTGTATCTGATGGCATTTGACTCTTTGCTTGGTCTCTCTCAATGCACCACTGTTCCTGATGCAATTTCCTGTTGCTCTGGACTCATTTCTCTTGCACTGACCCACAGGAAGATGTTAAGAAAGGAATTATTCATCCACCTTTGTATATATTTGAGCTCTGAATGGTAAAAATTATTCTCAAAACAAACTAGTACCCAGAATGCAGTAGATGCTTTCCAGCAACAGAAGAAAAGGTGCAAACTCGTCAAATAAACAGCACAAACTTTAAAAGAAACATACATGATTCCTTCAAACTAGTTTTTATATTTATATCATTTAACACATAGAAAAGAGAAAAAAATATTTATTGTTCTTTCTGGCCCAAACTCTTCTCTGTGCAACTTGTCTGAAGTTTATGAAGTTATATGAAGAGAGCATTTGGCTTTTCATCATGATAGTGTGCATGTGTTAAGAGCAGAAAGAAAGGATGTAACAAAGATGATCAGTATACTCTATATGTATTTATTGGCAATTTTTTTTTTTAGTGGAGATGTCTCTATAGAAGACTAAAAGGCAATTGTGATTAAAGCTTCTGAAATGTTGGTTAACTTTTAAATGGTGCAGAAATAGAGAAAAAAATCATTTTTACAGGAATCAGTAGTCACTTATAAGAGAGCTGATCTCACCCAACGGACTGTGGAGTTGATAATTAGCCAGAAACAGGCAGGTTCATCATTCTGTAATGAGCTGCTTGCAAAACCATCTGATGAATAAAGGCTGTCAAACAATCTCTTGGCATGGCACATCTACCTGCAGGGCTTACTACAGATGGCATGACAGTGTCTGACCATCTGATTCAGTCGAGAGAGGCCAAAGAAAAAGTGATGTGTGCTCCAAACAATATATTCTAATTCTTCACGTGCTGTAGCAACAAATGATAGAATTTCTATATCCACAGCTGAATTTCAGGGTAGGGAGGGAAACACAGTCTCAGACCAGTGTTAGAAGCAAAACACAGCATAAAACACCAAAATTACATATGCATTATTTAACACCATTACTGGAGAGGATGCAGTGGTGGAGAAAAAGCGACTATAAAAGGATGAAGTGGAATCCCAGAGCATTTGTAATATCTACCTTCCCTGTGGCACAGACTGGCATACATACAACTACCCACTATTTGTTGCAATTTGTTCAATTCAAAGCTATTTTCACCCTTTTTTAAAAGGCCTACCCAGTAGTCTTTACTCAAAAGAAAACTGTAAATGATAGTTTCTGAAGGCTGGAGCTCCATTCATGCAGTAATACAGATCTGAGTCGTACAATGACAATTTTCAGTTTGTAAGGCTGTGTTGCAGTGCTGAATGCACCACAGATGTTAAAGCTTTATGGTGCTTACAGGGTACCATGCAGTGCATAAAAGCCAATTGGACAAAAGGGTGACAAAGAAACATATCTTTCCTTTCTTCAGACCAACCTAAACCCAAGCGTGTTCTGGCTATCATTCACTCTTTCTCAAGGTGAAGAGTTTCACTAGCACTTAGCCCAAGTGAGTCACAGAGAGCCGACCACAGGCAAGCCATACAAATGAGCAGGAAGGGCCCACCATGGCCACGTGCATTTGGCCACGGGGGTTTGCAGGATCAAGTGTAGATGTGAGGTTCCCAGGGCCAGCTGCTTCCAGAGGTGAGGGAGCTGCTTGGCAAACAGCCTGGCTGTCTCTGCTCAGCCATGGGGGCTGCACCACTCAGAGGCAACAAGGGGGCTGCTCTGCAGAGACCCTCATTTAATAAGGCTCAGCATAGCTCCAAGTACCTGTGAGCACCTTCAAATTTCTTTCAATACAAAGTGCTCTCCACATCAGCTGTCAAAGACGTTGCTCAGGCCAGGGCAGATCACCTGCTGCCATTGCTAGCAAGTAGTTTTTACTGGGTCATTTAGGCAAAATGTGAGCCAGGTATACAGCTGAACCTGTCACCTCTGCTTGCATTGCACCTCATCTCAGGTAGGGAGTCTGCCTGGAGCCCAGGAGAACCCAAAGGGTGGGGAGATTTGTAATAGAAACATGAAGATTGGCAGGAACAAAGTATGATCCAGCACCAGAAGAACTGGCAGAACAAAGGATTAAATGCATAGATAACCCCTCAAAAAACACACTTTCCAGCAGTAAAATGGAAACAAGGGTGGTTATTCCAAGCCCAGAAGACCTGAAAGACCCCAGGCCAGCTGACTCCCCAGCAGGAGAGTGGCATCAACATGGCAACAGATCCCATATAACATTGCATATGTGCTTTTTCCCATTAGCTCAC
Source organism: Vidua chalybeata (assembly GCF_026979565.1). Lineage (NCBI taxonomy): Eukaryota > Metazoa > Chordata > Aves > Passeriformes > Viduidae > Vidua > Vidua chalybeata. Next base: position 17,516,192 of record NC_071531.1, read on the forward strand.
AGGGAAAATTTTCCATACAAGAAAGAAGGCACAATGAGCAGCAACCTAAAAGGATTAAAGACCTGAAATTAACAATGCTCATACTAGAGACTGCCCCATAAAAGATGATGGTTCCTAACAGATATAAGATCTGTCCAAAATGAGATTTTGTGTGGCCCTCAAGAAGAGCTCCAGGGACAAATAGAGGACTTGGCAGCTTGTGTTCTTTGTCCTTAGTGTCATACACAAGTGGTTCAAGTCAGACATCTTGTTGCTTGTACATATGTGGAACGAGGGAATGGGTGAATAAAGTGTTTAAGGGAATGGCTGTGAACACAGATGTTTGTAAATTAATATCACCTCCCCCTCCATCATAACCTACACCAAGTTTTGTACCACTGGTTTCTATCCAAGTGTACACATCTCCCCAGGTTTCATAAACCTGCTGCCTCCCAGGCAGGCCAGATATGGGTGAGTTGTGCATGTGGTGCTTTGTCCAGTTGTAGGGACCATGTGCCAGCAGCCTATAGCTGGCTCTGTGTGTGGTGAACTTGGGTTTGGTAAGCTTGGTCCAGGCATCTCACCAAGCTGGAATGGCATATCTGTTTCCCAAGGCACTCTTAGAAACAATATGGTCATGTTCACACCTAATAAACATGGCTCTACATGAGATGCCTCTGAAGGAGCTTGTGCATCACCAGTGCCAAGGGATAGGTATTTTGGGATGAGATCAAATATCCTACTTTCATTTTCTCTGGGGCACGATTTCCTGACCAGTGAAGGATACTGGCATGCAAAAGGCAGGAACAGTGCCTGATGTTCTTGTTCCACACTTGTGAGATTTCCTAGAGAGGGCTGTCAGCAACATGTTGACCTGCTGAATCCCATAATAGTCTATGATTATTGATGAACTCCTTACAGACCCACTTGCTGCAGTTTGTAAGGGCAAACAAAGAAGAGATTGACATTTTTGTTGCTGATGATATTGTTGGTAGCTTCATTTCAAGGTAATTGAGACTAATCTTGCAACGACTAGAGAAAATATTTCCCATTCCCCCAGTGCCAGCACATACAGGACACATGACTGCTGTGGTGACACCATCTGTCTTAAATATAATTTAATTTGTAGAATTTTATATGGGCAGCAGTAAACAGTGTACTGTCTATGTTATTTGACTGAACTCACAAACCTTCAGTTTAAATGTATTTTAAGATAATTTTTTTTTTTTTTACATTTGAGATAGTTTAATTATGAAGGTTAGGAGCAGCATTACGGGCAGGGTTAAAATGAATTTTGTACTCAAAACCTCTCATTTTCTTTGTATGTGCCCTTCCCAAATGACATCAATTCTATTTTCTAATGCTTTACAAATTAAACATAGTGATTAGAAATTTAAATTAATTCATATTAGTATGCCAGAGCATGTAAAAACCAATGGACAATTTTTTTGTGCCTGTGCCCTTTATCTCCCTAGCAAAAGCACACAGTGTTATCTCTTGCTTTGTACATGGCAGCAGCATTACGAAAGCTCTCCCTCTCCCCATTCCCCCAAGCTGAACTCAAACCAACTGTGTTTACTCACAAAACATGAAGACTGCAAGCCACACAAACCCTGCCATGTCACCTGGTCTCTGAAACAGAATCACAGAACAGATCAGGTTGGAAGGGACCACAGTGGCTCCTCCTGCTCAAGCAGGGTCATCCCAGAGCACATGGCAGAGGATTGCATCCTGAAAGCTTTTGAATATCTCCCTGAGGGAGACTCCACACCAGCTCCAGGCAACCTGTTCCAGTGCTCAGTCACCTGCACATTAAAAAGTTCTTGCTCACGTTCAGGTGGAATTTCCTGTGCATTGGTTTCTGCCCATTGCCTCTTGTCCTATCGCTCAACACCACCAAAATCCCCTCTCAGACATCTCTTGCAGAGTCTGAACAGGCTCAGCTGTCTCAGCCTATCCTTGAGAGATGCTCCAGTCCTTTAGTTACCTCTGTTGCCCTTCACTGAACCCACTCCAGGAACTCAGTGTCTCTGCTGAGGAGCCCAGAACTGGACACAGCACTTCAGGTGATTCTCACCAGGGCTGGAGCAGAAGGGCAGAGTCAGCTCCTAGGACCTGCTGCAAAAGCTCTTCCTGATGCACCCCAGGATTCCATTGGCTTTCTTGTCCACAGAGACACATTGCTGGCTCATGGACAGCTTATCGTCCACCAAGGTTGGACCCCAGCCTGTGCTGGTGCCTGGGGTTATTCCTCCTTGGATGCAGAACCCTGCACTTCCCCTTGTTGAACTTCACTGGACCAAAGCCCCACTGGAGGTATTGTAAAGCATTTTGTGTGCTGACCTGCTATTTGACCACACAGCACAGAGGTGCAATTCACACATATGGAAGTCTTATACCAGTATTCATTTCCATATGAATGTCCTTTGGAAAGAGCAGTGATCATATGCAGCTGCTCTTTCTCATAAGCAACAGTCCCTCAGACACCTGAGATCTCTGGTCACTGTAGTTTGCTAAAACAGGGGACATTTCCCCATTTACCTGTGCACTCAGCAGGGGCGAGGCACACAGCCCTAAGTGGGGGCCATCTCCAGGAGCACCTCTGATGCCATTCTTGGGTCATGTCTACAGAAAGCTTCTGTAAGGGCTTGTATTTATGACCAGTCTTGAGCATGCAACAAAAAGAAAAGGCTGGCGAGTAGGAGAGGAGCCAGAACAAATTAGCCCCCCTATGGGTGCAACCACCAGGCTGACCTCACAACAAAATCTGCCAGGCCAGACCAGGGTCCTACAGGGAAGCCACCTCCAGGTCACCCTGGGACCTTCCATTGCTCTCCAGGAGGCTAAGCATTTTATTCTATGACACAATGAATAAGAAGGGGCCTCTTCTTAAAAAAAAAAAAAAATTTAAAAAAAAAAAACAACACTTTTTTTGTGTAAGACAATTTTTAGCTGCAGAAGCAATGTCAAAACCAAATGTTGAGCCTTTTCTGAAAGTCATGAGATAATTGTATCTCCTCTGGAGAAGAAGAAAAAGGGAAAGGCAAGTGAGACTAGAAATATGGGATGTGTACTGGAGAAGTTATGAGGTAGTACAGCTTAACAGAAAGCTGTTTGTCAGAAGTGGTGCTATAAATCCCCACATGGTCATGAGCTGCTCCAGGAGACCAGGCAGCTGTCCATCCAGGTAGTCTTCCTGTGCTTTCTGCACAGATTTGCACTTTAGCACTGATTTGAAATGCACATTCTGGTTATTTATTTTTAATGTTTTCCCCTCAAGGTGTCACTGCAGGGTAGACTCAAGGCTATTTACAGGCACCAGCTGAGTATTCTCATTCCTGAAATTGCTTCCCTTTCTTTGAAATAAAACATTAACTATAAACACCTTGGGTAAATAATGCATGGTTTGAAGGTAATGCAACATCTCCATGTAATGTCCATGTCCCTTGTGTTACTCTTCTTCAATTTACTTCCTTGTGTTTTCTCCATCTTGGTCTAGGTCATCTGGGAAGAGGAAGACTTGTGAATGTCTAAGGCATTGGATTTAAGCCTGTTTAAAAGCAGCTCTCTTGCTGGTTCCAGAGAAAAGCTGATTTGGGATATCACATGTCCTTCTTGTTAATGCAGTAGGCTGCTGCCTGCACTAGTGAGCTATTGACAGCCCTCTCCAGGAACCCCTTAATTTTCTGTCAAAGTCCTAACTCCAAGAGGCTATCAGCACTGACTGCCTCTTTACCTGGCATTGGAGGTGGTCAAAGGCTTAGGCAGAACAACACAGGCTTACTTAGAGTGATTGCCTCTTTGCTGAAGGGGCATTGAGATGGAGTCTTTTTTCATTATTTCATCTTCAAGTGGTGCCATTGGTAGGACCCTTCAGTAGTCTGTGAAAGGAAAAATCAGTTATTCTACTGGTGAGGAGAAATAAAGCCTTATATTTGTAAACCTTCCCTGCTTTACAGTAATTTCAGTTTCCTTGTCTGTCCCTTGTGACAGCTTAGTCTGGGGGCAAGATACCCTCCAGTTGCACAGCAAGCAGTTGTTACAAGTATGTGTTATACCTGAAATCTGCCTAACTCTTCAACAGGGAGATAAAGGGATTCATTTTTTCCCGTGAGATCTTAGTTTTCACATATCTTTTACAGTATTTTAAACATGGACCTTACCACCACATTTGATTGCACTTTGCCAGGGAGCTAAACTTCTTAGGCATTGTTTTCTTAGGACACCAAACTATTGCATAAAAAAGATCCAGTAGATGAACTAGGGAAGTTCCTTCTAGTGTGACTCAGATCCTTTAAAATCACTTATCTACTTGCTCATATACAGGTTGCAGATGTGTATGAGAAGAAGTAAGTATCTTATATATAGGAACTAGTTAATTTATTAACCTATTAAAGCATCTTCTATATAGGAACTAGTACTCTATGGGCATGGAAGTGAATGAGAATCTGCTACCTGCTCAGGCCCTGGTTATTCTATGTCCTGCATATAATGCATCCAGCTGCTAGGGACAAGTGTCTTCACAGATCACAGATGGTGCTTGCCAAAATACTCACCTCAGCTTTAGCAGATGAAGCGATAGGGCCAATCAGCCATGGGAACTGGCCCAGCTCAGCCTCCATTGCTCCATGCATGTCAACATCAAATGTGTCTTGGTGGGAGAAGGTAGTTCTCACTTGTGGTTTTCATTCCACTCCTGTCTTATAGATATTTTAACTCCAGGCTTTCTTGATTTTTTTCCCTGTCCCACCTGCTTAGCCAAGCACACAATGAGTGGGAGCAAAAAGAATCTTGTTTCTTATCTTTCCTCTTCCCCTGACTGCATTTTGTCTTGCACCCTTCATCTCTTTCTTGTGACACTTCCCTGTTGTTGACAACAATAAGACATTAACATTGTTACTTTTGCTGTCAGAATGTCAGAGCTACCTCTCAGAAAAGTGATTGGATCAACAGTAGGTATTATGGGGGGAATCTGAATTAAAGCATGTCGGGCTGATGCACAGAGAGATATGAAATGAGGGGTTATTATGCTGAACATCTCCACTTATGATGCAGTTGTGGTGTTTTAAGCCAGCCACTGTAATCTAATTACATTCATTAACTATATTAAGAGAGTGTTTTAAGAGTGGTAATTCAATCACTCTGAAGTCAGAAAATATCAGCATTTAGGTTATCTCTGCAATCCTGAATGCATGTTATACTACAGTCTCCAATTACTTTATTTTAAATATATTTTAAAAATCACCTTCTAAACTGCAATCTAAATACAAGAGTAGGACTTGGAGCCTGCTCCAGGATGTGGGCTGAAGTCTTCCCTGTGTCTGCTATCCTAGCTCATAGGGTGTACATGCTAGTGAGGATTTCTTCACACCCCCCAGTTCCTACCCCTGACAGCTTTCAGATACCTCCAGCTACCTCTTTTCTCACCTTCTGGTTCTGTTCTCTCAAATAACATTACTCTTGTTCAGCAGGGCAGGGGTATACTGGGCCCAACAGCCTCTTCACAGAAATTGCTCCTACCTGCAGATTTCTGTTCAATGGACACTCATCAGGATTTCTCCCTCCTGTCTTTACACATACAGGCACCCTCTGCGGCAGGTGGACTTCACAGTCATCATTTAACACCGGGCTCTTGTTAATTTGGTTGCTGTCTGGTAAAAGGTCAGAAATGAAGAATGGAAATCCCTTGGTGTGCAGAGCCTGGAACCTGGACTGGCCTACAGTCATGAGTCTAGAAGGGCAGGCAACACTGGACCAAGAAGGCATCAATGTGCAAATCATTAAGAGAAAAATCATCACACCCAAAAAAGTTTATGTCTAAATGGCAGCCGCAGCTGTGATTGCTTTATATGCTGGCATATGCAAGCAGAGTTAACCTCACTAATTCAATAACAGTGGCAAGATCAAGCAATTCAATACTGGTATGAGTTGTTACTCAATCCCAGTAACAACAGCAGTGCAGACACAGCAGCAGTAACCTCTCCATGCTGTTCTCCAGGCAGCCAGGCTCTCACATGACTCAGACAGCTTGGAGTTACCAGAGCACAGGTTTCAGTGCATTGTTATCATACCTGTCCACTATATCAAAGCTCACTCCTATGTGCACTACAGCAAGTACCTTGGATTTTATTACAGGTGTAAGAAGCAGCCTAATTTAAGAGGGCCATATATAATTTAACTGTCCCTGACTATGCTTATAGCAAAACAAATGTAAATACTGATAATCAATTAGATAAATTATGATTTAGTTTCCTCAGGCATGGCTAAGTGCTCATTTTCAGTAAGATACAACTGTGTGAAAAATTTGAGTAATCTATGCCATTGCTTTGTCAAGCTCATTAGAGCCAAACACTATGAAGTAACTTGCCCTGAATGTTAATTAAAAAAAAAAAAAAAGGAAAAATAAAAATATTAATTTGTGAACAGAAAACTCAATATTTCTCTGGGGAGAAAACATGTATTAGATTTTTAAATAAAGTGCCTCAGAGCTACCCAAACTTAGACCACATGGTAAAGTAAGGATGTTTTTTCTTTTCAGAAAATAAAGGCAGACCACTGAGTTACCCAGACCTGTTCCATTCTTCAGCACTTATGAAGGTGCAAATGTTGAGGTTTGAAGAACACAGCCATCACCTTGTACTCTAGAATGTATAACTCCTCTATCCAATTTTACTTGCCCTGCTTAATGCTGTATGCCAATTCATGACATATTGATTCAACTTATAAAAGTAATTTTTTCTTACAGTTCATTTAAATTATAGTTTAGACTGTATATGCTTGAAGGAGATGTCCATAAATTATGTCAGCTTTCAGTAAGTCTACATTAAAAATGCAAAGTAAATCAAAAGTGCTAACTAATTTTTGTTTAATTATTGATTTAAGCTTACTCTGCTCTGGAAAATGTAATTACAAAAGTTGAATTTGGCCAGATCTACAGAGGGTTATATGGATTCAAGTGGTAATGGAAAGAATTCAGTCTCCTAGATCAATTATGAAAATGTGTCCTTTGACAGTGGCTCCAAGGAAGTCATCCAACAGCAGTTCCGAGTGCCCGTTTGTCCTTCTAGCCATTCTCCAAAGGACAGCAAGCATCAAGGAGTTTCTGGGTTCTCTCCAACATGGTATCTCACTGAAATACCAACGAGGGTGATGCTTTCTGAATTAAAAGGAGATCAGTTAGGTATTGACCTGAAATGAATGCATGAATTCCCTATACATAAATTATACCTTCATGACTGCCTATTTATTATCCTCAGAGACTGTTTTACTTTTCCTCTATACCCAAATATTAACTTCTACAGTAGAATAGGGAAGGCTTCTTAGGAGGGAAAGAGACACTACTGGAAGCATCTCTGCCATCCTCAAACCTTTGAAGTACAGAAGGACAGAGTCCCAGGCCCTGACATGAAAGAAGGCCCTAAATAAGGATTGCATCTTAAATTGGGATTATTCAAATGGATCCTGCGTGTTGCCCAAGAAGGGGACAATTCCCTGAGACTTTATACAACTGGAAATCAATCAGGGAATCATGATAACAAGGCACTGAAACCTGTGATCTGGTAACTCCAAGCTGTCTGAGTCATGTGAGAGCGTAGCTGCCTGGAGAACAGCACAGAGAGGTTATTGTTGCTATATCTACATTGCTGTTGTTATTGTGATTGAGCTTGTTTCACTATTGAATTGCTTCAACTTGCCATATTATTAGAATTAGTGAGGTTAAGCCTACTTAGAGAGATTGTTTTTTACCAGGTTGCTCCTATCCATAATGTTTCCTATGACTTAATCTTGTCAGACCAGCAGGTTAAAAAGTTTTAAACCAAAATTTTCAATTTAACCTTTTCAGACTACCAAAATATGAATTCAGATTTCTTTAACAACTGCTGTAGTACTAATGAAGGTTAAATTTATTAGTCCTAAAATATTTCAATGCTTATAAAATAACATTTTTTTTCCTGATGCACTCTTGAAGGATAATACTGAGTTTGTAGGAGGATTTAAAAGATTATTTGAGGAATTGTGAAATAATTTCTGCATAACCTCAAATTTGTGTTTTTGAATGATGGCAGCCTCAGTGTAGAAACCACAGTAGGAAGCTTTCCTTCCATTACAATCCTTCAGCTTGCTTTCTGTTAGGAAAACAGAGGGCTCTGAAGGGATTCACTTTCCCAAATAATTTAGGTTTGCTCACAGTCCTCTTCCAATAGGAGCTATTTGTTTTCCACTTGTTTGCACGGCTGAGCAATTAGTGGGCTGAGAAGTAAGTTGGGACCATCGAGGAACTCAGCTGCACTTGCTCTCCTCTGTCTGCTCAGCTCACCAGACCTTTGCCAATCCCAGGAATCTTTTTGGCAGGGCAGTGAGAATATCAGGAATCTTTGTAAAAGGATCTGAAGGTCAGCCAGGAGAATTCGACTGGGAGCAAATGTTGTGGAGGTCATTTGCTGCTGCAGGAATGCTTGTAGCTGTTCAGAATCAACTGGGAAAATCGATCATGGGAAAATACCTGTGCTCCTTGCAACACCAAGGAGCTGGGATCTGGTTGGGTTTTTTTCGAGGCTGTACATTTGAGAGTGTTTTCATCTGTAAACATTTGTCTCATGTACTACCTAGAGGAAAGAGATTTCTGTGAGAAGCTGAAATAAAGTTGACACACCCCTGCCAGGAGTTTTCTACAAACAAAAAGCAAACGTGCTCTTGCCCGCTTGGTCGGCAGCCGGGGAAGAAGTCCCTGCTCACCAGGCAGCTGGGGTTGTTTCCCTCCGAGCTCTCAGCCAAGAGAAAACAGCTTGCAGCCCATGTGGCACTTCAGTGTGAGCAGTAAACATCACATTAACGTTTGTAGGAGCCCAATAACCTGTCACTGCGGGTTTGGCAGTGCTGCCTGAACTGCCCCGGCAAGGCGAGCCATGTGTGCAAGGCAGCTGGGAGCACTTAGGGACAGCTGGCCCCTGCCCCTGGGGGCTGCGCAGGCTCAGGGAGGGGGGCAGGGCAGATTGCCTTGCCCAAGCTGTCTGTGCACACACCTTGGGAAGGAAAGCCAAAACTGAAAGAAGGGGTAGCCCCCATGGGCTCAGCTCTACTCTGGCCCAGAGAAGGCTGGAGCAAAAGGGGGAATGTTGGTGGCATCTGACACGTGCTCATGGGCTAGCTAGTGAGGAGGAGCAGGAGGAGACCTGTCAGTCCTACCTAGCCACGGGTTGGCAACCACTTCCCAAAGCACAGTGGATATTAAAAGCCACTCCTGGCACTCCAGAGATTCAGTCTCTGTAAAGCTGCCCTGGCGCTGTGGCTTCATAAAAATGCATGCTTTTAGCTTTTTTTTCCATTTTATTTATTAGTGCTGTTCTTTTCTTAAAATAGAGGCTTGATTTCTTGCACGGGCCATGAGGACTGGAAAGCTGTACAGTTCTGCCACAGCCAGGACAAGGATATCTGCAGGGAAAGGCTGGTTGAGGAATCCTGGCTGTGTTGTTTTCTAGAGAGGTGCTGTGGAAACCGCAATAATTTCAAAAGCAACCTGTCAGGAGGTTTCCTTTTTCCCCAGGGGAGGCTCATCCTCTCTGCTGTGCAAAGCTCCATGGTCTGCCCTATGCTGTATGTGCTAATGGAAAAAGCAGGGGTCTAAATCACAGAGAAAGTGCAAAAACTGGTGACATGGAGAATTGTGGTAGAGCACCCAAAGGCTCCTGCTAGAGGACAATGGAACTGGTGTGACAAATCTATGTATACATAGTTCCAGGAAGGGGATAAAACTAGGATCTACACTCCATTTGTGGGAGAGTTACTCTTTTGAATATTGATAGTCATCTGAAAGCCTATGCTGAAAATTATTTGGAAACAATAGGGATGTATTTTTGGGAAGATTTTTGTATCCTTTTTAATCTTCTGCTATAAGGTACATAGGGAAGGTTAACATAGTGGAATGACCTTCTGAACTTTTTGCTAGGATGCTACTCTTAGAAAAATGTCTGACGGGCATCTTTTCCAGTTTTTCCTGTTAAGGCAACTTTTACAGTCCTCTTCTTACTGCAGAGATCTAAAATACAACTCACCATGTCCCCAGGGGTTTTGGCCTCTGGTGAAAAGGGCAGGAATCTAAAACTTAGAAACTCAGAAAACTACTCTTTGTGAGAAGGAAGAAAAAGATGCAGCTGCAAGTAAGTGACCAGGAAAAACTCCAGGTAAAAGTAGTTTGATCATAATATTCAAGACTGAGATTTCCAAAAGCACTTAGGGATTTTGAGTGCCTCACTTCTTGGGTGTTCCAGCAGAGAAGTCTTAGGAGGCCTCAGACTCCAAGAATAAGTGCTTGGCATTTCCTGAAAGTTATGTCTCCATTAACATATTTCAAGTGGTGCATGAAGAACGGGAGGTATTGAAAAATCACAAGGCCAAGATATTCTTTAGTGCCTTAAAATGCAGACAAAGCATATTGTCATGCTCAGACATAGCTCTTCAAGGATTTTGAGCATTTTTTTTTCTTTCTCTGAAAGAGATTGAATAATGGTATATCTCAAATCTTACACTGCACTTCAGTTGTGTCATGAAAGATAGAATTCATATTTGATATTAATGGAGCAGGTGAAACATGAAATGATATTTCTTTAATCTTTAATGAAATTTCTGGTTTTAGCATTTAGGTTGTCTGTTCAATGACACAGAAGAGCTAATAATATCACTGTTTTTGAAGAATTCATTCACTACAGGCAGCCTGATTTTCTGAATCTGTTGGAAGCTCTTTAGGTGCTTCAATGATGCATAAAAGCATAATAATAAAAAAAATCCTTTGTCCTTGAAGCTTGGTGATCATAATTGGAAACATACAATTAAAAAAGAGGAAAAAAATCTCCCAGTAAGCCACTCCTCTAGAACAGAGATGCAGTAGTTTAGAATTTACCAATTCTACAGGAATTTGTGGGAACAATGGGGTTTCAGGAACTCTTCAATCAAGTATGCTCTATAGCTTGGATAAACACCTGTATATTCAAGACCAAAAAGCTGAATGGTGCTTTCTGTAACAAACTGTTTCTTTGCTGAATGACTTTGTTGTTTTAAAATTTAACAATTGCTTTTGTAAACACCCATGAGACAGGAAAAGTCAGTAAAGATGATGCAAGTTTTTGTGGGGAGAAACTGACTTTTTTCTCACAGGGATATATAAAGGAGAAAATGTTGTGCATGGCAAAAAGTTTGCTTTGAGACAGAGCAGAACTAAAAGGAGGTTCCAAGGGACACACACCCATTATTCCATCTACAGCCAGTCCCTTAGAGGCCAAAGTAGATCTTGCAGTCTCTTAAGGTTATTCACACCTTGCTTTTTCATTACTTCAGTCTAGAATTTTAATTTTTCTTTTGAGGGGCCAGTGCTGACCTTCTTGAAAGAGAGGAATATTGGAGTAGTGTCCAAAGGATGCAGTTATACTTCCAAAAATCAAATATGTTCTCCAGTACCATTAAAGCTAGCTGGTAATGGAGATAATATAAACCTTGGCCATTCTCCCATCTGACTGTCCTAATAATAGAAAAGCCCCTCTGAGTGAGTAGCTGATACTGGGGATCTGCCAGGCAATTTTCATTAAAAACAGCAATTGGTGACAATATCCTTGGAGAGGTGGAGATCTTCTTGTCTTCCTCATATCACCACTGAAATGAGCAAGAGGGTACTTTCTCTCTGTTTTCAGTTCTCCTTTTGCTGTTGGGACTGTCTTGAAGTCTCTGAAGTTTTTTGAGGTGTCTCCAAAACCTGCTCCCCTTTGCTTTCCAGTTACACTTGGGCTTCTTTGCACACACAGAGCTGCACCCTCTTGGCCTTTCATCAGCTCATGGGGAAACTCCCATGCCTGTGTGGCTGAGCTGGGAAGCAGCTCTCTGGGTGGTTTGGAAGGTAGGTTTCTTTTTCCATCTTTCTAATTTTAAAAATGACTTGGCTCACTTCTTCTGTCCAGACTGAAGGGAGAATAGCTAGTGAAAAGGGAGGGCAGCTAGAACACCCCAGGGAGTGGCCAGTGGTGAGATGTGCATGAGGCAGTTGCAAAAGGCACCAGAGTGTAACCATGTGGTCACCTGACCACAGCTTGGAAACTCAAGAGTGAACATTAGGGCTTGGGCAACCTTGAAAAGACAATTTGATCAAGCCATGGTGTGGAGAATAAAGCACTTGTAAAGTAGCCTCTTCCTGGCCTGCTCCAAGGGTGAACATTGCTGATTGTATAGTCTGACCTGTCTTTGCTGCAAGGCAGTCCCTCCATGCCCTGCAGGATGTCTGGGAGGTTGGCATTGCTTCCCCAGGCACCAGTGTCATGGAGACCCTCCTCAGCTGCAAAAGGGGCTTCTGGTGTCCTTCTGCATTGTTGTGGCTCTTGTGCCAGCACCACACAGAGGGAGAGGTTAAAGGGTCCTACCTTTTTAGTATGTGTTTCCCTTGTGATTTATTAAGATCAGCTCGAATTTTAAGTTGCAGGAAAGATGTCCATCAGTAGTAACCACAATCACATTTGCTGCAAAAGTCTTCAGATGTGACCCAGAAACCTTATCAGAGAGCACTGGGCAGAGTGCCTGCTTAGCAAAACCCAGTGCCATTTACAGGGTGCCTGAGCTGTGCCTCAGCTATTTCAGATGACATATATATATTTAATCCATGGCAGCATATTAGCAGATCAGACTTAGATTAATCAGGCTAAAGATAACTTTTGGACCTTTTCCACATCTAGGTCAGAGAAAAAGAAGGTAGATATTTATCTGTGCTACCACGCTAGCTAGCACTGTGTAGCAGATGAAATTTTCAGGGACATCAATCAAAGAAATACTGCAATAAGACTGAGGGAAGCAAGGTGAAAGGAATGTGTGTGTGTGTGTGCATGCACAAATGCAATACAAGCTTTACAATTTGCAGAAGCTATCAATTTCCAGTGAAATTCTCTCTGCTCCTATAGCAGCAAATAAGCAAATTTCCTCTATGATAAAATATCCTCCTTTGTTTCCTTAGTGCCATGAAGTCCTCCCAGCGATATTATTGCAGAAAACTACAGATAGAATAATGGTGCAGCTGATCAAGGAAACCTTGCTGCATGTCAGGAGCAGGCCTCATGTTTTCAGCTTTGGTGATGCCTGGAATAAGTCAACCAATGCATGGGAATTAGTTCCTTTAAAAATAGATTAGGTCACATTTAGGATGTTTAATGTGAAATGTTACTATGGGTATTAATGGAGCACTTCTTTTCTGCAAATTAAAAACTGAGCTAGTGTTAATAAATCAAAGGAAACATTAAAATGCTCTTTAGCCTCTGCCAGTGTCCTTTTGAAAAGGCCTTTGAAAGACTATTATACACACAGATTCTGATGAGAGGAAAATTTCCTTGAAACTCTAAATGTTCTTTAGCAAATTCTTCAGTTTTGACTTCACTTACTACACTTGCAACACCAGAAGGGTCAGTGATGGAACCTCTCATTGTGGTAATTCAAGAAAACAAAGTCACCAGACTCCAAAGTGAGGAGCAAATGTGCCATACCAGCAGACAGCTAAGATGTAGGCTGAGACCCTGCCCATATTGACACTTTCACTATCAACCTGCAACAGCTTGACTTACATCTGAGGTCAGCATAAAAGTTCTCTTGGTTTTGACTTGAGCTACTATAAGGAAAAATTTCCAAGAAAAAGATAATTTCCCTTTTTTTTTTTTAGCTTTGCTTCTTTCATGGATTAGTGGAAAATTGTTGATATTCTTCCAAGCAGAAAACATGCTTTCAAAACCCTATTACATGTAATGTAATACACATGGAAGGGGAACCCAATTTTCCTGCAGCAGGCAGCTCTTTCAGCTCTTGTTCTTTAAGCTGATGACTCAGTAACAGCCTTGCTCTTCACCCCTCCTTTGAAGAGCATCTTTGGCAGAGCCCTGTTAGGAGCCTCATTGATTATGTCCTTCATCTCTCCCGGAAGATAGAGTTCATTAGCTTATTGCAGGAAAAAATGCACTCACTTTCCTCTTCTAAAGGTTAATTAGCTCATCATAGACATTTGTCCATGCTGCTCTCCTTGGTCTCCCCCGAATGCAGCCATACCTGTGTCCCCTTTGAACCAAGCAATGGCTAAGAGGAAAACTTTTACCATACATTGGCAGCTTCTTCCTTGCCAGACTCTCCTGCCTTTTCATAACATCTCTGCCTGACAATGCACAGAGAGGAGGAGAGTGTGAATTAAGTCATTAGTGCTCTCATTTTCTCACTGGAAAACCCTGCTAAAGACTCTGGTTCCACAGTGTTTCATACAGTGGCATAGCTCTTTTCTCTTTTTGTATTAAAGGTAAAACAGGGAAGGTATTCTCCAGAAGCCCGGTGATAAATATGTGATTTCCAAACATGTCCAGCCACAGGCCCGACCCTAGGATGTCAAGGGTAGCATTCTTCATCACCTCAGGGAAAATGGATTCATGCCAAAGCAAAGGTTAAGTGGAAATCAGTGAGTCCTTCAACTGCTCTGTCTAAAGCATTTCCCTTAAGCACTGCTGTGGAATATACTTTATACTTCCTGTGTGCACTCTCAGAGATCTCGCTGTTTTTACCGTGGAACAAGAAGGGATGCATCCAGCTGCCATCTTCCTGGCATGGCACACACTGTCCACCATCTCCACAACAGGAACTCACTCTGCTGGACGTCAGATTCAAGCCTTGTGATAATCTGAAGGAGCTGGTTTTGAATCAGTTGTACAGCTGTTCAGATGACTAGAGAGGATATTATATAATTTGTCCAAGTAAAATCCCATTTTTAGCACAAGCAAAATGTGATCAGGATCCCTGGTATTCACTACTTTTTTCCTAATATTGCCTCACAGCATTTCTCCTTAGCAAAGATAATTATTTAGCATGTTTATTTCAGTGGCAACTTAAAGAACTGAGTGTATGTATTTCACAGAGTCAGTTTTCCTAATTATTGAGATGCTTATTTTGACTCAATTTTCTATTCCTCCTGAGAGGAAGAGAGCTAATCCACTCCGAATATTTTCCCTCTCAAATTATTTCTAGTGCTTAGTGTTGGAAACCAATCCGTTATAAGAAACTGATCTAGAAGCTATTGAAGAATTTTTTCCTTCTGCTTTCAGTAAGCACTACACTGGAAGTAAATTGGATAGATGAGCTTGTCTGGAACTGATGAAGCTTCTCTTGTTCTGAAGCTAAACCCTAAATTTGATGATATCTCACAATTGCCTTGCAAAATTAGGAAAGGTATATTCAAATTACAAAAATATCTTCTTTTTATCTTCCTGTTAAACTAGAGAAGATTGATTTTTAATGTAAAATCTGTGAGGGGCATTTAGGGAGAAAATATGTTCCTGCTTTGAATATTTTCCCAGGCAGAAGTTTCTCTAGGCAGCCTTGATTTTTAGTTGGCAGTTTTGGTTTTTAGTTTTCCAAAGCATTTTAAGACACAAACTTCTATGCCAAAAATCATTAGAATAAATTACTTTCAAAGTCTGGCAGAAGATAATTTTCCACAGCTACTACATTATAGATAATGAAAATGAATATATTAAACACAATTATTTTCATACTACTTTGTGTAATACAAAGCTGATCTTTTTACAAAGATTTTGTTTCTTTGTTCATTGCTGTGTTCTAATTTTAAATGAATAGGAAAGCTGTGCATATACTTTTCACAACCACACATTAAATATATTTATTCATGTATTTAGAAATATATTTCTAAATACAGAAATGCCACTATTGGACTGAGTAAGATCTTTTGAATAAATTTATAAAATGTGACTTCCAGATGCAGATGCTGAATCCTGTTGCTGAGGCTTCAGACACCACTTCACCCCAATGAAAGCCCTTCCCAGGAAATGCCTATGTCTGTAATCTCAAAGGCTAGTTCGGATTCTTCCACAGTATTTTCATTAACATCAGCTACAAAAGGCTGTAAGTTTGGGCTGGTGCCTCATGTTTGGGCAGCGGCTCCCGTGCCACCCATGTCAGGCAGGTTTGTATAAAGATGAAGAGCTGCAGCAGTTCAGCCTCCAAGAGACAAACATTATTTTTCCATCAGCTCTTCCCTATTGCTTTCAACATCTCATGCTGGGAAAAAATGGAATCAAAGCAAGAAAATCTCAATGTCTGTGGATGAGGTTCACTCTTTCTCCTCATCTCTGTAGCACATGAAAAAATCTGACCCCAGATTCATTGCATATCCCAGAGTTGTCCTCCAGCAAGTATGAATTGCTGATATCTCATATTGGTTACTTCAAAAGCCTCTATTGCTACACCACATTTGATTCAGTACATCACAAATCATGTCTCTGCCACCTAAAGGAACATGGAGAGAAAAAAAAACAGGAAAGAGAAACAAAGACAGATTTCTCATTTCATATTACATTATTTTTAAAAATATTTTTCACTTTCCTCCTAATGTAAAAAGATTTTTTTTTAAGATCTATTTTATCAGTTATGCTTTATCACAGCACTTGACAGCATCTGTCTGGTGAGAGATGACTAAACATTTCCCCTTGACTCACTCAGGTCCAGCCTGTAACAACAGGATGCCAAAGACCTGACCTGATGTTGCATCCTTTAAAGATATGCTTAAAGTTTTTTAAGCTTTCCTGGTAAAGTAGATTATTACAAAATAATTGTCTTATAACTAAATGCAAGTAGTTTAAATGCCCTAGGGCTTAATTTTATTTTACCAGCTAGAATTGTAGTATACAAGTTTTCTAATGTGTGCGGAATCTCTTCAGAATTAATCCTGGGTCTCTTTCTTTCCCTCCTCCATGTGTCTCCTGTTTCACAAAAGTTATTTGTCTCAGAGTTATTTTCTAAGCTTTTTTTTTTTTTTTTTCCTCTTGGTGTCTTGGAATAAAACTGCTTCACTATTTAATTCTTCTGCTTCCCTGAGTGCAAGGTGATCATTTTTTGAGTCTTTTTTTCTCTGTTAACCCTACAGAGAATTTGTTTTGGAAAGGTGTCTCCCGCTATCTCTCTTAATTGATGTTTTTTTCTGCAGGGAGTTTCTCAACCAGTTTCTGGTACCAGCCATGTTCTTTGAGAGAAGGTTCTTTAGTAGATGGCCAGTATCAAACCACCTCTGTCAGAGGGTTCACAGGCCACTAGCCAGCACATGGCAACTTTTCTGTATCATGTGGCCATTACTATTTGTCATGCTTGCTGGGCCTTGTCCATTTGCACACATTGTTTCCAAAATTTAGTTAGATAATTTCAATATCCTGACTAAATGACTAATTGTCATGTATCCCTAAATTATCTCTTCAAAAGAGAGAGTCATACCTATTCAGATTTTGTGCACAGATTATTCTCATGACTGGACCAAAGTTTGTACAGAAGGCAATAGCAGAGCAATCTTCCCATGGATACTGTCAGCAAACCTCAGTTCTGATCAGTAAGATATTTTACTGAACTATATAATAAATGCTAATAGTCAAGAATTACTAAGAGTGCAGTTGAATTTGTGCTGTGGATGCTGGAGGCATGTGAGCTTCACCACAGGAAGGGACATAAAGACATCCATCAGCTGAGAGTAGGTTTGCATTCCTATTGCAGTGGTCTGCAGCCATTTGGAGCAGCTGTGAGCAGCAGGCTCTGACATTCATGAGAATCTCTGCAACACGTCTGGGCACTGAGGATTAATCCTGATTAATGCTGGCATTATGAAAAACTGGTTTTGGAACCAGGGGTTAGTAAACGTGAGGTCTGAATGTTTACATACCAGTGAAGGCTCCTAACTTCCCATAAAAACATGGTTTACAGCTGGGTATCTTCACCCTGCCCCAGTTTGTGCTACTAGGATTGTGCTGGGGTTTTCCTCTACTGCATTATCTATAATCAAATACTGTTCCACTTTAAAAATTAATAAAAGCAAATCTGATACCATAAAAATTGCATAGCTTACAATACTTGAATTTGCATGAAAAGCTTGTTTTTCAGAGCAGAATAGTTTGGACAGTTGTTTTGAGTTCTCACTTGTTACCCTTTCTGGGGCTGTCAGTCACATCTGGATTCCCTGCTTCAACAAGGTGGAGATGATGTTGCCAGTTCCATCAGAAGTGTAAACAGCAGAAGAGTCTACAAAGCTGAGGAGGGTATGGGAAGATAAAATGCATGACTGACTTTTTGTCACCAATTTATTTTTCAGGAATCAGAATTGTCACAATCTCCAGATTCCCTCCCTTGTTCTGGGAAGAAACAAAGGCTGGTAGCTACAGTGAGCCATGTGGAGAGAGATGGGAATACAGCCACAGACACATAAACACACAAATACAGGCTCAGACAGGCTGTGGAACCTGTATTCTCACAGCAGAAGCTGGTCCAGGAGCAAAAGCAGAGTGAGAGTTGCTGAAGGTTCAGTATGTCTCAGCACCACATCTCATTAGGGGAGTGAGAAAAAATGGCTGTTCTGGGCAGCTACAGTGTGTGCATTTGGACCTCACAAGGGAAGGGCAGAAAATTTAATTCAGTTTTTAATTTTCTTTTAAACTATTGGACATTCCCATGGCTACAAGAGGCACCTGGCACAGGCCATCTCAGCATGTCCTCATCTCACCAAAGTGGTGAAGCTGTAAGAAAGCCAGAAGAAAGTTCAGGACACCCCCAAGCCAGGCAGAGCACGTGTGAAGCTGGGCTGTATTTCTTGCTCTGCAGGGTTGGTGTGAGAGGGGAGCAGAATCCCTGCTCCCCCAGACTGGGCTCAGCACATACAAATGTTCTACAAATGCTCCCATCATATCCCAGACACCCTTCTGACAGTCCTTGATGTACTCCCAGGGGCTGCAATAGTCCCTTTGCTGCAGGATAGACAGAAAATTTTGGTGTGTTAAGTCATGTCAGCAGAAGGCTGCTTTTCACCCTCTTTCTGCTGACAGAGCAGTGGAAGAGCTGGGCTGTGGCACGAACAGCCCTGCTGCTGCTGCTGCTGCTGCAAATGAAGAAGAGAGTGAAGAAATGTTAGTACACATTTAGCTTTATTGAAATTGAACAAATACCTTTTTTTTAATAAACCCTTTTACAGCAAGTGTAAAATGTTAATGTTTTACTCATCTTATGTTACAGGTTGTCTTCTTCCATGTAAGCAAAAATACCATCTTTTTTTTCCTCTTTTTAAATTTTTTTTTAAATTTTCTACTTTAAAACATGTAGCAAGGATTTGAATAACGCAGATCCGGCACCAAAAGGTAACAGGTTCTGAAAATCACAGTACAGTTTTAAAATTCTTAGGTTAATTAATGATATTTAAAATGATAGCCACTTTGAGTAAAGATATAAATTAGAGGTCTGTAAACAAGTTGTGTTTACCTATAGAGCTATTGACTGCAGCTACAATGAGAGCGATAATAGAAACTCAATGCTAAACTGAGCTACACCTTTGAGGAAACAAGTTCTTACGAAGTAGTGTGGTACAGGGTAGCACAATAGGTAAAATACAGTTTGGCACCTCAAGTTGCATGTAAAATCAGCAGAAATAAAATGAAGTAAGTGCACTGTCTCCCAACAGAAATAAACCAGGCAGTTTCACTGGTTTTGGAGTGTCAACTATCAAATAAATCACATGACACACAAGTTCAACCCCAAAATTACAATTCTAGTAAAGCAAGATAATATTAAAATGCACACCCACAAGGATAGTAAAGTATAAATTTTTTTTTTCTTTTTTTTTCCCTCTCCCCTATCAGTAGAAATAATTTACAACCCACAAAAGGACTCCTTGGTGAAACCACTACCTACAGACATGATCATGGAATGTAGCTCAGTAGACTTGTTTCAAATAGAAAGGCAACATTATCCTGAAAAATTTTGGTCCTCTTATAACTCACTGTACTGTAGCCACCACAGTCTCTTGATAGATGCTTTAGGAGGTTTGTTTTCTGGTTCTCTTTTTTTCTGAAAGGTAATATCTTGGTGATAAAGCTGGGTATAATTTGGCCCCAATTATAGATGTCTGATGGATGCTGAATCTGGAAGAACACACTAGGAGTACATAGGGGGAGCCTCTTGACTGGTCTCACGGCATATTTTGTCATGGAATCACTTTTCCTTCTACACTCCTTTTCCTCTTTGCTAATTTTTTCTCCAGTGTTTTGGGGGAGTGGGGAAGAACCCCTTAGTCCATATGACAGAATGACATTTCGCTGTTTATTTACATGTGGATCACTTTGGCTAAGAAGTCCTGGCAAACCAGAGTTGCCTATTTCTTGTGAATGTCCTCATGCCGTATAATTTTGTATGTAATCCAGTAAAAGATGTTGAAAATGAGGAAGGCGAGTGGGAACGCAGCACGGGATATTGTATCAATCCTTTTTGCACGGTCAACAAACTTCTTTTTGATGGAATCTGAATCCTTTGGTGGTGCTGGAGTTGGGTTGGGTGGCGTAGCCTTGACTGCTGTGCCATCTTTGACTTGGAGGCAGTGGCCCATGCCATAGCCACTGAAATTGAATCGGCTGTCACGAGCAACTTCATCTTCCTGAAGGATAAAGAGGACAAATAAGACACACAATCACCTGTCTATTGAGCATGTCATGTAGTTGAGTAGTTGAGGTGCACCCCTCCAAAGCACCTCAGGAAATTACCTGGTTACGCAATGATGAAAAGTCTGGGTTTTAAAGACAAACAGGAAGTTAAAACCCGCATTAAAAATATATGTAAATCAGGTGATTTCCAGTGTTTGTGAATCTGAGCTTTAATTTTTCTAGCTATGTCTAAATCAAGTGCCCTGAGCAGCAACCTGCATTCTAGACCTATAGGGAAGAGGTATGACTCCACAGGTTTGTATTGCTCTCCTTGAGCTTTCTGTGGGGAGGAAACACAGTCGTGTTGGTAGCAGGGTGTCTGCTCCAGCCAGGCTGAATTGAATGACCCAGAGATACAGGGGCCCAAGTTCATTGCTCAGGCTCACAGCAGCCTTACAGCTCCATCTCAAACCTATGAAACAGGGGTAGATCATAGTCCCTCCTTGCTCACAGGAGTGCTCTGACAATCAGTACTTCAAAGTGCACTGGGCACTTGAATTTAGTGGTAGCTGGAAGTCAGGTGCAGTAGCACAAGCTAATGTAGCATCACCCTGCAGAAATCAATTCTCTCTTGTCTGAGTGGGTGATATTTGTTTTTGGAGAGGTGAGTAACTACCACTGAACTTTATCCCTCTAATAACTGAGTGATGAAAGGCTTGTGACTGTGATGGTAAATTCTCCCTGATGTTTCTCCTGTCTGATAGAACAATAACACACAAGTTAACAGTCGCTGGCAGCTCTCCATGAAGGATTCAAAACCAATAGACAAAGCAGCTCTATTCTTTTTCATTCCAGCAGGGATGAATTGTAAGTTCAGGAGCTTGTTCTAGTTAAAGACCTTTTCTTTGACTGACAGATGCTTCACTGTTGACTGAAAATAACCACTTCTTGGGCTGATAAGGAGCCCAATCCCTCACGGGGATGTTTAATATCCTCATATCTCTTACCAAACCATAGCCTTCTGAACTTAACAGAAAATCAAAAACTGCAAGGAAGAAAAGCATCACAGCAGCAAGATATCGAATAACAAGTATATTGGCTGAACTTGGGGGTGGGAAGGGAGGATAATTTGCACCTATTCAGGATGTAAATCACTGCTCCTTCACAGAAGAACCTCTTTCAATAGTAGCATTTTTCTCTCTCCCCAGGTCCAGGACTGGAAATTAATGTATCACCCAACTTGCTGTCCTTACCTTGGAGCTGACATGCAAAGGTGAATAATCAGTAGTGTGACTCAAGGCTACCAAATGAGAAATAGTCACTCTGACTGCTTATGGCATTGAATGCTTATGGAAGGAGGGTAGGCAGTAAACAGTGCTTTGGAGACCCTGTCACTTCAGCATGAAGGTCTATTCTACAGTGTATCCATAAGCAGGCGGAAAATCGCAACATTGCAAAGCTGTTTGAGCACTTATCCAGGGCTTACAACCTTTCCATTTCAAAAGTTCACCATCATGAAGAGAAAGAAGGATGGTCCTCTCCTTTTTCAATTTCATTTATTTGCAGTTTGCAGTACCTCTGTGAAAACTCTGCTTTTCCTAGTGATTATAAGTATGTAAGTTCTGGATAGCCTTATTAGGCAAGGCTTCTCTGGCATGACCTAATTACATAATAACACTACCAATAATAGTCCCCCAATAATACAGGGAGATACCTTCCTCTCAGTGTTTTTCATTTTACTGAGTTTAAAGGATAAAATGCATACCCAGGAACATGAGAGGTGATTAAAAAGGGTAACAGATTTTCAACAGCTGTGTTGCCATATGTACTTCATTCATTTTTTAAAAATTTAATTTCTGTTGCTCCTGAGAGATCTGTGGGAAGAATAAAAAGTACTGAGCTCAACTCCAGCTTGGAGAGTCCTGACTTCCACTGTGTCCTGGTGGATCACAGCTTTGTCACATGAGGCTGAGCAATTCATCTTCAATGTCACAGCCTTCCTTTTGAGCTTAAGCTGTAGCAACTTGAGTGGGCAGGCACCTGACATTAGGGACAGGGATGTTTAAATCAAATTCTTTTAGGTATTCAGCACCCAACCCTTAACTATAAGGAGCCACTTATGTCCCAATGGGATTTAGAGTCCTGCTTTTCCCACCCTGACAGTTGTCTGTGCCACTTCTTTCTCACACAAGCCAGAGGGAAGCATGTCCAGTACTCATGTTAGTTTTTTATTTAGGACTGCAGCAGATGGGATTTACCCTGTGTACAAGAGGTACCTCATTCACCTGAGGTATGAGTGATACATGGTCAGTTTCCCTCTCTGTTTGAACAGATTTGAATCTCCTTTTCCCTAATAGATCTCTGGATTGGTTTATTACTCTTTCCCTAACATGGAGCTGTTTGCTGGTTGAAAAAAAAAAAAATCATGTAGGGTTTTTTAACCTTTATCAGAAAAACCTTTTTCAAAGACTAAGTAATCAATTAGGAGAACAACATTGTCTTGCTATACCCACTTGTTACTATGCCTGATATTATGCATTTACACAAACACCGCACTAGAGACACCCAAGCTGTAGCCGCTGGGATTATTTAAGTGCCACCAGAAGCAAGGAAAGCCAGAGCCCTTACAGCCCCACCTCCAGCCCTGGAAATGCCACAGCTCCATAACCACCATGGGATTTTTAACAGAAAAATCCCCCAGGAGCCGAAGGTGCTTTGCAGCCTGGCATGTGCCTGCACTCTGAGCACTGCCAGATCTCACAGGCAAGACCTGACCCCATCAGAGCTCTCCCACCCAACCAGACATCACCTGAAAGACCTCACGGTGGTAAGAACTCTGTCCTTTCCAACGAAAGTGGCCAATAGTGTTGAAAGTTAACAATGAAACCCTGGAGATACCAAGTCCCACATGTCTGTGCTAAGAGGATACTTTTGCCATGAGACTGCAGAAGTGGGCTTATGTCTTTTTGGCCCTCTGAGCTCCTAAACTGGTTCCACCCAAAATGAAGCAGAGGGGACAGAAAGGCTTCCTCCATGCTGCTGAGGGGAGCTGGGGAATCAGGCCAAGTGCTGGAATTTCATTGTCCATGCTGCTTGTGGGTTAGCTCACTCTGGGGTGGATCATACCAAAAAGCTTTCACCCAGACAAATCTGCTCCACTGGGGACTGATGCCACACACTGCCATCATAAGCCATGTGGTGATATCTGGCCTCAGGAACAAAAAAATCCCCCATCTGATTTACTTTAGCATTATGGATGTAGTTAAAAAAATCTGTCTCTAAACCACCATAATCTTATGACAGAACTACTAGGTGACATTTCAGATAACCTTCCAACATCCTGATACATATAAAGGACTGGGGGAATAGTCACAGAGAAAGAAAAACAAATTTATACACTTTGATAAAGAACCCATTTTTAAATGATAATTCAAAATAAATTATAATTCAAAATTACAAATTCAAAATTATAATTCAAAAGTGTTTTCCCTTAAGGAGTGGATATGTCTTCCTTTGACCTAGAGGGTTGGTGACTACTGCACAACTTACCTTGGGTACCTTCTGGTGAGGCTGCAGAGTCACTCTTCATTCTCAAGGTCATACTCAGTTCATACCCTCTGATATATCTACCATGGACACTTATCCAGTGACAGTCTTCAACCAGTTCTCTAGCTTAGTCACTGCTAAAGTAGTCCAAATGACTTTTCAAACATCTCTATCATTATTTTTAATCAGACTACACTTAAAACATATTAATTTTAAACTGGACAGAATCTCACTTGCATAAATCCCAGACTATTTATGTGTTTACAGATTTTAAAACCAAAATCAAAGAGCAGCTGGAAGCCACGGGGCATCAGCTGGAGTGGCAGAATCCACTGCCATTGAAGTTATTAACTTTATCTTTCTAAAGGGATGTGAAGTTAGGTGTTACATAAACCAGAGTCACAACTCCATCTGCCCTTGATTAAGGCATAGGGGAAAGGGTCATAAGCTAGGATGAAAAACAGAAAAGAAATTAATAGCAAGAGGAAAGTGTTCTTTTGACAGTTTTCTTTCAGATGTTCACACCCTGAGTATTTTAGAAGAATTATCCATTGAAAACTAATTAAATTTCCTGAGATTTGGGCAAATACTTCCTATAGATGCTTTTTCAACAACATAAATTTATGACTATTGTCTTATGATGTCATAATGATCAGGCTTAGCTATTGGCTTTCAACAATTTTCATTAAACAAGAATTACATATTTTTCTTATTTTTAATTACCCTTTATGAATTTAGTGATTTTTTGTGCTTTACAAATTTATGGCATTAAATTCTCTTGATGTCTCTTGACGTTTTACAGTTAGCAACATATAAATGGCAGTAATACTTCTGAAATGGTTTTATTTTTTCATTTTTCATTTTTGTAAAGCTTTTATTTCTACTCAATAAGGACTAGAATGTATTTCATACTACCAGTTTCACACCAAAGCAATCAGAAATAGGAAAAACACTTTAGAAAATCTACCCCATTCAATGCCTTCCATGCTCAGCTTTCTGTACAATGCATTTTAAAGTGCTTTGTCCCCAGCACTTTTAAATGCTTATTGTCAGCATTGAGTAAGTTTTAACAATGAGGAAAATGAGAGAGGCTGGCTTCAAGCAGTGTATTTAATTTACTCTCTGATGTGATCTATTCTTTTAATTTTGCTACTCTTTTTCCAACATGTGGTGGAAAAACTATTTAAAAGACTATCTGGTTTAATTAAATTTCAAGGATACAGACAATTAATTTTAGGTATAGGATAGAGAACATCAGAGAAATTTTCCTTTTGGTATTCATAAGCACAAAGTTAGAAGCCCGGAATCAATTCAGACTTGAATGCAAAATGGAATCATTAGGGAGTGGACACCAAAATATCTTTGGAGATTTCATTCTTAAATCATCTTTATGACTTTGAGACACCTCCCATCTCTCAGTACTTTACATAATTCATGGTATGGGTTTGCAGACAGTCATGCTTACATGGTTTCAGTTCTCAGGAGTCACTGAGTATATGGACAAAGATAGTTCAGCTGAGAAGCACATTTGGACTTTCAAATCCCCTTTGGTTCCTCACAGAAGCCTCTTACAAAATTCAATTCAATTCAATTCAATTCAATTCAATTGTGAGGAGATGAGAAGGAAGGTCCTTTCACAGATTAACTGTTTAAAAGGCAGTAATGGAGTTTAGGAGTAAATGATTGATTTCATAACTGGGGGATTCACTGGAGGGGATCTCTAAGAATGTGCGTGAGAAGCACTTAGAAGGAACTGAGCTATAAATAAGCTGGGACAAAGGTTCCCAAGGGAAGGTGCACAGGTGAAACAGGATATTCGAAGCAGACGAAGCTAAGCCAGGCTTTCCAGAAGAACTCTAAAAAATGACTAAGTAACAAAGTAGCAGTAAATGAAATACAGGGTTGATAAGTGCAAGGTAAAGCATTGCAGAAGATAACCCTAATTACACATAGGTGGTAGTGGGCTCAAAATGTTGTTTGGGTTTTTTTTCTCATTTGTGAGTTTGGGAAATTACTACATATATGATTCTGACATCAGTCCTCTGCTAAACATCAGTCAGGAAATGGGCAAACAAAACAGAAAATGCCTTTCTGCCATACATCTACTCAGAAAGCCATCAGTTTTTGGACACAAGAGGTATTTCTGGTCAGTCAAGCCTAGTGAAGACATAGCAGAAATAGATAAAGTACAAAGAGGAGCAGCAAGGATGGTAAAGGCTTTTTACTTCGCATAAGGAAGAAGAAAAGATATGAGATCTCCTCATCTTAGAAAAGCTGTGTTTGGAAGGTGATATCACAGGATGCTAAAAATCTTCTCTGATTGCTTACAGCCTGAAAAGCTCTGATGTCAGCACACCTATGCCAGATGTCATTCCCACTCCTTAATCCAGACTTCAGAGGAGCAGAAGGTGATGTAAAATTGTAACCTTCTCACTTCAATCCTGCCCAAATTATAGACCAAATACTTCCCAGAATTTGGTTTAAATATAGTTTTTCCTAAGTATTCATCAAGACATTTAATCAAAAACATAAACAGGCTCTGACTAATCCTACTGCAAGATGACACTCCATCAGGACCCATCATTCTGCATGTGACAGTGGCATTCACCCTGTTCCTGCCTCTCTTAACAGCGATTTTCCTGCTCACTGAGGTTAGCTTTTGCTCTCATTTGAACCTCATGCCTTATGGAATCTAAGTGAAACAGACCTTGTATTATAAATAGATCTTTTATTAATGGAAGAAAAATTGGTCATTGTTGTCATTGGTGAGGGTTTCCAATGACAAATTTAGGCTTGTTTTGGAAACCTGTGTTTAGTAGTATGTTCTGTCTCCAGTAAACAGCAAAAAAGTCTCTGAAGCATGAGTGATTTACTTACGCAGTCTGAAAGAACAGCAAGTGAACTGTTGTTAATGCAATAATGAAATGGTAGTTAATGTGGCTTCGCCCTTTTCAAGTAGGAATTGAACATTATCCAACTGAAAGAGTAACATAATTTAAACATGTGAGCAAAAATATTTTCCTGCCTTGAAATATCTATATGTAGAACCAAATTTTTTTTCAAAAATTACTTTAATATTAAAGATTATACAGTCAGTAAGGGTGAGCGGTTTGCTCAGAAAAATAAAACCAAAAAACTTATTCTTCAGTAAAGAAAGGCTTCTGTCTCTAAATTTTGCAAACACAATTAACGAAAATTTCTTATTCAATTTCAAGTTTTATATATAATGTAATGAATGTTGTCATTTTAGGGGAGGAAGAACCAGATGAACTACTGTTTTGCAAAGCACCATAAATGTTATGATAGTCATTCCTCGTAAGAAAACAGTAGATTGATTCCTGAGACAGTCTTGGTTGCTTGTTTCCCTTCATTTTAAATGAAAGTTATGCCCCAAAATATTCAGATACAGTGATCTGTGAGTCTTAGAGGTATAATTTGACTGGATATTAAATTCTCTCAGGACAGTAAAGTCTGGAGACTTGACTGTTCTTGGGTAACTTCTGCCAGTCTCTCTCCAAAGAAAGAAGAGGCTGGCCAGTTTATCAATGGAAATGGCACATTATTCTGTTTAACATCAGACAAATACATGTTTGTGACCTAGATTTGAAGGATAATCTGCTCTGACCAGAAATCTATTGGATAAAGGGCAACTGCCTTCTGCTCATTCTATCTGCATGCAAGGCTGAGTTAAATGCAAAGCTGGTATTTAAATACATGACTATTTCAGCTAGAACATGAAATAGCTGTTAATGGGCACATCAAACCAAACAATGTAAAGCAAGACAACATTAGCTAAAATTTTAGAAGATCAAAAATCTGAAACACAAATGGAAATGTACCTAAATTCACTTACTCCATTTTCTTTTGCTTTCTGCAAGATGTCTACATCAGGAGAGATGAGCAGATTCTCACCTTCCTCCTTTCAGCAGTGTTCAAGCCTGAGCTTCAGACTTCAGTTCTCTCCCTCCCTGAAACCTGCTGCAGGGTCAATATCACAAGACAAGGGCACACGGTGTCCCCAGGTGGGTGACAGGCATGGGGGAACTGCCACAGCAACATGTGGGGCACCCCTGCCCAAATACCCCAGTCACGAATATCTGAGCTACCCTCTACGTGGGATTTATCCTATCAGGTTCTCTGGTCCTTTTCTCAAAGCAGATTTAAATACTTTGAGGAGGATGATTTTTATCACACCTTTGTGCATTCTCAATGACCCCTTCCTTAACTGTAATTATTCTAGGAAACTTTGCTAGACCACTCTTGTGCCCTGGCTGTGCCATCTCAGAGTACCTGATTAATCAGTCAGTCAAAATTAAAAAAGAAATAAATGTCCATACAGGGCCCATAAACAGCACTCATTATTGGAATGATGCAGATTACCCTCTAGAACAATATATTGCTGGGATGTTTTATGGCTCAGGTTTAGATTGTCTCAGCTGCCCCATTCCTTGGGGCTGATGTGCAGCCCACCCTGCGGGCACCGTCCTCCCTGCCTGGGCCAGGGGTGGGGATGAAGTGCTGGGGCCTGTGGTATCCCTACACCTTGCTGAGATCCCCTGCTTGGTGCCAGGAAAGGGCAGAGGAAGGGGACAGGCAAAGGGAAGGAAGAGGAAAAGGCTTTTTGCCTCTCTGGTGGTGGACTCTCACCTTCAAGCCATTTTCTATAACAAACACTCAGAACAAACCCCAGCAAATGCAGACAGAGTTTGCCAGGGCTTTCTCAGACATTCATGCATTTAATTCATGCAAATACTGAACAAAATGAATTAAATATTGCAAATTACATTAATAATTTAAAATCTGTAGCTAAAAATAGTCAAGAATATTTGAATAATCTTAAAGTGTTCACATGCAAATTTTATAAATTAAGTCAGGGGATGCTGTGGGGGGTATTTTGTTTGTTCAATTGTTTTTTGTTTTGGGCGTTTTCTGTTCCTGAAGACACAAGCCTTTATTTTCCAGTTATCAGTTCTTAATACCAGGCTTCCAATAAATAATGTTTTGGAGTTGGTTTAATTTCTTTATCTTCTCTGGCTTTCCATATCATTTATTTCTCGTTGTTAGTCAAGATCTCAATCTGGATTTCTCTAGCTATTCTTGCATTGGCCCAAAGCATCATTGGGTTAAAAAAAAATATTTGCCAGTTATCTGCCCTTCAAACTTGTTTCCAAAATAAATTATTGCATCTTAGAAATATCTTGACTCTTTGACTGTATTAGAAATTTACTACACATACAGACTTCTGTATTTTCATTTTTTATTTGCTTCTGTGAGGGATGCTCTATAAAATTGTGGTATTATTCTCAGGAAAATAAGCATTCATCATGAGGTAAAAATCTATGACACTCAATGCTGTAGCAACTTGACACTGCAATCTCTACGTGGAATTGTTGGGGTGTTTTTTCTCATCTGATAAGTAATAAGTCCACAAATTCTAGAAGGTCATTGGAAGTATGCATACAATGGAAATTAAATAATATTTCATTTAAAATGGGTTTGATAGTTTTTCTTTTACTGTATTACACACACACATACACATACACATACACATGAACATATCCATGGAGATATTTGTACCTACATATAGGTGTGGGCATCTACTTAATCTAGTCCTCTAATGTATTCCCTGAAGGCATTAGTTAGTGGCAAGTTCACCTAGTGAGAACATTTTTATTCTACTTTAAGGTTAAGGGCACTCTCCAGAGAATTTATTAATTATTAATTTTTAATAACTTCTCAAAATGCTAACTTTTACTCTAGCTTTTCCCCTGCAGTAGTTTGGAGGAGCAAGAATACAGAACACACAGGCAATGGTCATTAAACCTTCCCAGTCCTCTCTGCCCATAATAGGCTCTTTGGTGGGTTGCTGACATTTCTCCAGGAGGACTATCTGCCCAGGCCAGTAACTAAGCAACAGATCTCCTGGTGATGGCCTTTTATTACTTGGCAAAACTGATACAAGGATAACCTAAAACAAGAGATTTAACTATGTATGAGAGAAGTCAGTCCTGAGAGGGACAGACAGATGAAATGTGGAAGCATGGCTGTAGCACTGGAAAAGGCATTCTTGGGAGAAGATCTCAGATGCTTATCTGAACTCAAGTTTTGTTCAAGAATATAAGGAAATATAAGGAAAACAGGGGAGTAAATGCCCAGTTAATTTACCTAAAAGACAGCACACAAGGATAACACAAAAGTAAAGGGTTGCTATGTCAGCAGCCTTTCTGAGATGTGCACGTTGTCTCAGGAAAACACCCCAACAATTCCACGTAGAGATTGCACTGACAAGTTGCTATAGCATTGAGTGTCATTGATGTTTCATCTATTATGTCCTGGAGTAATTCTAAAACAGTGTTTGCAGTGCCAGAGCTCTGGAGAAACCTGTCATGAGGTACATGGAAGAGGTCAGGACTCACTATGGCTGCCTACAACCTCCTGACCTTGAGGTTCCACTTTAGAGAAGGGATAGCACCTGGGGCAGGATGGTTTTCAGAAAACATGTAAATAACCCAAAGAACAAAGCAAAGCAGGAGCACCCTGAGAGACAGGGAGACCTGGCAGCTCAGGTTTCTGCTTCACTGAACATCCAAGAGCTCCATAAGTACCAAGAAGGAGCAGACAAGAGGAGGTATTTGGTAGAACTTGACAACCCAAGTTCTGGACAGTAGGATATCACACACACTGTACAGTCAGAATGGGTGGGCATTAAACTGATTTGTTGTCCTCTCAGCTGGAAACACAAATGAGGTCTTAGAATCCCTAATGTGAAACACAGGCAAGTTGATATCTACTCTTGGTCTTTTGCTTCTCTGTCTCCTTATTTCTGCAACTGTCTCTTCTCTTTTTAACTCCTTTTTAACTTTTTTTTCTCCAACATATTTTGCCTCCCAGACCTGTTTTTGTCTACCTCCTCTTTGATGCTTTCATCCTCACTGTTTTCCTTATATGTGGCCCATACCTTCTGCTTGCAAAATTCAGTTCCTTCCTTAAGTCCTATCTGCTGTGGCCCTTTCTGCTTAGCAGCTAAATTATCTTCCTCCAAAGAAAAGTCAAGCCATAAAAGTAGAACTCCTCTTTGCCAAGACCACCTCTAAACTGAGAGGTGTTACTCTATTTTTTAAGACTAGCCAGGAATTATATTTTGGTTTCTTCTTTTTTTTTGGTGGTTTTTTTTTTTTTTTTTTGTTTGTTTGTTTGGTTTTTTGGTTTTTTTTTTTTTTTTTTTTTTTTAATTAAAACCATCTGCTTTTGGAAATCCACAGAGTTGATAATTGCTCAAAGAGTTTCCAGTACCATAAAGCATTTTGAAATGTGATGCTTCTCATCTGATCTACTGTTCATGACACACAGCCTGTCCCATTGCTGGCACAGAAAGCTGAGGATCACCAAGTGCGTGGGCCCATGCAGCAATATGTGACTGTGTTCTGACCACACAGAATATGCAACATGAACCTTTTGGAGGCTTTGGAAAATGATCACGAGTGCTGCAAACTCAGCAAATGGAGTTGCATTTTTATTCTAAGTTTAAAGCTCAGAAAAAAGAGTTGTTTGTGCATAGCACATGTTGTTCTAGTCTACTGAAAACTGAGTAACGTGGTAGTATATGCAAATAGTAAGAGATTCAAGAGTTGGCATGCTCTGGAATACTCCAATGACATGTCCAATCACAGCAGTACCATCTGCTTTTCCTTATATGTGCTAAATTTATAGCACTCTGCTAATTTCTGTAAAATTTTACTCACCAGTTTCAGGAAATTATACTTAACAGACATGCAATATTTGGGTTTTGTGACTTACTGTTAGCAAACAGTTAGTAAAAGCCTCTTCAGTTACTCATCTCTTAGACAAAGGACTTTGGAAATCAATAACATTGATTATGATTCTTAACCCTGAAGGAATGGCAGGGATTTGCAATTCAAATATTAATTCCCTAATTTTTTGCTCACACTCAAATTTTGACAGACCCATAGGCAATTAAGACTTTCACCTGGAACTTGGAAACCAGTAAAACACAAGTCTGGTATTGTACATCTAAATTAAAATTAACTCCTTCTGTTTAGAGTGGAGTTTTTAGCAGGTTGCTTAACTGTAACTTCTCTTCAGGCAGTGATCAGTTTGACCCAAGGAAACTGCACAATACTGGCAATATCCCCCTCATAATTGCTCACTGACACTCTGAGACATGGGAAAATAGAAAACCAGACAAGGAAAGGCTCCCTTCAAGGGCCATCTGGGGTTTCCATGAGTGTTTTGCCCTGTTGGCTTCACAGCTGGATGTTTCACTGATGATACTGGAGTTCATTTAGAGTGTCTCTGCATGGTGCTGAATGATTTCTTCCCACAGGATGAAAGGCTGAGTTATCCCTTCTTTGGGTCTGAAAGGAGCAGGTATTTCAAATTGTGAGACCATTGAACCATCACCTGAGGGGACAGTGGTCTAGAGGATATTTTAAACGTGTTTGACACATTTAAATAGATGGTTTCAGCTTGCCAATTTTGGAATGGATCCTAAAATAGAAGTCACTATAAAGAACAAAGCAATTTGTTTTGGATGATTAAGAGAATATGGTTCATATATCCAAGGTGTGACAATTCCAATCACATCTTCATTTCAATTTACAGGAAAGAAATAAACTAGGCTTCATTATTGTTCATACTGCTAGTGCTATATATTTGACATGATAATCTACAGTATTAGTCAGTAAATTGACTCACTGGACTGCCCTTGATCATATGCTCCATTTTCCACTCAGCAGGGCTCTCTCTAACAGCTATATATAACCAGGGAGGGGAAAAAAAGAAACGGTTCTCTCTTAGATCATTATAAAATGACGCTGCCTTCGGTTTCCTTGTTGCTTCAAAGGTTCTAAGTGATGTGATCTTTTCACCATCACAGATAATACTTGGCTGCTGTTTGTCTGACTTGTCAGCTCCTCACACAGAAATCCAATACTTCCCTCTTGTCACATATTCATTTCAGAAATGTGCTCTTTTGCAGGCCTGAAATGAAATAGTTTCTGTATTCCTATTTGCCAGTTTTTAAGTCTTGCCTTGTGTGGTCCCTCCTCGTCATACCACGGTTGTCACATTAGCAATCCACATGAGTACTTGCAGCAAATGTAAAATCTCCTGATTGTAATTAAAATTCTGCATGCTTTCTATTAAATAACCTAAATCATTGTGCATCATAATCCATAGCTGTGCTCTTCTGCCACTGTTTTAAAATGTTTGGTTACTGAGCTAATTGCTCAGGCAGGTTGTTTTTAGACTGCATAATGCATTTATAGCTTATATATCTCTGTCAAAATAAATATTGGATTAATCTTGGCTCCTCATCTACATGTTGAGAAATTGCTTCCTCAGTCCAGACAGAAGTTAAAGTCAGGGGCAGCCTCTAAAAGTGGCTAAAGGGAGAAGGGCAGCTGAGAAAGAATGAGATCCCACAAACAAAAAAGCAGCCATCTCAGTAGAAGATTGGCATGAGTTACAAAATACAAACCTGTGTAGCTGTATTTCAGCAGCATATTTGCAGCTGTAATCTGTGTTGCTGCAGAAGGAAGGGGAAGCAAACACTTAGGACAGAAAGAGCCTATCACTATTTCTGTCCAGAATGGTAAATAATTGTTCAGAGACTTTTTACTCACCTTTGTTCCAGAAATACGTGCAAGTTAAAGAGAATTACAGGATGTAGATCTGAAATACTCAACTATGGATTAGCACATGCACAAAAAGATATAATTCAGCTCACACTCTCCCTTAGGAGCAATCCCTGACAAAAGTCTTTTAAACCAACTCCTGATATATTGGACACATTACAGAAGAATGTTTAACAGCACTGATTAATATTTTCAGCAACTGTAAATTGTCCAGTGCACTGCCTGGTGCTGGTTCTGCCAGCTGGCTCTCAAGCCAGCCATCTTCCCTGCCATCCTACAATTCTGTATTTGTAGTTTGAAGAACAGAATAGAAGTCAATAACTGTCCAGGCCAAACAGCTTCCTCTAAATTGTAATGCTTTAAAAATGCAAAGAGGCTAAAGTCTAAGCCTCTTTGCTTCGAAGGTTTGAAAGCTGCCAGCAGAAAAGATCCCCAGATTCACATGGTACAACTATCTAAGACATCTTCATTCTGAAATCGAAGGCAAGGAGGGAAGACTTATGGTAAAAGGAAGGTCAAAATTTACATCCCACCATGTCATACCTCTTACCCTTTGGGCACCCCTGTGCCCCTGGGGTATGGTGCTCTTGGCTAAATGCCTTTCCATCTCCCCTCAGATGAATGAGACCTCACCATGGGAGAATGGGGTTCATGTTTCATAGATAAAGGAGGCAAATATTTGACAGACTCACAAGAGTGAGGTGTGGCAGCAAGGAACATACAGCAGTGACAGGAAAAAAAGTGAGGCGGTCAGAACACTGGCTGGGATGCCACATGCAATAAAAACATCCCTAAGCTTCACATGGGCTTCAAAAAATATTCATGAAATAGCAGCTCTTAGATTCAAATACAGCATATGATGAAAAAGATCTGTTGTCATGATATAAGTCTGATATTCAACCCCAGCTACACAAACACTCACAAGAGAACTCACCAAAGAGGAAAGCAGTAACAGTACAGAGAAGTGTGACAAAAGCAGCAGCCTCCATGCATCAAAAAGTAAAATTCAAATAGATTATTTTTACAACAAAATAACATAATATAAGCTGCAAGGGAAAGTGAACAAAGATCAAAGAGCAAATAAGAGACAGGCAACATAAACAGGCATCTCCAGTATCTAGAAGACAAAGAACAGCAGCATACAGCACCAGAGTATCTTGAAAGAGCTGTCATGTATTTGGGGAAAAACATCCTTTGTGCAAACTTGAAAAAAAGGAGTATTTACATTTAGGAAGCAACAAAACATTTTCTGTACCTGAAAAAAACTACCCTCTCTTGACTTTTTTATTACTTTTTCTTCACACTCCTGTTTGGTCCCTATGAAAGAGTACAGTTTGTGTCTCCATTGCATGAACATCTAGTACAGGTAACAGTAAGGGCAGAATAATAAAAGACCAACCCATTAGCAAAAAAATATAAAACTGACTCCACTAGAGTTCATGACAGACAAATCTAGGACATCTTCAAGATAAGGAACAAAATGTCAGTTCTCAAAGACATTTTAAAAGAGAGCTGCAACAGCTAGATAATAATTTGCTTTTACATAAAGTCTAAATCTAAGGTGAAAGTTTGGAACAGCAGCACTGTATTAGTGTTTAATGATTTCCTTTTAAAATGTTATTAATTATGAGAGCAAACAATCTTGTTTTCCCCATTGCTTTTTCTTCTTTGCATGGGCTAAGGACCACCAGTCACCCCCGACCACCATCTGAGAAACCTGAAATAGCAGAATGAAATTGTCTTATTCTAAATCCCTAAATGTGCTGAATTTTTTCCTGCTGTTGTTTGTGTAATTGTGCAAACAGAAATACATTAGATAAGAAAAGAAAACTAGTACAACTGCCTCCCCTCCTTTCTCTTTCAACCCTGCCCTCCTTGCGGGCACAGTCAATGAACTCGGTTACTTTGCTCATGACAAATACCCACCAAACACTGAATATGTGCTACAGTTTGCAAAACCATTAGTCATCCTGTTTGTTTTCATCTAATACACAGCTTTGCTCATATCTGTCTTTGGATTCACCTCACACCAGATCTCCCTCCACTTCCAATACCCTTTTCCCTCCCAGCATGCACTCCTGTTGGCTCCAGTGGCCATGCGTACTCCTTGTCCCACAGGCGATGCAGACCTAATACAAACAACTCATAGCAAGTTTTAAGAAAGTATTTTAATAATTCATAAATCATCACATTGAACTGACTGCTCTATCCATAAATAGCAAAGGCTGCTCATCACAAAAATACCACCTCTGGTTTAGAAAGTCCTTGAGCTGCAAAGTCCTGGAGCCCAGGAGGACGCGTCAAGGATGGATTGCTGCCACACAGAGCTTCCTGTGCAAGGCAGAGCCCTGGCCCAACACAGGACAGCCTTCTTGGAGTTTGTGATCTCCAGATGGAGCTTCCCACAGCACAGAGATGTGGCCAGCTGCTGAACAACTACCTCATGAATTTCAAAGCTACACTGGCGATTTAACTCAAAAGTCTGGATAATGACCCATATAAATATTCCTACCAAATCCCTTTGCTTTATGACTATAATGCTGTATGTTTAGCTTGAAAAGGTGACAAGTCTGTTTTTCCTAAGATGCGAACCTGAAAATAAGAATCTAAATTCAATGTTATGTATTTCCATAGGCATTACTAAAACAATTATTTACAAGCATTTTAAAAAATAATCTGTAATAGAGCTATATCTTATTTCTGATAGGAATCCAGTTTTATGGGGTCCATGATAATAAATTAAACTGTTGCAAGCTAGAAAGGTAAAGGTGAAAAAAAATACTACATGAAAAACACAGTGAGTAGGTTGAAAAACCAAAAAAACAGCTTTGCAAATGAGGATGGGCATCTAGGCTCATGCTTGGTAGGAAACAGATGAGAAGTAATTAAAAAAGAAGCTATATGGAGCAATAAATTTGAAAGTAGCAGATAAATTAAAAAAACCCTAATCCTCTTTAATTTTGCTAGAGAATTCATAGCTAGAAATATTGGTGAGGCTACCTGGAGTGAGAAGCATGATACCCAAATGTAAGCTGCTCAAAAGAAGAACCAGGATTAATAAATTCAGGAAAGCTGAAGCCCAGGCATGGTAGGATATGCCAATATATGGGAAAACTGGCAAGTACTAAGTACACAGGCACAAAGAAATCCAGAGACCTCTGTGGGAAATACAGTGTAAAGCTAATGGAGGGAGAATAGTATCTAAAATAAGTTACGCCTCTTCTGCTTTTTTGTCTTGGACACACACACACACATACATGTGTGTGTTCCAAAATAAATGCCTTGGAGGTATTTGTTTGTACCCCAGGAGGGACCTGTCAGATGGAAGACCAGCTGTCATTATGGTCAAACAAGGAAACTGCAGTCAAATAGCTGCATGATTTGCCTCTATTCCTCTGGCAAGGATGGGGCAAGAGCTTGCAAATCTTGAAAGAAAGGCCATTGTCTTCTGCAAGGTTATAAGTAAAGGTTATAAGGAAATTTCTAAGTAAAACACATATAGTAGAGCAGTAACACTACTGAATGAGAGCACGTAGTGATTTTTCAGAGGCCTTTATTATCTACTCTTTGGTGTATACACCACCCATTCTAGACATGCAATGAAACACTTGCACCAAATACCCCTTAATTCATCTAACTAGGTATGTAATGGTGAAAAAAAGAGCATTAGGACCTTGAAGCACTTCCAGACAGAAGTTACCAAGGGCTGTAAAAGACCATCCTGTGACACACAAGCTCTATCTCACCAGCCTGTAGTGGCATCACACTTGATTAGACTTGCTAGAATTTCTCTTGCCTGTGAGGATCAGCACACAAAAAAAGCCTAGAAGATGAAAATTCTGCTGATGGGGCAAATGAGTAGATTTGGTGTCTGATCCCACTAAGGAAGTCAGAAAGAAAGCTGGCATAAGTTAGCAGACAACAGATAGATAAATTTCATTGAAAGTTTGTGCTAGAGAGTGTCAAGGCTGCTACTTTCAGATGCCTGTAAGACTTTACATCCTGAAGAGGAAATGCACAACTTTCTTTACTAGAATGGTGTGCAAGATCTCACACTTGTGCAACTCAGATAATCTCTAATGAACAGTTTGTGATTTCTATTTTAAAGTAGTTATTCTTTTGACAGATGAAGATTACAGAGAACCCGAAAACAAGTCTCTACCACCAGCAGGCTTGGGAATGCTTAACAGAAAAGTGAATGTGTCACAGGCAGAGCACTTTCATATGACTAGCAGAAAGGGTTACATCAGAGCACACATGGAGAACCACTTGAAGAGAGTGAGGTGAAGCATGAAGACAGAGGTGTCCTGTCTCCTAAGAGTCTTGTCATGTTATTGTAGAGAAAATAAAAACTTGGACCCTTGGTAAAAAACTTTCACTTATAAGGTGTATTATTTGTATGTACAAATGCACACACAGTATGAAAATTACATATACAAGTTAGAAATTAAATGACTTTAAGAGTTATGTCCTTTGTCAGAGAGGATCAGTGCAGAAATTCACAGGTAGGATTCTGGACTTCTGGCAGCTCGTGTATTGGCAAACGCAGCAGTGTTTTCTGACCTTTCCAATCTGTTTCTCCAGGAGCTAAAAACACTCTGACATGCTCAGTATGCCAGATATATTCAAGCAGCCACTGGAAAATGGAGCTTTTCCATAGTAAGTTCTTGACATTGATCCAGCTGTAGATGTATAGTGTGGGAAGAGCCGGTGGACAGCTCTGAGATACGGTTCAAAGTTCACAGAGAGTGGAAGTGAGTAAACTTTTAGTGACTTATGGTTTGGCTTGGCATGGAGTTTTCAGGTGCTCCCAACTCAAAATGAGTCTTTGTGAGGACTCTGGCAAGACTCAGCAACAAGTGCTCAGAATATGTAGGGTTTCAAGGTATTTATTCCTTCCAACTATCCCTAGCCCCCTCCTCACATTGTAGAAAAGAAAATCTTCTTCCTCACCTATCCATCTACTCACAGTAACATGGAGTGCAAGATTGGTGTTATCCCTGACAAAAAAAAAAAAAACAAAACAAAAACAAAACCCACAAAAATCACAAAAATCACCAACAAAAAAACCAAACACAAACAAACAAACAAAAATATCAGGCCACAAGAGAAATACGCAAGTACAAATTATCATATTATAGTAAATAGCATGCTTCTCCAGCAGTGAATCAAGAGGAATAAACACATCTGATCATTAAATCAAGCTACATGTGTCAGAATCAGGCTCTGAGTGATCAGTTTGCCATAAGAAAAGCTGTCAACTTGAACAGGAATGCCTATAAACAAGGCTGTTTTCCCCCAGGGGAAAAAAAAAAAAAAAAAAAAAGGTGGAGAAATAAATGGTTTCAACACCACTTTTTTAAAAAGTACTGTAAAAACTGGATTTTACTGGAATCCATGAAGGTTTTCAGACTTGAGAGAGAATGAGCTTTTTGCAGTCTGGTTAATACAGTTTGGTTTTGAACAATGCCATTTGGGCAACATCATTACAGAATGCTTCACAATTAATTACATTCAAATAGCAGCTTCTATCCCCTGTGGAGAACGGGATTAATTGGGTCAGATGTAAATATGCATTTCGTGGATCCTACTGAACACTTGCCCAACTCACCAGTTTCCATGTAATTTGATACAAGTGGTGTAGTATGCTCTGGAGATCCACAGGGCAAGCATGGCTGCTAGTGGGGGTAGGAATGAGGATAGAGTGCTGGCATTCTCAGCCTGCATTATGCTTGGCTCTAACTGCTTGACTCCTTTACTCTCTTGTAGAAATACTAATTTATATTTGCCAACACTGAAATACTTCTTTTGCTGTTGAAAATGAGGCTTGGGACAGAGCTCAGAACTGATATGAAGCATCATGACAGACCCCTAGCAACGATGGATCAGAAACTGTTCCCCTCCTGGTGTCTTCACTTCCTCCACTGGAACAAGGACCTGGCCATCATAGCAGTGAGGAGACCTGAGAACAAGGCGTGACTGGGAGCTGAATCTGGGCATGCAAAGAATCAAGATAAGCTACCTACAAGGAAAGAACAAAGGAACCAATTTGGGGCAAAGTTTTCTCCTGTGGTGCCGGTGCCTACATCTTGGGATTGTGACGGCTTTTCACTCTCTGTCTGGA
This sequence comes from Vidua chalybeata, assembly GCF_026979565.1. Lineage (NCBI taxonomy): Eukaryota > Metazoa > Chordata > Aves > Passeriformes > Viduidae > Vidua > Vidua chalybeata. Next base: position 17,555,950 of record NC_071531.1, read on the forward strand.
GTCTGGAGTCTTGGGTAGGGGCAGCTTAGGTTAAACATACTCCTTCTGAAGTCTACTTTCCTTATATTTCTTATCATTAACATATATTTGACAATTTTTTCACTGACTTTCTGCCTTTTTTTTTTCCCGTGAAATGAGGTGGGCCAGAACACATTCAATGAAGAAATCACCATTTTCTAAAATAATCTAGAAAACAAAAATCTGGTGCCTGTGGCAGATGGTTCTTGAAAAGCTACTTGTTGCTTTAAAGCTTCAAAAATAAGAACATTTCTTGTCTCTTTCTAACTTCCTCTGCCCTATTTTCAGTTTGCACTCTCCCCTAGGTACGATAAGAAATAAGACATTTGCACCCAGCTGGAGAGTACCTTTCATGAGCTGGAAAACTGCAGAGTTCATTTTTGGTGTGTCTCCTGCTGTTCATGAGTAACTACCAGGACAAACTCACTCGAGTGAAGTGCAAACTTCGGTCTCTAAGGCTCGTCACTTCAGAGCTGATCCTTTCAGCCGCTGCATGCTGGGTAGGTACAAGAGAGGACTCGGAGTTTCTAATGCAAAGTTCCACTACTGAGCAAACAAGAAAAAACTTTATCCTGTACTCCTGACTTTTCCAGTACTACCTGTCCCATGTGGTACAGCACACAGTCACTTCATCACCCCAGACTGGAAATGCTGTTTTGTAGCTTATGCCCTGTTCCTATCTTATTTAACCATAGGAATAATTTGTTTAAGTATTTGCAAGCAGTGCAATATGAGTTATTACAATGCATCATGTCCTGCTTGCTGCTTTGGTGCCATGCATGGTTTCAATATCTGTCCCCTGCCCCACAGAGTACTTTTTTGTTGTACCACTGATCAGTTCAGTGGGTATTAAAATTCATCATTCTGCAGCCTTATGTACTCTCCACCAGTTATCTACTTCTCTGGTTTCCACCCTTTCTAGACTAGCCGTGGTTTCGTTGTTCTCATTTCCTGTGTGTTTCTTTTTTTTGTTTGTTTGTTTGTTTCTGATGGTTTCTTTTTTATTTGGTTTGGTGCTGTTTGTTTGGGTTTTTGTCCCCCCAGAAATTCTAATTTTTTTCTCCTGATTTTGTTCTCCTGGTTTTTCTTCTCCTCTGGTACATGGATTCCATTACTCCAGCTTGTACACTAGCACTTTACTCACTTCAATTATTGGGTTTAGATATTTAGGTCTTTCTCAGCAACTGGTATGACATGTTCCATAAATTAGTCTGCCTGTTGTTACGGAATGTTTCATGGTTTTTTATTTGGTTTTCAGAATTCTCTCTCTTGAAATGCAACTATCCATTTTCTCTTCTGTTTCTTGGTTTGGGGCAAAAAATCCACCCCACATAGTCCATCATCTTTTTGTGTCTGAGGCAGTAAAACACACAAAATACAGTAATTTGTTTACAATTTTTAAACTTCCCTTCTCCAGTAAGGGAGGGAAAAGCTTTCATTTCACTTTCAATTACCCTTGTAAACAGGACACTATGAAACCCAATTTTTCTCTTCCACAGTTTCTTTGTCTGTGCTTGCTTTTCACTGAAAAATCTACATTTCCAGTAAGCTTAGTCTCTCCCTCTGGTCAGACTGCTCTAATTAGAATTTTTTGATCCATTTCTTGGATACCACCCCATGGCTGAACTGCTTTTTTTCCTACAGGTTGCTCTTTCTTTGGGAACTCACGTCTCTAGATTTGTGCCTAGAGCTAGCCTAAGGATTTATATCAAGATAATTTTCAAATTTGAGATGACAGAGTTTTTTAAAAGTTTAAAGTACGTGAGGTATGTCCATTTTATAAACAATACAGATACTTCCACTGATATTAACTAGAGCCATTGTGAGCTTATTCACACTCAATATAAAAAGACAGAGAAGGACATTCAGACGAAGCCACAAAGTGACATGGCAACATGATGCAGTGAATTGTGTCTACTGTTTAACTACAGCTAAATATTCATTGCAGTTGTATGTGGGACTATAACTTCAAGCTAAATGATAATTTTGGTGTATTTATCTTCTACTGGATTTTTTTCTGCAGTTACATTAAAGTACTAATGCAATTGCCCTGGAGAAATAAAAGTAACCACAGTATCTTGAGGATGTTTATCTACAGCAGAAGCTACATGCGCTTTAATCCATTAAGTAAGATGAGAGAGAGAGAGAGAAAAAAAGCCATTCAGGCTCTGATTCCTATTTTTCACAATGAAACTCATGTGTTTGAGCTTGTTCAGTGAGTACCAAAAATAGCTCAGCAAAAGGGCTTTCCTTGAGCACTTCCATTATTCACATGATGCGGCACCTTACATAACGCGGAGCGTACACATCCTCCCGCCAAATGCGCTGCGCACGGATGACAGCAGGAAAACATTCCCACCAGGGACAGTAGTGCCAAGTGCTTTAAAGGCAAAGTCAGGCTGAAGGCACTGATTTTTTTCAATGGGAAAGTCTAAAAACCTTAGAAAATTATTTGGGGGATCTGACAGAGGGATTTCAGTATGATTAAAATGATAGAGATGGTCTATAGAAGCTGGTGTTAGTGCAAATCTCTTCTCTTTCTGAAAGGTAGAAATACTGTATTATCTCAGTAACTTTGGTTGGACACTTGTGGTACTTGCTTCACCCATGGCAGCTCCATCCAAAGGCCAATCCTCTGAAGCATTCAATCAGGTGCTTCCAGCTTTGCTTAGAAAGTTATCCTTAGCTTCTGTAATCACACTTAGTCCCAGTCCTAGCTCTTTCATTTGAAAACACCATTTGTGCCCCCTTTGCTAATCTGCATGCATATGAACCCCCTTGGTTGCAGCACTGTTATTTGTATTGCTCTGTGTGCCCTGCACACGGGATTAAACCTGTCACATCTTCCAGCTGCAGTTTTTCATTCAAACTATAACATATTGCTTTTAACATTAACAGTCCCAAACTTAACCCCTAGTCTTGGTCACAGTGGTAACCATCACACATATAATTTAGGAAGTCATCTATGAGATGATGATATGAATACTAGTGTACTGTGACTCATTTTGATTGCTGATCATATAACATAATAATTATTGTTTTCAAAGAGGGATGACTGAACCTTTGTAAACAGTTCTGCTTCCCCGGAAGCCCATAATTTTGAAAACTAAGAAATAATGTTTAATTATTAAAAATAATATTTTAAAAATAAGTTATTTTCTTTCAAGTGATCTGGCACCATAAAAATTTAGATTTTAATATAATGTAACTTCACTACATCCTCAGTACCATCAGACTCCTGGCTTCCGCAGCCTGTACTCTCTCTATTGTACCATGATATACAAGAAATAGGCAACCATTTCTTGCAGCAATCAAGTATTAAATACAAGTTTATTTACACGAATGGGTGTATTTAACTTGAGCAGAAATACTACATGAACCTTTAGGACAAACTTTGAATGCTTTCTTCAAGAGAAACTGTATGGGGAACACAGGCAGAGTGAAGCACTGATAACCTGAGGATATAGGGATTTTGTATGTGTGGAAGATGCCAACAGGTCCTGATAAAGCTGTCTTTTCAAATGGTTCATCTGTAATATAATTTCTGGATGATCAGCAATACAACCCAAACTTTTCCTATAAAAACATTAGCAATCTGATGCTTGACTTAAGAGATTTGATGGTCTCTTAAGATCTCATCTTTATGCACTGGTCTGAGGGTTGCAGCACTAAGAAGAACAAGACCCAGCACAGACAGTAACAAAGGCAGTGCCAGAGATACAGGCTTACAAAACTAAGAACAGGTATTTTCTTGACCTGTAGATCAAGTTGCAAATCCAGGAATCGTGGCCAGGTGTGCTTCAGCACCTTTTTTCCTCTTCCTAGATTAGCACGGAGTGATGCAGTGTAGATACTCAACCACACTCTTACACTGTCTTCTCTTGACTACGACTTTCACATTTGCATTTAACATAAGCTTTGGTTTGGTGAGCAATACCTCAACAAGTCAAGTTCCCTGCTTGTGAGGCTCCTTGTGACACCACAGGCTCTGTTCCTATGTTCTCTTCTGTGCATTAACATCCTTCTCTTGAGCAGAAAGCTGCAACCATGGTAGCATTGCTCCAGAAACCTCTGCCTTGCTACATCTCCTCTCTTGACCTCTCAAGTGTGCATCACTTATGTGATGGGAGTTCTCCAGGGGAAAACAATACCAGAGCAGCTCCAGCTCTTAGGGCTCTGCAGCAAAAACACTGCAGTGACACGGCCCATCTGTGTACTGCCATGGCTGTCTGTGTAATGCACAATATTCTAAAGAAGAAGAGAGGTTTCTGCAAGCTTCCCTAAAGGAGAGGATAACCACAACTTACACAAACTTTAACTGGACTACCAGCACTTTGAAATATGCACCAGTGAGATATGCAGCACTGAGTACTTACTTGGAGTGCTTTTGTAGTTGTATGCATCAGATTTCAGTGGCAACATATTAATACTGGTCATATCTCCTAGAGAGCCCTGATTTTTTTTCTTTTTATATTCAGTTCTTGTATGTATGTAAATATGATTAGTTCTACAATAGAAAGAATCCAGAAATTAAGGCTCTCTTCTACAGCTTGATGTTGTAGCTCTGAAAGTGAATTATCTATTGCATTGTAAACCCTCTAGCTTTATTTTGCTGTGTAATATGAACTGTGGGTTTTGCTTTGATTTTGGAAGCTACTAAGTCCCTTTACAGTGTACAAAATTCACAGAATTCATCTGCATTTTATAATAATATGACTTTACAGAGCTTGATCAAAGTTGGAAGCCCTTTACAGCTCAAGAGTGGCTCAGACAATGTTTTTGTTCTGGGAAATCAAGTCTTGAAAGATTAAAACACCAGTCCCATTTTATTTAAATGAACACATTTCATTCCTCAGCCACTAGTAGCAAGCAGTGAGCTGCACACTAAGCTTGTTTCTTTCTCCATCATTGATTTTATTACCTCCACAACTCACCCCTAATCTGGATGTATCAGCTGCTATCATATTGCTTCTGATCTGCTATGTTACACTGCGTAAAAGATTTCAGTTTCATGGCTCTTCTCCAAGCAAATAAAAAGAAACCAAGGAAATACTTTTTTCATTCATAGCTATTCATACTCCACTAAGCAGGGCTCAGGACATCACGATGAGGGAGGCTGCAGGTTGACAGTTCAGGAATAAATACCACAGCAACAAAAATGTATTTTGTTATACATACCACATTCTGTTGGAACGCGCTCATCTGAAAGATGACACAATGTGGGATTTACTGTCTCAAGGCATTTCCTATGGCACTCTCCCCCCACCCCATTCACTCTATCTTTGCACAGGACCAAGCTGCTGAATATGCATGCACTTTCCTTAAGAGGTTTGGAATAGGGGTGGCATAGCCCAGCCACAGTTAAAAGCAAGCATAAGGGTGGGCCATAAGAATGTACAACATGAAACTGCTGTTCATGCTGGGGACAGTACTGTGTATTTTGTGGGGCATTTAGCAAAGAGAATGCAAGAGACTACTAGTGATGCCAATCAAAATGGTCCATTTTGCTGATTTATGGCATCGTTGCACGTACTAAAACTCTCTTGCTTTCTCTTTCTCACTACAGCTTTACCCTCAAACTTGAATTGCCGATCTGATTCACTGTCCCGTAAGCTGATGACTCTTTGCTCCGCAAGCCATTCATGCGCCGCACGGACTCAACGCTCTCATTCCCAACAGCCACAGTCTGTGCCTGTCCCCAGAGTGTCAGCATAGATAGCAGCAGCAAGATTGGGAATACCACAGCAGTAACATGACAACACACACACACACAACAGGCAAAGAGAAGAATGGCTTGGTTAGAGAAGACCACCGTGCAAAACAATGAGAATCACTTAAAAGGCAAAATAAACTGAGAAAATTGTGAGAGACAAAATCAAGTACAGAGATGCAGAAAACACCTCCTAAAGAAACTGCCTCAGTAACATTGTTCCCTGTTTTGAAATTCGTGCAACCAGATTCATAGGAAAAAAAGCAAGCCTATGCAAATGGTAGGTGTCGTTTACTCAGCTGCATATTTCCTTGTACTTAATTATGTTGTTACCTATTTTGCAACGAATCCATGCACCACATGGCTTAGGATAAACACAAGTCTTCTGATAATTTGGTTTTAAATAACTTTCTTTTCACAGTCAACAAAATAATAGTTTTCAAAGCAGATGAATGACAACTTCCATGGACCAAAATCTCATAAATTTGAGTAATGTCACTGGATATTGTTACTTACCAAGGATGGCTACTTGTTCACCTCTAAAACAGATCTTGCATCCAAAAATGAAATTACAGATGCCATACAGAAGCTTCTGCTGCTGCCATGCTGGGTTTGAAAACAAAGGCTTCCAGTGGCAGTGCATGTGGCCTGCAGACAGGCAAGCATCTCTGCTCTCTCCTGTAATCTAATCTTCACTGGAATCTCAATTCATCTGACAATAATATTAAACTAGAGAACAGCTTTCTTCCCAGAGTATCCATCAAATATTACATTAGCTACAGAACATTTATTAGACAGACCTGTCAAAACACAAATGCCCTGTGCCATTGTTGTTATCCCTCTTGCAAAAGAAACCATTATTTGTGGCTTGAAGCACTCGTGCAGCTCAAACAAATATTTACTTCACCTAGCAAATATATATGTAGAGTTTATAGTTCCAGATTCTCTAGACACGTGAATGATCATGACTCAAATAAAACTCAATTTAATGTCTACTCTTGTCTTCCCATTTACTGGAAAAAAAAAAAAAAAACAAAAAAAACCAAAAAACCAGCCCAGGACAGATGGACAGACTTCCTAAAATTATTTCTAGACTGACATGTAGGTTACAAACAATCCCCTCTTCTACATGTCAGTCACTAGCATAAAATTATGTGATAATGACACTCACAAAGAGGTCTTTTGCTGAAAATTTGAAATTTGCATCAGTCGCAAACTGTGAAAGGAGAGAATCCAGAGAGGAAATCCTCCTAATCCTTCTCCTTTTCTAAAAGGGCCATGTTTCCTGGTTTCAGCTGGGAAAGACACCAGTTGGTGGTGTAAAATTGAGGGCAGAATTGCCAATCATTGCAATGGGCTGTCCTAGGGAGTCTCCCATTTTAGCACAGCTAGCTAGGGCAGCACTAGAAAAGACAGATCTCAGGCATGTTCTGATGACAGCACATCTGGATAATATCGTTCCTCTGTCTGTGTCATTGCATTCAACAGTTCCTTATCCACTGATGGTGCCACATAGTAGCACAGTATTTGCAGAGGTCCAGCTGCCTCAGCAGTTGCATGAAAAGAAGAAAATTCTTGGAATTGGTGACCAATTACTGATATTTGTCGATAATTTCATAAACTGCAAATGAACCCAGCAGCCAATTATGAGCTCTTTATCAAGGAGTAAATCACTCAAAAGGAAACTTTAGAAAAAGACTCTCCTGCAAGGGCAAGAAGTGAGGTAAGAAATCAGATGCACGTGAGCAGGGCTGCCAGAGCACATTCAGTGACCCCAGGTAAAGAGCAGCTGTACCTTGTTTTGTCTTCTTTGCCTTCTTCGAAGCCTCAGAAACTCTTTGTGCTGCCGTGAAACGAAGTTGACTGCTGCATATTCCAGCAAAGCAGCAAAGACAAAGAGAAGACACACGGCCATCCAAATGTCGATAGCTTTTACATAGGAGACCTAGAAAGAAATAGGACACAGCATGTTATATCTCAAACTACTTCCTAAGCTGAAGATATCAATGTGAAAAAAAGAAACACATTTTTGCACAGCATGAGTTCCATGAGGTGGGTTTTTCTTGTTCTTTGTTTTGATTTGTTAATTTATTGACTGATAAAAAAAAATACATAATTCAACTATTAATGAAAATGAGTGTCCACAAAGAATGCACAAATGAGCTATTGCCTTTAGAGAAAAATTAAGATTACTTTAACAAAATACAAGTGTTCTTATAGTCACAATCAAAATTTGGAAAAAAGAATATAAATACAAGATATCATAAAATACCTACTGAAAAAAAAATGTAGAAAGTTTATAGGTTTCACCTTTTTAAATGTTTATGAACCAATTACCATAATGCTTAATTAGCTATATTTGTTATCCACAACCTCAAAGTAAACTCAGGGTATTCTATTGTATGGGCTGATACAACTTTACCAATTAAATATTCCATCCTAGTTGCTTGAGACCTTTACCCAACACCTCTATAAGAAAAATAAATCTTCATAGATGTTGTCTACTAAAAATACCCAAATACCAGCTGCCTCTCTTCTAGTAAAAATCTATTCTGATTTGAATTGACTGGTCCACAATAAAATCAGATATATTACAGCTCTGCAATGTCACAAGATGTTTATCACATTACCCACACTGGGCCAAACAGTAGCCAATTAATGAGCTACACACTTTGCATATCAAAGGTACATTCTCCATAGGTGTTTGGTCTCTGCCTTTCTTTGTAGTCTTGCAGTTTTTAAGCAGAGATCTTATGATTAAGTAACAGCAGGTTGTCTCTTTTGTTTATCAGGTTTTACCTCCTGAGTGGAATTACAATGATCTGACTTAATGTCTACAATGTACATGTGAGCTAGTTGCACAAACTACTTTGACATAAATAAATCAAGGAATGAAGAATGGGCATATCTAGGATGCAAGGCATTTGAACTGTTTTACATGTCTTCTCTACAATGAAATTAATGACACCCAAATAGAGTTTCTTCTTCTTGATGTTTGTAAGGAGGAGCTTAGAACACCTCTGTAGGCAGAGGCACACGGGGCTTTACACAATTGTCTAAATAACGGCATCATAAATTGACACATTAGGTACCTAGCATCCATTTGCTAATTCAGCAGAGCACAAATCTTCAGTATCTCACATTAATCCAATTAACCAGTGCCCTGGAGATGTCTCAGATACTCAAGGTCACCTCAGTTTGACAGAGACCCATGGCACCCCCATGCAGATGAATCAAGATAAGCAAAATGGATTGAAAACCCTGAAACCTGAAATATTATAAACATTTAGATAATAACTTGCAGGCAAAACATTTCATTGCAGTCAAAACATATAGTGGCCTGAAAAGGCAGCAGAAAAGGATGATGTGTTCCTGACACTCATGTTAAGGAGACCAAATCTCCATCTTGGAAAACTCCCCTTCTATGCTTTGCATACTATTCAAAACAACCTCACTCTTTTGGCTGGACAACCATTCCATGATGGAAGGAATCACACCTCTAGGTGTGAATTGCACCTCTAGGTGCAAATAGGTTTTGCTCCTATTTGCCATGTGCTTGAATAGTATCATTTTTCTAAGTCCATGAAAGATCTTTTAAGTCAAATGGAATATACTGCACTATGTGCTTCAGCAAACAATATGAGCAGAGGAACTGGCATTTAAAGCACAACAGAAAGGATACAGACCTTCAGCCTGCAGATCCTGAACACTGAGAAGGACATTTCAGAGGAGGCAAGCACTGCTATTCAGCCTGCATCAGAGGAACATGCCTTTCAGTTGCAATAGTGCAGCTCCACGTGGCAATGCCCACCATGCAGCTCGCACAGGCTGACATGCAGCAGGCTGAGGTGACACCATGAATCTGTGCCTTTCAATTAGATACACAGCAGGTATGTAGTTCACTCCCCCACATATAAAAAAATTGTACAAGTTACGTCTTTACTGAGCAGCTGTGAAAACCAGAGAAAACTCAACAGAGTCCCAGACACTCTGTGCCACAGGCTGAGGCACAGTAGGAATCAAGTCATTGTAATTTGTGTAAAATGCAGCTGAGATTAGGTTGTTTGCTGCTTTCCTTGAAGGGGCAGTTTGTTTCCTTTACAAATGTCCTTAGGAAATGTATTAAACATGAATAAATAGCTGGACTGTGCCGTCAGAGACAGCACAATACAAGTAGCTGAAGTCAGAAGTATCAGCATTTCTGACTGTGCAAATCCTGTCCTGGTGGGCCTAAAGCAGAGAAGGCAAAATGATAAAGGAAGCTATGAGTTAGCTGTCCTGCCACGTACACTGTGCTACCATAAATGGCATCCACATAGCTGCTGAGCCAGCTGGATTATTTTAACTCCAGCCTGCTGAGCTGGAATCAGAGAATCACTATATCCTTGGCAGACACATAGCTTGTTCTATTGTTTGGCCAGTGCCACACCATGGCACAGCTTTAAATGAGAAAACAGAAAACAATTGCTTCCAGCACCATATTAAAAATAAATAAATGGTAAAATCCTGCAATGAGTAAAAGCTGACACCTTTGTTTTCAAATCAGTTTATGTAGTCTACCTATGAATCCTCAGTATATACAGAATTGTGCTGCTCAACGCCTGGAAACCTATGGAATTTTCTGACATGCTCATAGAAGCCTGAGTCTGCAAAACTGAGTAAATCATGAAAGCCTAGACACATCCATTGCTCAGGCAGGTTCTTCCATTGAACTTAAAACCAACTTTATCAGCTAGGGGTTTTTCTCCCAGATCATAGTAAAGCAGCAAAAACTCATATGTTTGTTCAACTTAAAGGTTTATAGCATTGGCTTTGATAAGGACTCATCAAACAGTACTCTCTCCCCAGCTTCCTTAACCACCATGTCCACGCTTCATTCTCCATACTCCATACATGCTGCGTACATGTAGTGAGTGCAGATTGGTTTTTGTTGGGGTTTCTTCTCACCTAACTTAAAACTTTGGGGATTTTTTCAATTAATGGTAAGAAACAAGCAATTTTAGGACAAATTTCTTCTAAGTGGAGCATGGATATCTACACTATAGTCATATAAACTGTACCCTAAAAATGCCAGTCTCTCCTTCTTGACCAAGACTGGAGTTGTGGAAGGCTATTTCAGGTATACATGTATGTTTGATATACACTAACTTTGGCTAGATAAAGCCTATGAATTATCTCTGTTAGCCAGTACCTTGATGTAATCCTAATCAGAGCAGAGCAGAACAGAAATGACCCCACATGAGCCTTATGTAATAGAGACTGTTACCTAAGCATTTGCCACCTTTCCTATAATTTCACTTGCAGCACAGAATCCAGCAACAATACAAATTACAAGTTGACATTATTAAGCTAGCATGAATAAAATAAAAAATAAGTGGGGTTGTTTTTGAAAGGTAGACCTTGTAAATCTTCCACTGAAAAGCCTGTAATATTGACAGTACACCAGCTCCATTTACTACGAAATACTTTAGAAGTGGATATTTGGAAACTCTGCCTTTTTCAGTGTTATCATGTTCAGAAAGCTCAATAAGATTTTCTTGTCCTTTTCTTTCTTTAAATAGCTGCTCCATTTTTCACTGCATGTTGCCAAGCTTCCTCCCTAATGCTGTTTGGGAGGAGGGTATTTAATGGCTTACACCAATAAAACCATAAATTATATCAATTATTCAGATGCTTTGTAAATGTTTTAGGGCCAACTAATGAGAGAACTTTTTCCGAATTAGAGCTGTCTGCATCAAGAGCCAAGTATGGTAAGGCTAAGTTTAGTAAAAGTGACAAAGCTACTTCTTCCCCTTCATAATTTTCCTCATTTGTTATTTGGCCATACCCACTATATAAAAAACGAGCAGCTTGTTCTTCATGCACTGCTGTAGCATCACTGGCCCCAGTGAAGTTCCTGGAAATGAAAGTACAAGGAGAATTACACTGTTTGTGAGGGACTTGAGGGGACTAAACCTTCCACTTCTCAAACTCTTTTTATTTTGTCACCGTGACTCTCCCACAGCTCTCGGGCCCCTTTCGGCGCAGTGCCGCGTGTCACCACCAGAATGAAGAACACCTTTGTGGAGAGAATCCAGGGGAAAACGTGGTCATGGGTCCTGCAGCTCAGCAGCTGTCATTTGTTGACATTTTTGAATCAACCCAAATGTGAGCTCTGTTTTTGCTACGATGCCAGTCTCATGAGAATCCAGACAACTGCTTTAACTCTCTGATTCTGTCAAACGAATGTAAAATGGAAATAAAGACACATCCATCCTCTCCCAGAGTTCTGCACTGTGAAAATAACTTCAATATGCAGTTCAAGGTACTCAGTTTGTGTTAAAAAACATATATTAACTTATTTTGGTAGGTAGAATCTTATGAAAAAATAGCTTTTACTTGAGATATGAAGTCACAAACCTCTGTTTTTGCGCAATGCCATACTCTAGGCAAGGTTTTTTAAAGAATAAAATTTTCAACTGCCATGAAATCTTACAATTTGAAATTAACTTCTCTCATGCATTAAAATAAACTGTTGGAGAAAAACGTTTCAAAGAATTTTTCAGACTGGAAAGGTGGAAATAGAACAAAGTATCATTTTAAATTAAAACTGAAACAAAAGTTACTTTAAATGAAAAGTGGGCAATTTTCAAAACAAAACATGAAACAAGGAAGAAATGTTTAATTTAAACAGGGTGAAAAAATACTACTACCCTCCCTCTATTATTCATATTCCATATGAAAGTGTCCACCTTGCTCAGCAGGGATTCACAAGTTGTTCCAGCCACCCAAAATTGCCTTTTTTTACTGAATAAACTAATTTTTGCTCTATTTCTATTGCTGGTTCTGCCAAGTCATGAGATGCTAAACCTCCCACTCACTGCTGATGCAGAAATAAATGCTGACTGCACTCAAGCCAGGAAATGTATGGGAAATATTTATGGTTTGTTTTTCCTTCAAAGATAAAGGGAAATTTTCTTCAAGTTTTGAAGAAGATCAGTGAGTTAAGGTATTTCCAAAGATGTTCAGAGAACGCCCTGGGCAGGGGCCAGAAGAGGTGATCACAAGCATGTAACAAAATTCACTAGCAGGGTTACTAGCTGTTTTTGTTGTGCTAACCGTGTAAAAATACAGTCCTGGTTTGTGAGTGGTCACAGCTGCCTCTGTGCCAGTTCCATCCAATTCCCACTGAAGAGAGAAAGCAAGATGCTCCCCAACTTCAGAGTGGGGCTGGACCCAAAAAAACTGCAGGAATTAAAAATAAAAAAAAAGAAAGGAGTAAACTTGTCTTCCAGGTAAAGCCAGTTTAGAAGAGCAATAAAATATTTCTTTTTATCATGGGCAGTGTCTATTGACACATTTTGATCTTTCTTTTCAAATGGTGTATTTCCACCTTTGAAAACGTAATACCATGAATACAAAATCAGTTTGCAGATTGGTGAAGCCAATACTGCTTGGGCTTTTTTTCCCAAGGCCATATGAAGTATTGGCACACTCATCATGTGTCATTTTGTGCAATCATATGATGTAGTTGCCTTGTGTTTCCTATTAGTGAGAATTCATTCTTTCTGTACAGTAAATTTAAGACAGGATGCAGCATTTCCACTTCATCCTGCTTGAGCAGGGAGCTTGGACCAGATGACCCACTGTGCCCCCTTCCAATGATACCCATTTTGTGATTCTGTGATTCAAAAGCCCTCAGCTTCTCCAAAAATAGTATGACTATTTTGCAGACAAAGAAGTCTGAGTGATAGCTTAAGGCACTTTTTCTAACAGAGCAGGTTACAGCTGAGAAAACAAAGGCTTGTGATTTGGACAGATAATGGTGCTGGGGCTCGGCTTGGGAGCAAACTGTGAGATTTTCTTGTGCCTTGATGATGCAGGGACAGGCTGACCTCTGCCAGTGAGCACCAAGTAACACTAACTGAAATTATAACCAGGGTCAAAAGCCCACTTTTACAAATTGATAGTCAACTTCAGGTTGTAACACTTCTAAGATGACAATAACGTCTGGAAATGACTCATATCTCAGGAGTTCAAGCCCAGATCAGACCACTGCAGAAATAGTTAACAAAGTATAGAAGTGAAATGCTAAATTATTTGGAAACTGGAGGTTCTGGTGGCCCCGCCCAAGAACTCTGTTGGGTTCATGCCTTGTAAACCATGGTAGAGTGGAACTTAGATTGAGCAGAGCCTTAGCCCCCTGTGGAAACAGATTGAAACTATAGAAAAAGGAGAGGGAAAAAGTGAAATTTTCTCTGCTCATTATTTATTATGACTTTGGCATGTACCAGGGCACTGCTGACTTTTCTCATTGCTGTGATCCTGAAAAATGCTGGGGAGGAACAATTTGGGGACACCACCTCTCCCACCAGCTCAGACACATCTTTAACACTATGTGTAAATAGCAATTTGTGGTTCTTGCAACTCTTCAGCCTGGTTGCCTCTCTCTTCCCTCTTGGTGAAAAGATTATGGCTGCGCTGGCCAACAAGTGCATGCCCTGCAGGAGTGTTGGAGACCAAGAGGCACCTCACACCACCCAATGCCATGGGCAGAGGCAGCACTGTTTGGTCAGACTTCAGAGAAGAATAACACCCACAGTCTGTGCTTGAGCTGTCACAGGAATAAACCTGCAACTCCAAACATCAGCTTCTCATCGCCTGTATTCTGAACATCTGTGCTCTTTTCCTTGGTCTCACTTTGTATGTTTAGTCTTCTGTCTTCAAGAAATTGGTCTTGAATAAGCACTTATAACCATTTGACTAAGTACTTTTTTCCCCTTGAAAATCAACCAGATTTCCAATAAAGCTTTCTATAGTCAAAGGGAGAAGAAATATTCCTGCCCCACAAAAACCTTAGAACTCTGTGCTCACACAGGTTGCCACAGCCCTACCATCTTAACACATCTCAGTGCCCTTCATTTGGCTTGTAAATACAGCAAGTTCATATTGGCAGAAATAAAATAAATAATACCAATATTTGTAATGTTTCTTGTGTATGAACCAATGAAAGTAATCAACAGATTGGTGCAGCCATGGTGATCAGTTTACAAAGGTGACAAATAAGGATTGATGTCTCTGCTACAAGGAAGCAGCTTCTTATTGCTAAGTAATTGAAAGACATTTATCACACAGAAACACCCCCACACATGAGCTGAGCTCAGTGCAAATTGAGAATTATATGTGGCTGCATTAAGATACGGGTAAACACATCCTGTCAGCCCTTGCAGACAGATGACAATGCCAGCCTTGGGTCTTGTTTACAACAAGAAGATTTGGCTCTTCCTTCCCAGTGAAATCAACAGATAATATTTCTTTAATTTCATTAAATGCTCACTTGAATATTTGGACTCTAAGTGGTAATTTTTTCAGTGGATGAGAGCTTGATAAAAACAATCACTAAGGAGAAAATTTGATTAATATTGTATGTTTGCTAGCAAACACCACCAGCCTGATCTTTGAACAATGTCATTAAATTCATAAAGAGAGTCAAATGCTGATATTGACCAAAGAAGCATTTATATTTAAGATTCACTTGAAATCAGAATTCAATGTGGTATGTATCTGAGCACAGCAGAGTGCCTACTTCTGTAATGCCAGCTTTCCTGCTGTGATTATGCTTTTCTGATTTTTTTTTTTTTTTTGTTAACTCAGCTTTAGAAAACTCTTTTTGCTTGTAGATCCAAAAGTTCTTTAGTTGCCTCAGGTGAAAAGTAATCTTCATTCAGCTCAGCCACAGCCATACAGGTTCAGTTATTACCTCTGCCATTCAGTTAGGAAGAATTGCACCAAATTGCATTATTCACTGACCTTTGAAGAGTTAACTGACTCACTGCATGACTGTTATCAAATAATAAGTCAGGATTTCATTTTTGCAGCAATAGGAACAAATCTCTTCCCTCCAAGTAAAGCAGGTAAGGACCACAGAAGTGGCGTATGGCAGGGTAGCTACTGTGATCAATCGTAAGAACACGTGCAGCTATACATACATATTTAGGTGTTATTTCTTCATTGGAGAGCATAAAAATTGTGTTAAATCTCTTCAGAACATTCTACAACATCTTCTCTGTGATGTATTTCCTGTTGTAGTCACAACTAAGTGAACCACTAAAAGCGATCTGATTCACTGAACCAAACAACAAAAACCTAAAATTATAAAAGGATGCCTAGGGAAATATGGCTTTTTTCTTCCACTTTTGGTCTCTGCTGTTTGTGAAAAGAGAGTTAATTTTCTAATTCTTCTCTAAGATCATACTCCTAAATTCTGGATTTCCTAGGCTTTCAGCAATATAATCTGGTGGGAAAAAGCAATTGTTTATTTTTATGACTGCCAATCTCTCTAGATTAGAGATAAGTAAATCAGAGTAAACCTTTGGCCAGGGAAAATTGCCTTATCAATAATAAATATAAGATCAGACTAAAAAAAAACTGAGAATGGGATGGGTCATTACATTACTCAGTAACTCCATATGCTTCTTTCTTGACTATTAATTGATCAGTTACTATTACTGAGCCAATTATCATTCTTATCTAGCATATCTTCTGGCTCTGGAATCTGAATTGCTTCTTTCATCTGATTCAGGAAGGGGAAAATGCTTTATATTTGGATAATTTAAGCAATTTGTGGCTGACAATAATGGTATAATAAATAGATCTGTATATACAGTCCATGAAAGTTGTTTTGTCTTTTTATATTTCTTCTCTTTCTGTCTTTGAAAAAAAAAATGTTTTGAAATTAAAAATAAAAACATCTGTAAAAAGAGATCTTGAAGCTGTGCTGATGTCAAAGAAAACAGGCTCCAGCAGGATAACATGGTCCAATTCCAATTGTGAGTTAGTCACATTTCATGTACAGTAAAGCACTTAAGGAAATGCAGAATTGAAAAAGGATGTATAATGGGAATAATAGAATATGGCAAAGGTGAGAATGTACGTTGAAAGAAATTGATGGTCTGAATATTAATAAACACAAAGAAAGAAAATAGGATAAAGAGGGTAGGTTAGAGGAAAGGAAATGGAATTCAGATAAAGGGAAATGAACAGCAGCATTTAGCAAGATTCATGCAAAGATTTCTTTTTTTTAATTTAACTGAATCGTTTCCATATCCTAAAGGGATCAGCACTGCTGCATTAATGTAAATGTACCTATCACACACCCAAATTAGCTCGAGCCTGTGGGCTCAGGACCTGGGATCAACACTGTCTGTGGTGAAACACAGGTGGTGGAACATGGCCAGGCCTCTGTTTTTCACCTCACTTGGGATGTGGAGGAAGCTGAGTGGTCCGTACTTTCCCATGGACTCCTCCAACCAAGGACCTGCCTGACCCACGCTTGGGTCCCACAAACCAGCTACAGACCATCAACCTGCACCACCTCTTCTGGAGAAAACTCTGGGCCTGAGGGCTCCTGGAGCACCAGGCTTTGTGGTGCACACACGTGCACAGTTTGAAACTACTGGCCTGTGCCTTCTTCCCTGTTTTTCCTATTCATATTCTCTGAAATGATCTTTTTATCTTCTTTTCTGTAGTACTTCCTAATCAAGATCTCCCTGTCCTTTCCAGCCAGGAAAAACCTGCAGAGGCACATTTCATTGCAGGCTCCCTTTTGTGTTCGTGTGGAACTAGCAGGAACACCTGCAAGGACTCACCAGGCTACTTAAGCAGAGAAGAGACAGAGTCACCTTTCATGCTCATTTTCTGATGCAGATTTTGATTATGGTAACAACTTGATGGGCTGCTGCACAATTGTCTCCTCAGTGATTCAAAAGACAAAAACAAAAGTGTGCTGATTTAGAGCAAAAATTGGTTGTCCCAAATCCTGAATCTTCCCTTCCAAGCAGAGTCTTGTACTAAGGTTTTGTTTGCAGTTATCATGTTTTTCACATAATTTCATTTTCACCTGAGCTATAAATCTGAGAGAACTTTCTGATTCATACTGTAATGTTAAACTGTCTCTAGGATTCTGATACCAAGAGCTTTGTTCAAAACAGTGTCATCACACATTTCACTCAGGCTGAGTAAAATCATTTTGAGTCACAATAGTTAGGAACTCAGTACATATATATAATCAAAGCAATAACTAAGAACACCATCGCTTCTCACGGAAAGATGTTTGTGCAAAAGCCTTTTATCCATGCAGTTTCATGTATGGAGCACATCTATATTCCCTTCTCAACTTAACTTTGAGCC
Organism: Vidua chalybeata; assembly: GCF_026979565.1. Lineage (NCBI taxonomy): Eukaryota > Metazoa > Chordata > Aves > Passeriformes > Viduidae > Vidua > Vidua chalybeata. Next base: position 17,573,846 of record NC_071531.1, read on the forward strand.
AAAGTACTGGACTTTCATAACAGGAAAATTCTTTTCTGAAGTTTATTTGATTGTTTAGCCTGACAGACAGTGTTTACTCCTACAAACTGCTCTTTTTTCCTCATCTCTTCTCTAAAGCCATGGCGCCTACATTGGTTCTATAGTCTGCACCTGTAGTTAAAGTAGCCAGAGACTCTCCAAGGAACCCCACACCACTGAGCACCAGCAGCACCCACAACACTCAGTAGCAGTGACAGAAGCAGTCTGGAGCACAGATGGAGAGCTCTTTGAAGGACAGCACAGGCACCTCTCAGACAGACTGCTGATGGCCCTCAAAGCACTGCAGCACAAGGAGAGGGAATGGTTTTCATGCCAGTCTGATACCACATGCTCAAGGCTTGTTGAACTCTATTGCTCTGTGGCAAGCAAAATCTTGCTGCCAGAATGACTTCATGATACTGACAGATGAATGTTCACCTTATGAAAAGGCTGGAGACAACCAGGAGGGAGCTAACAATCCTGGAGGGAGCTAGTGAGGATATCACCACTGCTCAGTGAAGATTCACAGTGAAGATTGCTCATCTGTGCAGGAAGTAAGGACCAAATAACTTCTGGTTTTCTTTTTTCTATTTGCAAATGTATAGGGTCTTGCATATGATGCATTGGGTTACATTCTTGCTACAAGAATGGCATTGTAAATGATGGTATAGTCCCTTTACTTCTCTTCATGTGTGTGTTTGTGCATGTGCATTCCCAGTTTGAGTCATATACTGTGGCTGTAAAACAGTAAATAGATGAGGTTGAACCACCTACAAGGAGGAGAGACTTCTGCATCCTTGGGGAACTGCTAATCCTGCTCAAACAGAGAAAGCTCAAAAGGCTTAATGATATGGAATCTGGAGAAACTACATTGAGAAACTCTCAGAGATGATGGCCAAAATAAGTTCCTGAAAGCCCAAAGGGGACCAAATTATGTTTTCTGCCACTTAGAATCATTGGGATGGCTGTAATTGAGGACACAGTAGGTAGGAGGAGAGCTTTTGCACTCCTGCTTAGTGTTATCTAGTTGCTCTGACTCTTATTCATTAAAAAAAAAAAAATGTTTTATTCATGTTCTGATGAAACAGGGGTAATTTTTAAGTTCAGCTAAAACTTTTAATCCCTTGTGGCACCTCATTGTGAGAAGAAGGTAAAGGGACATCAAAGCTCCCTTGGGATTGGGATTGTCCCTCTTGCAAAGTCACAGACTTGGTGCCCCAGAGCCTGTTTTCTGCTGTCCCTCTGATCGTGGGGACACCTGGCACAGTCACTGCACAAGCCCAAGCTCCCCAGGCTGGGCACAGCACATGTCAGAGGTGGGAGAGGAAGAGAAAAATGGAACAGTTTTTGTGACTCTCATACAATTCTGGCATGCTCAGCTGACTCGTGTAACTTAAAAGAAGATGCAAAACCGAGTCAGCCTACGCAAGGGAAGAAAACAGCCTACATATAAATAACAACCTATATCACTTCCCCCTGTCAGTTCCATAAGTAGCTGGAGAAGAACAAAGCTTTGAAGTGAGTCATGTTACCCCCCACCCCACCCCCAGTCTCTCTTTCTCTCTTAAAGTTCTGAGGAAGCTCAGAGAACACATTGGTCAGAATTTTAAGTCATGAAGATCAGGATTAAACTATAACTCTTTCAGGAGATTTTAATGAACTGCCTAAGCCAGGAACTCTATCTGCTTAATTGGAAATGAACACATATCTTTCCAGAATCATTCTGTGGGCATTTGCCTTACTGGTAAGTCTAGGGTGATAGTAGCTCACCACCAGGTTTCTTCCCAGCACTAAATATTCTTACAACATTGTAAGAATACAATGTTCCTGCTACTAATTTTGATGTAGGAATTCACACCTACATCATTTATATCCACTCCATTTCCATTATGACTCAGCACATATTACACAGATTTGACTCCTTTTAGATCAAAAGAAGAGTCTGCTGGTCCTGTACAGAAGCCTGGACTGTATTGCCATGTTACCCAGCATTCACATTCATTATAAATAAACAAGTCTTTTGAAAAATCCTACCACTTAATAACTCTAACCCCACCAGCAAGTTTCTGAGGAGAGTCACACGTGTCTAGAAATACAGACACACACTTCATATTATATTTAAGAGCTCTCTTTCAATTTGATAAGTTATTAATAGATGTCAGAAATTTCATTTACACTTGCTCCATCATGTTAGAGCTATGGGGAAGTACTTGCCTAACATTTAATCAGTTGCAATTATGGTGGAGATAGAAAATAAAACAAACAAAAGAAAATTAGAGAACTATTTTGCATGGAACATCACAAGTTAGCAGAGAGTAGATTTCATCTAATGAGACTCAAAGACTAAGGAGTATTTCAAATTACAAGTATTTCAAAAAAGGAGTATTTCTCTGCCTCTTTCCTCTGAAAGAATTTAATGACGAGTCTTAAAGATAATCTGCCTGCTTCTCCATGAGTATATGCAATGTAGGGAAATATTCTTGCTCCATTTTACAAATAGGGAAATTAAGGCATGTATATGGTAAGTACATTGCCCAGGTTTTCAGGAGGAGCCGTGGAAGAGCTCCAGATTTCATTCACCCTGAACAAAATCTTAATCCATGTTTTAGCGTTCAGATCATCCTTCCCAAATCCACATTACTGACTGTTCCACAGAACTGCCTAAACCCAGAAGAATTTTCCTGAGGAGACTCTGCATCATCAACATTCTACAAATGGCATTTTGCAAAAAATGCCTATCTGTATCACTGTCAGACACAACAGGAGGAGAACAAGAGATAGGCAGGGAAAAAATGTGCAATAATAGTGCCCATTCCTTCTTGGCTGTTGCTGTCAGCTTGGTTTTGGACATAATAAAAAGCAGTAAAGAGAAATCAAAACAGATTTAGGTTTTTTCAGAGTAGGCCACACTCATGGGTACGGTGAGGGGAGGGCAAGGGAGGTGTTTCAGCATATGCAGCTGCAAGAGAGATTTTTGCTTAAGTTGTCAATACAATGTTTATGTTGTACACATATATGTCAATTTTGCAGCACTTACTCTGCCTAAAGCGTACCTTGAACCTGAAGTTATTTCAGCAGCCATGACTTTGATCGATTGCGTATCAGGAAGCTTAAGTACAGGAAACTCCTACACAAAAACACTTTAAAGTACGGAAATTAAAATTTAAAGGCTGCTTTTTTAACATGCTTTGTGTGCCAGAGCAGCCCAGCCCCAGTCTGAACTGCGAGGGCACCGAGGAGGAAAGGCATCACAGCCACTCAGTTCTACTCACACAGGTCATGTCCTAGGTACAAACTACCTTAAGTGGTGTTAAGGTGGAAGGGGAGCAAAGGAACAGAGCTGGCAGAGCTTCCTGTTTCTAACAAACCCACATCTGTTTAACATCCCCAGCTGCCAACTAACTGCAGAAGAGCTTAGAAAAACCCACAAGCAGAGCCTGGTTCTCCAACAAATATGCTCACCACATTCCTTTTCATGCACATCCCATCAAAATCCATCAGTGTTATTCAGTCAATATTAATGTGCTTTTACCAGAGGAAGGGGTGCACAAAGCATCCCCAAGCAAAAGCTTCTTATCCTTAGTGAATACTGTCAGAGCTGCCCTGCACATTTGGCAGCAGTCATTCCTGCACAGAATGGTCTCCACAGAGGATCTGCTGAGCTCTTGGGAAGCTCTCTGCATTCTTATCTGAGGGCTGTTATTTTTTAAGCACTCCTCAATATATCTTCAGAAGTGCTGAAAGTCAATACTCCTCTTGGCTCTGGTGTTGCCACACAGCAGGTGCATTGGCACTGATTTTCCATTGCTACAATAAAACCTCACAATCTCTTTCCTGAGGAAAATAACCCACTTTTACAGGGCAGGTGAGTTCTCATGACTGCATTAGGTCCAATAGCCTGTAAAGTAATTTGCTGTATCATAGTATGTTCCTTCTTTCAACTCGACTCAAGCAATGTTCCCCTCTTGGCCTTAACAATCCAGTTCTCGCAAGTATTTACTCTTGTCTTTTTCACCCAGTAGCTGTACAAAGGGATAAAAATTACCTGGAGGGAAGTGTTTGTTTCATCTTTCCTCTCTATCCAGTCCCTTTGATCGCAGATACAGAAAATATCCAAGTGCTTAAGTCCAAACACTTTGTCCTTGTTCAGCTGCTGCTTAACTCTGGAGATAACTCAAGTCCAGTAGGTCCTTCACTGTTTAGTGTCAACATTTTCTGGGCAGCTGAGTTCTGCTTGTGCCCAGAATCCCCCCTTCTGTGTGTAGGGAGGTATCTAGCTCCAACCTGGGTCAAACATGATTTGGGAGCTACAATAGGAACATATAAGGACTTTGCCCAGGAGTTTCTTCAGAGTCTACTAAGCACGTACTGACAGCCTTGGACCCTTTAAAGAAATGCCGCAGTAACTGTAGGAATAGTAAAACAAAATCATGCCAATCTTTCTCTTGGAAGATCTGTGGTACTGGCACTCATCAAGAAAGAGGGAAATACACCTTAAATGCCCTTCCAAGCCTGATAGGATATTAGTGCATATTAGTGCATCTCTTCTACCTCCCACAATATGAATAGTAGGCCATGAGCAAGGATGGGAAGAGTAGGGGTTTTAAAGCTCAAATGGGAACTGTTCTGCACAGAAAAGAAAGCAAAATTCCCGAATTTTGTTTCAATGAAGAGGAGAAAAAGATCTATGCCTTAGTTGCCTCTTGTATATTGTCACTCACTGGCTAGAATGGAGAAACACTTTATTTGATTGGTGAGTTATTTGCTCCATGTTCAAGCTGCTGTCTAAGGAAAGGTCCTCAGCTATGTGAATGATGGGGGGAGGATTCAGATCACCATTTGAACAGACAGGAAGCTCCAGGGAAGACTTAAACTCATCCACTATAGATGCTGATTTGCCATAGGGATGAATTGGCTCTCTGGAAGTATCTATTTCTGCCCACTGAAGAGGAAATTATGATAAAGGATACTTGCTGGCCAAATTGATTTGAAAAACCAGGTCACGCATTGAAAGGGGGGAGGAAGGGGAAGATAGAAATATAGGGGAGAAGAATCCAATTAAATTAACTTGGGGTTCAATTCAGAAACTACAAAGCCATAGGGTTCCCTGATTCACTCTGTCCCCCTTCTTGCTGTGAACAGTCTTTTAATTGGAAGAGAAGTTCCTGGTTTTTATACTGGTTTGTCTATTTATCTCCAAGGCTTAACAGAGACAAACATTATTAAAACACTTTTTGGAAAAGCCTTTCAGCACTGCCATTTATTTTAAATATTATTGTTTAATAACTGATTTTCCTCTGGTAATTATGCTATCTTTAGGCTTTGGAGTTTTTTAATCAGTGTTTTCCTGTGGCTTGGGTGTGATTCCTGCAGAAGCCTTGTAATAACCAAATAACTAGGACACTCTAATCTAATAATTTGTGCATGCATATGATGTTCAGGGGGATTATTAAAGTTATTTTCTCACTAAAATGTTATCAGCTTAGAAAGCTGAGCTGTTCCAGGCCGATGGCTTTTTATTGCAAAAATTTTTCATACTGTTGTATGCACCAGACTGCAGTTGCACATGTTAATGTCATTTATTCCATTGATTTTGCCTTTTGAAAGGAACCTTGGTGGTCCCTATTTTTGCTTAAAAATATCCTAACAACCAAACCAATTTTGCTCAAATGGCAAATGTTTTCTGAAACTGAAACTGGAGTATTTGTTTAGACTAAAAGGGTTGAATAGACTTTATTTGACAGGACTCGTTATTAGCTTGGGACATGAAGCCTTGAGAATTTCTTCTGCTATAATAACATTTTATTTCAAGCCCCCAGCACAACTAATTTAAATGGTTCCAAGGGTAGAACATAATCAATTTTGCAGCCAAGATGGAAGTCAGCTCCTTAGTAGTAATTTCCCTGCAGGATAAAAACAGTGATAACAAAACAAACAAGAAAAATAAAAGACAAAAGAAAAAAAAAATAAACATCATGAATGCATTTAGCATTGCTCAGACTTTTTTATTCTGCCAGAGTAGTCTAAATTTCAAAGCCACCTCCCACACATATATATAATATTTAGAAATACAATACATCCTTAGATGTTGCATTCATTGTCATACAGTTTGTTCCTAAATAAGGAGTATTTTTCTACAGAAATCAAGACTACACCAGTATTTTTCTGCACTGATGATTCATCCTAGACACCGAAAGAAAGAGCTGGTATACAATAAAACAGGAGCATAGGCAAAGGGAAAGAGATAAAGATACGGGCAGACAAATGTCAAAAACTATTCAGTTGCTTGGGCCATGATATACACAATTTGTCATGACTCTGCAGTTATACATGCCTCATATTTTTCATTTGAATGATAATCCTTCTTGGTGTAATTGTAGCAAATATAGTCATGCTGCAATTAACATTGTATCCATTATTCTTTCAGTGAATTATTTTAAGACTTTTTTTGTTTAAATTTCAGAACCCACACTAGGAAGGCTTTGTTTCATCAGCTAGAGAGACCATAGCAAACTGTGACAAGCCTTTCTTAGATTCTCTAAGGAGACAAAGCCTTAACCTGCTGTTCATATATAATTGCAATTTGGCTTTGATGATTGCAGAAATAATGATTACTGCAGAAAAGTTCAAATGAACCGTTGCTTTCTAACATTCAGTTGCAGCTGAAACGTTGGCCCATTCTTTTGAGAGTGTTTGTTTAACAAAACCTCTTCTTAAACAAGGTCAGTAGCAAATGTGGTAGGGAAAATGAAGATATCTTTGGTCCCTGGGGGCTCTAGGGATGTGGGGCTGGTTGCCCTGACCAGTCTCCAGCCCAGTTTGGGCTGTGTCATACACAGGCCATGGTCAGCCAGGTCTCCTGCATGGACCCTTGACCAGTGACCTGCGTTACAGTGGGCCCTGCCACCAGCCTGGCCTCCAGCTGTCCTTGGTCCATTGGCTACACAGATTCATGTATTAGTATGCTCAAAACAACAACATTGAAACCATCAGATTCTATAGTTAGTTGGTTTTGGTGGGGTTTAAGATGCATTGCATTAAAATCAGAATGAAATTCAAGAGAATAAAAAAAAGGAGTCAGGATGATATGATTTTGATCCCCTAATATGAAACATATGAGGGGTAGTGATGAATATTTATACCACTTGTAACTTTTACAGGATCGTTTATTTTATATATATATATATATATATATATATATATATATATATATATATGATGTGAAATCATTGCTTTTTACTGGACAGTTCAGAAAAGAGGAATGTATCACAAAAGAGGAATGTCAGCAATTTGTTAAGAATATGAGCATCATCTTTCTAAAAGTAGCCATTGGTCACAAATCTGGGGTAGAGTATAAGAAGTTCCAAACTTATTTGTGTTTTCCAGTGACCTTACAGTCACAGAAATTTCTTCTGCTAGGTAGAAGCTTTTTCTTCTTTTCTTCTTTACTGGGCTCCAGTACAGCAGAAATTTTTCCCTTAACTCCTGTGAGCCTGACAGAAATCACATGTGTGAAACGATCTCTTAACTGCAATTTCTAAGAATCTGGTGTAGCTTCTTTACCTGATCTTACATTTTCTAGCTCACTGAAGTTCCCTTTTGATCAATGCCAATGTCATTTCTAGATTCATCTTCATTTGCAAGTAATGGCAGAACCTCCTCTCTCAATTTCTATCCTTAAGCAATGGCACAATGTCCATGATTTTTGTTTTGTACAAGACTAGAGATGACTACTTTGAGAAATCCAACATAATATACACATCACTTCTTTTGTCCTGCTCAGACAAGTGAAACAACATAATGCTACATCTGAGAAGCCTGGTGCTATGGTAACCTGCCTCGTGAAGCATCCCTAGGAAGCCCCTGATCTGCAGCAGATGGGAATCAGCTGAAGTCTCCAGCAACACACAGTCTCCACATAAACACTCATCGAATCCTCGAGTCAGTGCCCAGCTGCACTGCAGGACTTCAGCTTCACAGCTCACATGCTCCAAAATGAAACATGGCTACACTTGGACAGAGGAGGAACACCCAGCATCCGACACAACAGATTCTAACAAAGCCAGCAAGGTGACTTCTGACAAGTGGAAGCAACTTCAGTTTTCCCTACATTATTATTTTACATGTTCTCAATAAGTAATTTTTAATTTACAGTTGCATATTCAAACCATTATATTTTCCATGTAAAACATGAAGTTTCCCTGCCAAAAGGAGATATGAAGAGCTTGAATCCCTTTTAATCTATATTTGGCCAACACAAGAACATGCTAAAACCCCTAAGCATATTTTGTGTCTTAGCAGCGCCACAGATGAAGAAATGCTGTTTAACCTTCCCCAGCCCCCAGCTGTCTCCTTCCCTTTCAAATGCTGCATTTATGGATAATGATCTCTGAGCTACAAGAAAGCCTTGGTGCACTTCATACTCCTTGCACTGAGACAAAGAGGGATGGGGACATGGAAACCACCAGATCTTGGAGGCACAGGAACTGACAATGAGTGACAGGAGAATTTGGCCACTCCCAAGCTTGCCTGAGCACAGTAAAAAATTCCTGTGCCATCCTCAAAGAACTTCTGCTCTCTACCACAATGAAATGCAATGTTTAGCAGACTGAGGAACTGTCCTGTGCTCTCGGGGTGCAAAGAGTAGCCAGGCAGCATGGTCTGAGCAGGACCACACACTGTCTCCACCATGTGCATACAAATCTACAGGAGGGCAAATAGGATTCACCGCTCACACAATTCACCCTTTTTTCCATCACTCAGAGCAAAGGACCAGGTGCTTATAAGCCACGATGATGTAAATTCTTCTTCCCTGGAGGTGCAGCAGGCCCAGGAAGTGTGTTAAACTGCTGGGAAAATCCTCTTCTAGCCCAAGCCTACTTGGCATGGTGAGCACATGCACTTACAAAATGTCACCAATTCACACCAGCCAGTTCCAAGAACCTGCATTCTCCCTGGGGCCCTGCAATTTTAAAACACTTGAAACGTATTTCTATTGTGTTTATCCGCTCCATTTTCACTTCAAGGGAGCCTGCCAGCAATTTGCTGTGGGGATGGGTCCTGTACAGAAACACTAGAAAATCACCTGCCATCTTTGTCAGCTCAGTGCATAACAGCCCCTCAGGCCAAGCACAGCTCCATGGTTCTTGCTCTCAGGAAAAGACAGAGCAGTAGCTTGGCCACCTAAAGGTGTGTGTCTATAGGCTGCTGTAGGTGTCTATAGGGTGTCTATAGGGTGGCTATAGGGTTTCTATAGGGTGTCTGCACGTGGCTGTAGGTGCTGCACCACCTCAGCATTCAGCTTTTCCCTTTCAGGCAACGGTAAACTAGGCAGGCAACCCATACAGCAATTTTGTCTCCTGGGAATGTGCAAACTGGCTTCTATAAACCACAGGTCTGACCCAGAATTTTTCTAAGGGCCCGCTCATTGTAGCTGGCAGTGTTTCAGAAATAAAGCCAGGTTTTTTAGTGAGATAGTGATGGAAGACTAGAAAATTCCTGCCCTTTTGTTCCTCTGTGGAGGAGGACAAACCTGACCCTTAGTGATACCATCTATTTTGTTGTCTTGTGGAAAAGTACAGCAGACAGCTCTAGGTTTAAACTTGCTCTGTTCCCATCTTTAAATCACTCAGATTTTGAAAGGATTCCTTCCAAGAAACAAGCTTCATGTTACTATAGGGAAAATGTTAAGAAAGTGCCCATGAAGTAGTGTTCGAAAAGAGTTTTATGAATCTATAACACTCATGTTAAAGAACTTTAGAAATACCAAAGTTTGTGGGCAAAATAAAAGCGTTTTTTCGGTTTCTTTAACAAAAGGGCAATCACATTAAGATTCACAGCAGGCCTTCTATTCCTTTAGGTTTTTACATGAGTGCATGCTGAATTAAGAGATCAATGATGGTGTCATTGGCACATAATTTGCAAACACTTTGTAAGATGTTTCTTGCATTTTGTGTAAGTATTTTTGCATGACCGATGTATTCAATGTGGGTGAGTTGTGGGAAGAGAACGAGTATGACAACTCTATAATTTCCACACAAAAATAAGAGTAATAGGCCAAAAGTAGTTATTCATAACTTGAGAAGGGCAAGGAGAACTTAGTTACTCTTTACCAGACTGATTCATTGTTTTTTGTTTCCTGAAAAATGTCTTGCTGAAATTCTTGCTTCAATCTTGACATTTTTACTGTGTTCTGATCCCGAATTTTTTAAAAAAAAATCTGTACATGCTAACATGATGTAATTTCGCTGAATATCATGGTTACTCACTGTCTTCTCTGCCATGACTTTTATGTGCCTTACGGATAACCAGACCCTGGAAGGGTGTCTATGCAAGTATCCCAAAATGTTAGTCAAATTCCAGAAGACCAACACTGATCACAGTTATGATTTATCAACTTCAGATAAAATAACTAGCAAGTTTCCAGTTCTTTCTCATTAACTCTACCCTGACAGAAGACAGAATGTCTGCTCCATCATTGGAGAACATCCATGTGTTCTATGCATACTTCCCAAAAATGGAACCTGGTTAATCACAATTTAATGGCGTGACTAACCTGATTCAGCAGAGTAGCCAGTAATTTTCAACATTAACTGTGAAGAACTTTCTCTCTGTCACCTATTTAACCATAATTAGCTGACATGATACTGGATGTTTAGTTTCTCAGAAGAGTCAGTCAAGCAGAGCATTGCATTAGCTAGTTTGATTTTTGGCTCCACATTCAAAGGAAAACTGATGTCTAATCAAGAAAACACATACACAGTTTTTCTCTCATTTTTCTTGTGCATCTTATAAGGTTTCAAACTGACACATTCATTTGAGACCACACTAATAAGCACACTACTGACTATGTGAAAACATGCAACATGTCGGAATGTCAATGAAGGCAAAGAAATTCCTTGTATGTACTGCAACTTTGAGAGTACCAGTTTCAGGAGTAAAGACACCTATATCAAGGTGCCTTTATTTCTGAAACATTGCCAACAACAATGAACAGGGCCCTTAAAAAATTTTTGGCTCAGACCTGTGGTGTACAGAAGCCAGTTTGCACATTCCCAGGAGATAAGATTGTTGTCTGGGTCGCTTGCCTAGTTTAACACTGCCTAAAATGGAAAAATTAAAAGCTGAATGCTGAGGTGGTGCAGCCAGCACCTACAGCCACCTACAGCAGCCTATAGATACACACCTTTAGGTGGCCAAGCTACTGTTCTGTCTTTTCCTGAGAGCAAGAACCACGGAGCTGTGCTTGGCCTGAGGGGCTGTTATGCACTGAGCTGACAAAGATGGCAGGTGATTTTCTAGTGTTTCTGTACAGGACCCATCCCCACAGCAAATTGCTGGCAGGCTCCCTTGAAGTGAAAATGGAGCGGATAAACACAATAGAAATACGTTTCAAGTGTTTTAAAATTGCAGGGCCCCAGGGAGAATGCAGGTTCTTGGAACTGGCTGGTGTGAATTGGTGACATTTTGTAAGTGCATGTGCTCACCATGCCAAGTAGGCTTGGGCTAGAAGAGGATTTTCCCAGCAGTTTAACACACTTCCTGGGCCTGCTGCACCTCCAGAGGTTTTAGGTATCTCCCATTGCTTCTATCTCCATTATTACTATCTCTCTACAGGACTGCATGTATTGGAGCCTGCAGTATGAAAACATAAGAGTAAATGTGGAAGCCCTATGTTTGCAGTGTGTGTTAGCTCTATTGAGTATCGACATCCTCATAATCCATCTGCTTCTGGACCTGAGCCATGCCCTAAAATCTCAAGGAAGCTGGGAGTGGGTACCCTGAATCTTAAAACACTTGGACAAAGGAATGCTGGAATTCATCATCTGTATCTATCTGTATCTGGACCTGTACCTACTCTGTTTCCAGAGTACCTCACACTGAAGAGATGCCTTTAATTAGTGGCAGAAGCTAAAGAACAGGATCTAAACCCTTGAGCCCTGAACAATAATCACCAGGAAAAGAAATTAATTTTGATGGGGAAGTACTGTAAGTACTCCTCAGTGCCCAGATTAGAGACTGCTAGGCTCAGAGCCATTCCTTAGGAAGCATCTGTTTCTCACTGACTGCCCTGTCTTCGAGCACCTCTACTGATCCTTTCTTCTCTCCCAATCAACTAATTAATTTCCACAATGGAAAGCAAATTGAGTCAACCTGGGATCCCTCTTGCCTCCTCATCTGATCACTGCACATGTAACCAGCACTCTCTGCTGCCTCTTTTTCTGCATTCCTCACAGCCTCTGCATTCCCCTGGTGTATCTCCAGCCCATTTGCCAATTCTCTGTTCTGCATACCCTCTTCTCAGGAGATGAAGAGTCCATCAGAAAAGCCCTTGGCTTTCCAAGGAGCAATGTGGAGTGATGAGGGATGCCTCCAAATGGCATTTACCTGCTGTCTCCTTCCAGCCCCTGCAGCTGAGACTACACATTTGCCTTTCTCATTTGGCTTCTCCTCTATAATAGCCTGCAGCAGATGTTTGATATTTCATTCAGCACTAACTAGAGATGCATATTGTTTTAATTTCCATTAGTGAATCCCTGACACTTTCAAAGTCTTTTTCTCATGTATTTTATAACTCAGCTGATATTGAACACAATTAAATGATCCATCTCACAGTGGCTGTTCAAAATGGGTACTGAAACGTGGATTTTCTCTTTCTGAAAAAAAAAAGTAATTAAAATGACCATGCTGCCTACACAAGGGTTGCCTTGACTGCACAGTTATTTAATACTAAAACTGCAGAAGATAATGGTGGCAGATCCTTAGTCAGAGCCACTCCAGGATATTTTTCCAGGACCATTCAGAAGTAGTCCCATCAATACTGAGGAAGAACTTAATTTTTAGTGGCTGAGAGTTTAAATCTACTGCAATTCAGCAGAATGCAAACAAATAACAGCAGAGGAGTTGCTGCAGCCATGATGGGCTACAGATTTAAAAGGAAGTGGGTTTAAGGAGATGAGTTCTCTCTTACTAGGGTAGACAATGTTCCTAAGAAGAAGAGATTGGTTTTGGAATGAGAGACCCTTTATAAACATAATGCTGACAGGAAGAATCACCATCGAACAAAGCAGCACATGTACCATAAAGGTGCCTGTTGAGCCCTTCTCCCTTTCCCTGAGGTGATTGTCTGCTCATACCTCTGTCTTGCTGTGAGTCTGACCTAGAAAGGCTCTGGCCCCTGCCTCACCAACTCAGCTCTCAGCTGATCTGTGCTCATGGAGAAGGCAGGGAGGATGTTCCCAGGGCATGCAAGAACCAGATGGGAAGGTGCACTGAGGTCCAGGTGCCTGTGTCTTTCCTCAGTCTTGTTTCCTTGAACCCTTTGATGGCAATGAGCCAATATTCTCACATCCTCCCCTACTTTAGCTCAGCTGAGAGGCTGCTGGAAAGGGGTGGCCACAGAGTGAACACAGGCAGGGACAGGGGTGATCCAGAGAAGTTTCTGAGGTGAAACTGTAGCCTGTCAGGAAGGGACAGGCACCTTCAGTGAGGTAAAAGAGAACTTTACATGCAGTTGCACCTTTTCTCTGACTGTTCCTCTGATTCCCATCTCAGTTGGAGCAAGGATGAGGAGAGGGGGAAAGTTCTGTGGCTGGAGAGTGGATGGCATGGCAGAGACAAAAAAAGAGGGCTTCAGAAGGCTCGTTAAGACTGGCCGCTGTGCACGTGGCAGATGGCTATGAATGTTTACACACGTGAGCTAGGATAAGGTGCCTTTTACTTTCAACTGGAAATATATGATCTGTTCCAAAGGCAAGGAAAATGGAAAGGAAAATGGTTATCTAGGTCTCTTGTCTGCCCTCATATTGGAAATTGTGTTTGTCCTCCTTCAAAGTGTTTAAGTTGCACAGAACATTGGTTTAAGTCAGAATTGACTTTATCCTGATCAGGCATGCATAAAAATAGTTTTTCTCCATTTACTAATAACAGCAAAAAAGTAAATATGCCAAAACATTAACAGCTATTTCCTTGATACAGTAAGTGGGTTAAATCTCATTAGTAATAGGCTTTTCTTATAAAAGCATCAGTTCAATTTGTCCATTATCCCAATAATTGCTTGAATTTCTAGCCCAAAGAAATATTATATGTTCAGAAAACAAGTTTCTCACCAAAAGCTGTCTATATGCCCTCTATAAGGAAATGGTCATAAAAGGCTTTAAAGAAAGTTTCTTGCAATTGAAGGAGTAAAAAACAATCTCAATTATATGAGTTTCTGAATACTGTTCCTCCAACAGACTTTCAGCACACTATCTGCCATGGCTCAGTGTTCCTCCAGGTATTTGCAAGTCCCTCCCTTTGCCCACCCTTCTAAACACTTCCCCTACACTCACATGCAATGCAAGAGCTCCTTCTTCCAGAAAGTAGAACTTGGCTGAGTTGGGGATATAAAATATGAACTTCGGGGTAAGACTTTATTTTGGTTCTAAAAGTCATGAAGGATCATTAAAAGCATTATTTGTAGTCAGGAAAGAATACTCAGGTGTTCTTACAGGGCTTTTCTATACCTAAATTGTGAATATAGAGGCAAATCAGCAGCAGACATTCTGTTGGATTTTGCAATTTCTTTGAGAGGAGGCAAACAGCAACTCACTTTTCCTTCTCATGTTTTTCTGAGATTTGCACACTTATTAAAAATTCACATGTGCAGTTGTCCTAATGATTTTGAAACGGCACAAATCTGTCTGACAAACAAAGAGGTGAGAGATGCTGTTTATATAATTCTTATAAAATCCTGCCTATCTCAAGTTTTTTTTCTGCCTTAGTCCTTTCAATTTGCTTCTATCAGTGTCAGCCATGGGAACTCAGCAGTTAATGTGGCTTATTTTCACACCTTTATAAAAGGCACAATCAAAAGCAATGGGACCTCTGCCCTGAGGGCAGGGAGGGGGACTGGCACATTGCAAAATAGTTGTTCTTTTTCTTTAAAAAGTGAAGTCATCAATTATTCTTGTCCCTTTGCACAAGGCTTCCTTTGCCCAAGAAGTTTTAATTACTATAATCGAAACGTCACTTTCCTGTGTCATCCTAGCTAACCTGCAGTAGATAAGTTGCCTTCTAAAGGATTTAATGTGAGTGGGCAGGACTGACTTCTTATACAGGCTAAAAATATTTGCTCTCTTAATGCCATGGTAGGTACTGTCCATAAGAGGATTAATTAAACCATGTCTGTGAATATACAGATATGGTCACCAACTGCAGAGCACATTTGCACACACCCACAGTGAAATGAATTAATGTCTCCAGAGAACTGTGTCACTTTATCTACCAGCAAACTTCTCTATCCAGGCCCTGTCTGGCTGCCTCTGAAGCAGGGACAAGGGACCTCAGCCTAGTTTTGGGTCCTTTCAAGCAAGACTGAGTCCTACACACAGGAGACAGCAGGGAGTGCTCCAAACCTCTTCTCCTGCCTCCACATGGACCTAGATCATGCCAAGAGATGTCTGCCAGGGAGTCCCCAAACAGCCCTCAGGAGCCTGCATCTCACTGGCAGGATTAACCCATACTTCACCAAGGAAAGAGTCTTGCAGGTGAGCTTGCACACCAACTGCTTCAGAACTGAGGATGCCACCAGGTGTTCTCTGCAGGACAGGGTGTCTTAGGTAACCTTAGGGTGTCATATGGTGCTAGTAGTAACAGTTTAATAATGGAAATAAAGTAAAATAACACTACTATTGCTATAATTAATACTACTAATAATAGTAGTGGTAGTAGTAGTAACAGTAATGAAGGAAGAGGAGGACAGGGAGAAGAGAGCGAGGAATAAAACCCAAGAAAGAAAAGGGATGCACAGTACAGCTGCTCATCCCCCACTGACTGACATCCAACCAGGCCCCAAACAGTGATTGGCACCTCCCAGCCCACTCCCTCCAGTTTATATTCTAGGCATGACATTGTATAGCATTGAATATCCCTTTATCTAGTTCAGGGCAACTGTTCTGGCCATGCTTCCTCCCAGTTTCTTTTGCACCTGGTCTCTGTCAGAGCATGCAAAACTAAAAATGTCCTGGACTTAAGTAAGTACTATTTAGCAACAACTATGCCATCAGTGTGTAATCAATATTACACAGCATTGTAACAGCTAGTAGGAAGAAAAGTAACTCTATCTCAGCTGAAATCAGGACAGAACACAAGGTACATACAAAGCTGGTCACTCATTTTTGAAATGAAGGTCAGGGCTCCTCCCACCAGGGCAAGCCCAGGTCATCAGGTCGTAACAGAAAAAGAGGCACCAGCTGAACATCCTACCTCCCAATTACTGCCTGCTCAAGGAGATAGGAACAGTGCCAAAACATCAGAGGAAGGAGAAAGAGAGAAAAAGAGAGAAAGAAAGAAAGAGAGAGAGAGAAAAACAAAGAAAAAGAAAGAAAGAAAGAAAGAAAGAAAGAAAGAAAGAAAGAAAGAAAGAAAGAAAGAAAGAAAGGAAAGAAAGAAAGAAAGAAAGAAAGAAAGAAAGAAAGAAAGAAAGGAAGAAAGGATAGAAAGATAGAAAGATAGAAAGATAGAAAGATAGAAAGAAAGAAAGAAAGAAAGAAAGAAAGAAAGAAAGAAAGAAAGAAAGAAAGAAAGAAAGAAAGAAAGAAAGAAAGAAAGAAAGAAAGAAAGAAAGAAAGAAAGAAGAAAGAAAGAAAGAAAGAAAGAAAGAAAGAAGGAAAGGAAGGAAGGAAGGAAGGAAGAAGGAAGGAAGGAAGGAAGAAGGAAGGAAGAAAGAAAGAAAGAAAGAAAGGAAGAAAGAAGAAAGAAAGAAAGAAAGAAAGAAAGAAAGAAAGAAGAAAGAAAGAAAGAAGAAAGAAAGAAAGAAAGGAAGAAAGAAAGAAAGAAAGAAAGGAAGGAAGGAAGGAAGAAAGAAAGAAAGAAAGAAAGGAAGGAAGGAAGAAAGGAAGAAAGAAGAAAGAAAGAAAGAAAGAAAGAAAGGAAGAAAGGAAAAGAAAGAAAGGAAGAAAGGAAGAAAGAAAGAAAGGAAGAAAGAAAGAAAGGAAGAAAGAAAGGAAGGAAGAAAGGAAGAAAGAAAGGAAGGAAGAAAGGAAGGAAGAAAGAAAGAAAGAAGAAAGAAAGAAAGAAAGAAGAAAGAAAGGAAGGAAGAAAGAAAGAAAGAAGAAAGAAAGAAAGAAAGAAAGAAAGAAAGAAAGAAAGAAAGAAAAGAAAGAAAGAAAGAAAAGGGCAAGGTTTTTCTCTACTACACAAATAACAACAGACTTTTAATGAAACACGTTTCAAGAAGCAGCTTCCTGTCTTCAGCTCTAGGCAGTGCAAGAAGCTAATTCCAAATCTTTCATGTAGCGGAAGCACCGCTGGCCGTGGCTGGGACATGACTGTGCCTCGCCCCTCCCTGACAGTGCTCACAGCCTGGGGGGACATTCCGGCTCCGAGACCTCCTCCAAGGCTTTGGCAGGAGCTCTCTGTCACTATCAGGTCAGAGGTGACACTGGTGCTGAAGCAGCATAGAGAGCTTAGACTTTTGAAGGATTAAGCTGCCAGTAATGATATGTGGGGGCCTCAGAAACATAATGCTATGTATGAATCCTTGTCTCCTGGCACGCTTTTTTAGAGACCTATAAGTAAACTCTCAGCTTGATGCTGAACACGTGATATTACTACAAGACCAGAAGAGGCAGGCTGAGGGGGACACTGGCAGGGCATAATCTACATGATTCACTCACTCAACTTGTTCTGTCTTAGTCCCCTGAGTTCATATACACCTTAGAGGGCCACAAAGCAAGTCAGGCTTAAGCACAGGAGTTGGGAGATTAATGTGGTTTCCCTCTGGCTCTTACTGTGATGCCCTTGACCATGCCCAAAGTGAGAGTAGTGTAGCTAAGCTGGACACTGGGCTGGGGCATTGCTAGCATGCTGGAGACAGCTGAGCAAACATGTTCAAACTGGTTGTGGTTGGGAATTTACTTTCACTTATCAAAAGACAAAGCAGAGAAGTGAAATTCATGTAAAACAATTTAGCATCTGAATTTCAGTTCTGGATCATATCTTAGGACAAATAAAAAGGGGAGAAAACTTGAAAAATGTTCTTATCCCTTTTGTCAGTGCCTGTGCTGTTGTTGTCTGTGTAAGTGATGTGTGTGTTTACTGATTGTAGCTACCTGCATGAATCTATCAGGCCACACAGAGCTTTGTTGCATAAAATGGCAAGACAATGTCAAAGAGTTTCAACAGAGAATGTGAAAAAGAGGCCTGTAATCTCAGCAAAAAACAGACAGTAAAACAGCATCCAGGACCATTTCACAAAAAGTACAAATTTTAGTCTTATGAAGTAGGTAGTTCTATCTTCCCTGGTCACATAAAAAAGGGATTATACAAGTGTTAGTCATAAAAATGCTGTATAAAGACATAAAGTTATCTTTCTATTCCCATTCACAGCTGACTCGCCCATAGACCAATTTAGTCTCTTTTAAATGGCATCTGTCTCTAGTCCTTGGGTAATTGCTTGTCCCCTATAGTTTCTAAAACTGGGATTTACTGATTTCTAGAACCTATTTCCTGAAGTGTGAGCATGCATGTGTAATATTCCAAATATAAAAATTTTATGTTGGAAACACTTGGAGTAAAACCAGATTCAAAGATCTTTCTCCTGGTTTTGTGCTTCATTCTGCTACTATCTGCTCTTGGATCATACAGCAGCATCCTGTCCCAAGAAAAGTTTTCTGAACTGGACAAATCAGGTTTTTCAAATAAAAAAATAAGCTTGTGCTGAAAAAAAACCCAACCAGTAAGATCAAAATCCATTTTTACCACCAGACAGGCCTGCTGCTCGGCTCCATGACTGAGTCCACAGCATCACTTGGACCTCTGTGCACTGCTGGGGGTAAAGAGTGGTTGATATCATCAACTTCTTTTTGCTCCTCCAAGAGCCATGAATGCTAGGGAGTCTCCAGATCAGTGAAGCTGATCTGAGACAAAAGTCAAAGACACATTTCATGTTCCTTGGAGGACACGGAAGAAGCCAATCTGAAGGACGTGCTCCAGTACTCTCCTGTATGATGTACCTCACCCTGAGAGTGCTTGTGGAGGTGCTTCTTACACACATCTCCTGAGCCTGCCAACACAACATGGAAACACCACGAAGGGAAGCTCTCTCCGCAGCAGTCACAGTCCTGTACCTGGGAACAGCTGGGAGCCCTACAAAACCAGCCTTTCTCACAGTATCCTGGCAACTCTGGATGGAGTGTGCTTATGCAGAGGGGAAGAGAGATAGGAGGGGGAATGATGTGGAGCTGTTTGAAAACACTTGTATAAATATGTTCACTTCAGGTTCATTTTTACAAGTGACATGTACAGTACAACAGCAGATTGCTTTGTACTTTTTTTTTCCCCATTGCAGCTTGGGTTTTTCTATGAAACCACCAATTTGCAGATTTTCAGAAATGACAGTTAAAAGCAAAAAGGATGCAGGATAATTACTTTCCTTCAGTTCTATTCTAACACTGAAGTCCCAGTTGCAGTGCTCTTATCTGCTGTTATTGCTGGGCATTGGTAGCAATGGTGAAATAGTTAAAGGCTTTTTGTGATGTAGCAGTAAGCAGAATTGTTGAACATGCACAATAGCCTTGATAAAATTCTCAGAGGAGGGGAATGCTTTCTGCATTTGGCAAAGTATGTGCTTGTTTGTTAGATAAAATGTAATTTCACTTCTGCTTTAATCTCTTCACAGAATTCTTGCATTTCAATCCATTTTTTGAGAGTCTGAATTACGAAACATTCTGCCTTCATCACCAAATTCATATATAAACAGTGACACCTGAAAATTTAAATATTTGCACATGAAAAGTAAGGTGTAATGTGACCACTGTTAGTTTTAGAGCTAAACTCTTGCACTGGAGATTATCTAGTCGAATAAAATAAAAGCAAACATTTTCATAAGAACAGCATATTGGGAACTAGCTGTGGTTTCACAGATCTGTTTTCCTTAATCAGCAAAACTTCCTGCTGTTTTGGGATCCTAGATTTAGAAGTGACCAAGAGACAACACAGGGAGATGGTAAATCACAAAAATGGTTATGTCAACAGTGTTGAAATATTAACAGCAGATTCTGTCTAATGGAGCACTGGAACTAGCAAGAGCACACACGGCAACATACACGTGTCAGCTTTCAAATTTGGAACCAATCAAAAATCATTCAATAAAGAAAGACTACCACATGTTTTCTGGCATATGGTTTAGCTCTTTGCTCTCCTGGGTTACTTCTGAACCCCTAAATTTTGCATTTAATGAAGACACTTATCTGAAGAATATTGATTTAATTAAAGAAAAAATCTTCCACTAAAAAATAAATATACTCAAGTAAGTCCTCCAGCTGGTAAATTAGTCAAAGGTTTTGTGTCATTTTAAAGGAACTGAAGATTTAGCCTCTGCTCTGAACAGCAGATCTCAGTTTTATGGTGTGTGCTTGCTCCATGCACAAAATACTGCGGAATTTAACCTCAGCTTTTCATTTTCTGACAGATTGTAGAATCTCCCCATGCAGCCTGTTGGGACACTAGAGCAAAGGACTCAATTAAATACTTTATATTATATTCTGAGACACACTTGTAACCTTGTTCACGTACTGACCTCTACATGCATTTACACAAAAAGATAGCAAATAAAACATGACCCCAGTGAGCAAGAAGCTCTAAAATTATATATTGGACACAAGCATTGATCACAGAGGGAAAGACACCTCCTAAGTCTGAGACTTGCATTTGCCTCTCTCTCCTTCAAACGTGCATAATCACAGTGACATCCACCGAGGCCTGAAAATCCACCATGTGAATAAGTGCAGCTCTCACAGAACATTGTATAAATGCTCAATGCACGGCAGATCTATGCACAAATGTAAAAATGACACTGGTACATAACTCTAAATGATGTAAGAAAATCAATATTGGCTCCAGTCAGTATGAAATGTGACCATTTTATAAGCAGGAGGATTTTATAAATTTAGTTGATGACAATCCCTTCTTGAAATGCATTTTTATCCAGAAATGTATGCATTGAAGAAACAACTAATATCAGCCTCTGATTTCCTCCTAGAATGCCAGTTTATTTTGAGAATTGATTTTTTAATCCACTGTGAAGTCACATTTGAATTATTTTTACTTTGTATGTATTCAATTTTCTTTTCTAATTTACAGCTCCAAGAGTCAAACTGAGTCTTTGTGATAGCAGTTGCAGCTCTCTACCTAGAAAACTGGAACTGGAGACAGAATTATGCCCTGTGGGCAGCCTCACTGCCTCTGTGCAGGGCCTTACAGTCACCTCCTGTAACCTATTTGTCTTTAACAAACATGTAACAGGTTAAAATGAAACAAGAGTTTGGATACCACCTCATCTACAATTAATTTCTTCTAATCCCTTTTGACATGGCATATGAATAAGAGTGAGAAGGAAAAAACTATTTTATTTTCCTAAATGCAACAGGTTTGAGCTTAATCACACACAAATAGTAGATGTAGGTAAAAAGATTCTTGTATAGCTACTTGTCTGAAAAAAATATATAAAGTTTTAAATATTTCTGCATTATGATATGCTTTTTAGTACATTTCATATTGCATGTTTGGGGTGAGATTTATCTCACACTGCTTCAGACATGTGACTTTCAGACTGGTCAGTCTGGCATTGCTGGTTGACACTTGAAACAAGAGGTCACCTAACATGCCTCACATACCGACGTGAGTATCAGAAGAATTTGGCAGTGGAGGTGCCTCCTTCTCTCAGGTGGCTAGAAACACAGTCCAAAATGACTTTCAGTCACCTCAGTTTTGACAGCTGAATCTCACTTCAAGTTTACAAGTCAGTTGTTTACTTTCTGATTTAAAATTAGTGCTAAAAAAACCAGATGACTGTAATAAAATAGCCAACACTAGTAAAACTAGAAAAAATTTCTCTGGCTTTCTCTGAACAACTTCAGAAATGCAATTGCAAATAGAACACAATTTCTTTCCATTATGGGCTATTTTAATCTTTCTTCAGTCTGCTATTACAAACCACAGCTGAAAAATAGCCCTCTATTTATAATTACATAGAGCAACACATTAACGTTTTGAGTGCATGTTTAGAATCATAGAATCGTGAAATTGTAAGGCTGGAAAAGACCTTTAAGATCATCAAGTCAAACTTTCAGTGCACCACCACACCATATTCACTATAAAAACATGTTCTCAAGTGCCACATCCACATGTTTTTTGAACACTTCCAGGGTTGGTGACTTGACCTGCTCCTGGACAGTCTGTTCCAAAGCTTCTCAATCCTTTCTGTGAAACGAATCTTTCCTAATATCTAATCTAAACCTCCCTTGGTCACCTTGTGGTCATTTCCTCTTGTCCTGTTGCTTGTCCCCTGGGAAAAGAGGCTGACCCACCTGGCTGCAGCCTCCTTCCAGGCAGTTGTACAGAGCAATAAGGTCCCACCTCAGCCTCCTTTTCTCCAGATTAAACACCCCCAGCTCCCTTGGCTGCTCCACATCAGACTTGTGCTCCAGACCCTTCCCAACTCTTTCTCTAGATATGCTTCAGCACCTCAATGCCCTTCTTGTAGCAAGGGGCCCAAAACTGAACACAAGATTTGATGTGTGGCCTCAGCATCACTAGTGATGTACATCACTAGTTTATTTTAAACTATTAAAGGTCTTGTTATATATTTCTTTCTCTCTTCACCCTGCCCCATCCATTAAACAGGTTTTTTGGTTTTTTCCTTTTTTATCCTGTAACAAATGACTTGTTACATCGGTACAATTCCCCTAACCCAAAAGGAGTTCTACATTTTGAATTTTTTACTATTTTTAACATTGTCTTATTCATGTCAATTGGTATTAAAAATTATTGCCTATCCACTGTGTTAATGAAGAGCTTTTTCTCTCTCAGACTAATGCTGTCACTGGAACTCTTCTGTCTCATAATTAAAGAAACTCATACATTTACATGTTCCATACAAATCCACATTGTTCCCATTTGATGATAAAAAAACTTCTTAAAAATTCTGACTTCACCTCCCCCATACACCCAAATCATCACTTGTTTGTCTGGCTGGAACCTGGGAGGCTCTCAGGCAATCACACTTTTCCCAGCTGCCCAAGACTCTGCTGCTATTTAAGTGGCTAAAATGAATATAAACTACCATTTTTTAGAACCCTGTCTGATACTCCTTCTAAGTTACCACTCATTTTAATGAAACTTTTCCATTTTTATTTCAAGAGGAACAGAAAGGGACTGGCAATGGAGCAGCAGCTCTGAAAAGCTCTGGGGAAAAGATGAATATAACTACTAGGACTATAAACACAACAGAGGAGGAGGAGAAGGAAGAAGAAAGCTACATCAAGACTTTCCACAGTAGTATAGTTGTAGTTACTATATTTTAAAAGATTATATTGGCACAGTGAGAAAGATACAAGATTGAAGCCTGACAAAGACATTGAATGAGTGAGAGACAAAAGAAACTCAATTTGTAGTTTACAAACAATAAAAAAAGTTTAAAAGGTCACTTGGTTTCATCATAGGGTTTCCTGAATGAGAAGACACTGGGTCTGGCCAGCATTTATAGACCAAATAAGAATTGCATAGCAAGGAACACTGGCTGGGGGGTGAAGGCAGAGAATCCTGTCTTAAAAAACACTTCCCTTTAAGAGTATGCCCAGGTAGTTATTGAAATAAAATTCCAAACTCCATTTTCAAAAGAAGACTGCACACTTTCAAGACAAGCTTAAGCCAAATACAGGATATCTATAAAACACAACCGTAGCAGAAACTGGATGCAAAAAATCAGTGTTATCCTGGAAAATCACATTGTCCCTTCTGGAGCTGAAAAATTATTTCTACAAGTCACTAAGCCACATCAGAATTCAAACAGGTCAGACTATGCCCTGGTAACTTGAAACTTCATATGTTGGCTACAATGAGCATGGCTGGAGATCAGTGTGGGGCAGTTTGATTTTATTCTTTTCTTTTTAGTATTTGTGTGCCTGAGCTTGATCTTGTGTGGTTAAGTTTTTAATTAGAGCAGTTTTTCTCTGAACTCTTAGTATTATTCCTGCTTGAAAAGTACCTACCAGTATTTCAATAAATGTTAGATCAGAGAAGGATGCAATTTTTCCCTTCCCTCAAGATTTTTGACATTTCAAAAATGTATTCTAAATTAGAATAAAAAAATGAAAATGTAAAAAAGTCACAAACCACAAATTTGGGGTTTTTAAATAATGTCAGTTGAATAATTTCTAAAATTTCCCTTTTCACGTCAAACCTTTCAGATATTTTTAGACTAGTTAAATTTTGATTTCCAGGTATCGAGGCATTTCCATAATAATAATTAAGAAGATGTTTTGGAGAAATCAGACAGTGGTGGCTGGAAGTCAACAGAAATTATTTGGGGAATTTTTCCAACAAATGAAAACATTGTGCTAAAGTATCCTTTTCATAGCTTCAACAATGGGACGTGTTTTACAAAAAGCAGTTCCTCAGAGAAAATGCCTGACCCCACAAAAAGTGTTTGTCACTGCTGGAGCATAGATCTAATACAATGTGTACTACACAAAGAGGAGAAAGGAAGAACTATTTATTTGATTTTAGCTGTAAACTGCAGATTTTGTTTTTAGCTGAAGAGAGCATATCTGAAAATTCACTTTCATTCTCTCTTCAGGGTGATTTTCACTTGCCTTTTCTTTAGAAGAGCATCTCAAAAGAGTAAAAACTGAAAAAAAACCCCACAATGAGAACAGCAGCTAGCAGAGCCAAGGATGTATTTTAAAAGTCTCTTTCACAGATGGCAGACAGAGGAGTTGGGTAAGATGATTTTGAACTCTGCTGTGGACAACAGCTGCTATAGAAAACACCTTGCTTTAACTAAGAGGGAAGTACACCTGGAGGAAGTCAGTCTAATCACAGAAATCATGAATGAAACTAGCCAGATGAACTGCCATGAAGTGCAGTTCCCATATTCAGGCAATGCACAGCCTTTAATTAGATATGTCTTTCAATTTGGGAAAAGCTTTTACTGAAACCTCATTAATGTAAGAAGCTAATCAACTCTAATAACTGCACTCACCAAGAGAATTTTACCTTTAAACAATTCACCCTGACATCATTTGCCAGGCTACAGGTCTTTCCTGGAAGGATGTGTAGCACACACATTTTTAACTCATGAAACATCTGTCTGCTGTTCCAGTCAATGAAGACTGTCCCAGTCTGTTCCAGCTGTGCAGCTCACACATAACACTTCTAGCATGAGCAATGCAGTGTTTATCCTGATCCTAACAGGGCACTGGAAAATTGTTAGGAAAAAAAAATTCTCATTTACCAAAAATCCCCAGTTAAAATCAACACTACACCATTACTAAAACATGACAAATGAACCAACTTCAGAGGGAATAATTAACCAATTAAGAGAATAATTATGTGGTTTTCTTTCCTCTCACTAGATGGGGTAGATAAAGAAAAGATACCAAAAACAAAAAAAAAAAGACCACATTTCTTCCTAGAGTGGTATTTTATCCTTTTTGAGATACATAAAAGCAATGTTGGGGTGTTTTTTTTCATATCCAGGCATAGATATATGCATAAATTAGTTGATCTGTGCTATTTTCATAGCATAACTCTGTCATCCTTGACTTTGGGGAGCCCTGGTAAAAATAAGGGCAGCAGTAAAGCCTGAGCATCTGAATGCTTTAAGACACATCATTCCCAGTGACGGGACTTTGTTTTCATTCTGAGCAGATTCTATTTGTGCTAGAATGTTCAGGAGACAGCAAAATGCAGCCAACAAACTCATAAAATAGATCCTGTCAGACAACTACAGTCTCCTTTAAAAAGCAAGTATCTTTATTGTTTGAATTGGAAAAGGAAACAGAACAGACTGTCTAACTCTAAAGAGCTTTTATTATAATCCTGACATTTGGGCTGCTTCACTTTCTCAATTTTTCATATTTTCTTTGTCAGTTCTATGGAAAATCAAAGTGTTTTTTTAGTCATATTTTATGAGCAGAGCACACTCAAGCATAGAGTGGTGTGGTCCAGGAGGGTGGTACTCTCATTGCAGTCTGCCACCAATCTATATGGTTCCCTCAGAAATGAAATGATGAGTTCAGGTTGATCATCCCTTAAGAAATGGATGGACATCAATGCCTCCTGACCACAGATAAATTTAAAAAGTAGAACTGCTAACACAATTTTAGTACAAATCAATCAATAAAATGTTTCAATTGCTATTACACACACAAAGGAAAATTCCCTTCTGCAGGAAAGAGACAGAAAATGCAATAATTTACATCAATGAAGTAATTAAAGGCAATTTTTAGTTTCTCAGTAGATAACCTTATAACAGAAAGGGTTTCTCCAATAAGTGACAAATATTGATATATTCTCCTTATAAGTGTCATTATCAATAACTATTTGTAACATACTTTTACTATCTTTTCTGTGAATCATTGAACCAAGCAACGTTTGTTACGTGTTCTCCCTTTTTCTTAACTTACATTTCTGCTGAGACTTAGTCATTATGTTCCCCTCTAGATGTACTGAAAGCTCTGGCTCCACTCTCCAGAGCCTTGACCTTTGGTAGAATGAGGGAAGACAGCACACCATGTCTGGTTCTCACAGGCAGGGCAGCCTAACACCAGATAGAAGCTACTGAGGATCAAAGCTTTTTATTCTCATGCTCCCTTCCCTTTGAGACAAGGTATTTCAATTAACCCCAAGCCTCTAGGAAGATGAAATAAGAAGAAAAAGGCACTATTTCCTCACGATTTAAAACTTTAAGACAAAGGTTTGTGAATAATGACACATTCTAGAATGCATGACCATACCTTAAAAACCAAAATTATATCATTTTCTTGGCAATACCTAGTTTAAAATTGTTTCATTTCCAAAGCTGATCTTACTTCAGCAAAGACTATTGTGCACACTATTGGTGAATTAAAGTTGTAGTTTTGTCATAACACAGATATTTTATGTAAAAGTGAGAGACACTGAGTAATTTAGTTCCGGCTCCTGCAGAAGTTTGTTTGATGCATCCATGAAAAAAGTAAATTGTCTCCCTCTGTTTTCCTTGCAGGGAAGAGGGCGAGGAGAAGAAGGAGTTAATACTTTTAGGTATCAATATCAACAAGCAATTCTTTTTTCCCATGAAAATGTTTCCCAAAGGGAAAAGAAAGATCTGTCATTCAAGTAACAGAATTCAAATGGCTCCATTGTCACTCAAAGACAGCTTTTGGGATTAAGATGTCAATGGCCCAGCTGCTTCAGCAGCCACATGCAGTGAGCACCAATATTCAGACTGGAAGGCAGCAGCCTTGAGGTAAACTGCAAATGAAAATGGTTTTCACAGACCCCAGGGGTTCCCATCAACATTATTTCAAATGAAATATTAACAGAATATATTCATAAGTAATAGTTCTAGATGATCTAATAGAATCAAGTCTTGCAATTATTTGAAATGCATGAGCCACAACAGAGTAGGTCATTGCTTCAGAGAGGGTTTGCAGTGCTTATGTCTGTGACAGAGCAGCAGGAGGTCTCCTCAGAGAGACACTAAAAGCCACCAGAAAGTCCTGAAGGGTGTGACAATGAAGCTGAAGGCTCCAGTATTGTGCCAGGATTATGAAACAATCAGCAAACTGGTGTGCACAGTAACTTCAACCCTTCTTTGATGCTTGAAATAGGCTCTGCTGAATGCCAGCCCTCCCAGATGAATGCATTATAAAACCTGCTGAGGAAGTGCCAGGAGTACTCAAACTACATCCCAAAGGTATTCAGACACATCTTATTGCATATTTTTAGCTGTCACACATGACAGCAACTACTGCTTTTCTTGTACAGTAAATACCATCGTCTTCACTATACAGAAAAGTAAACTTTGAAGTTTAGATGAGTAGAGTGGAAAAGGTGACTGATTTACTCATTCATTTTTGACTTCAATAGAGTAGAATCTGCTATGGATCCTAATGTATTGGTATTAATCAGATGCCAGTCATATCTCATCAGTCAGCTTTGCACAGAATGAAGGACAGAGAGAAACTCTAGAACCCATACATAACCACTGTAAGACCCAAAGACTGTCCAGGGTACCACATACCTGCAGCCAAACTAAACAGAATAATGTGACAATTTCTAGCATCAGATTTAGATGCTGTGTTTAACTTTTATATCATTCTTCCTCCTGCTTTTCTCACAAGTAGCATGGATTCTGCTGGATTTTGTCTTCTTACATATGCAGAATACTGAAGATTTCAGTTTTATAGAGTTAGAAACAGTTGTGGAATGGAAGAAAAAGAATTCTTCCTATTATGGATGCATGATCACAGCATATATAACTGTGCCAAAGATCATCCAACAATTTTAATTGATATTTCTGCTCCCAGTGAAGTTGTAACTGCACAGGCTAGCTCTGTAAGTATCTACCTAGGTCTCAAAGGTGCAAAATTTTCAAGAAAACAAGGTGTCTTTAGCAAGACCAGCTGCTGTAGCTGGAAGTAGCAGAGAGGTTTCTGGGCACCACAGATTCTTTTAAGTGGGGCCAAGGATGTATGTTCAAGCTGGCACTAACATGGCCATAGTGCTATTAATACTTGAAGTGGCTGGAAAGTTCTCCCTGGTACTCCACATATCATCTGATGCATATACCACATTTCCCACTGCCATTCTAACAACATCCTGTCCTCAAGCACACACACATTAATATCCTGCCTCAAAATCACTATTGAGAAAACCTAATCAAAAGGAGAAGTCGTAATAATAAAGAAATGACATATGGAAATTTGTAGATCAGAACCAGAAAACACCTTTCCTGAACTGTAAGTTATGAGTTGGTACTTATAAACTACTTGTCAGGAATAATTTTTTTTATAGCATTTTATAGGACTGTTTATTTACACACAAAATTTATTATATTTATTATATTTATTATTCTATTTAGTCCCAATCAGTTTGTGCCCATTTAATTGTTTCAATAAGTCACAGTATGCAAACAAATGTCCACTTACTTAAAAGCTTTTCTACTTTTGGAACTTTTTTGTTGAAAATTAGATTCAGTCAATATGACTGACTTCATCATACAGAGTAGAACAGATTTCTATATCCAGATTCAAATACTATATGGAATACACCAATGAATATTGAAAATATTGTCTTAATACAAAAATTAGTTGTACCTAGCTTTGTCAACCCCCACTCCCCCCCAAAAACAGAGTTAAAGTAGGTTTCAAGAGCTTTTAATATTAGTAAAAGAAGGAATAAATGTTGTATGTCAAAACTACAATGTGAACAGAAAATAAAGTTACATAAGAATGCTGAAAATTAACAAAACTAGTGAGTTCTAAAACATTTTCATGCAGACACATGATTGAAGAGTAACTCCTCATGGCTACCTGACAATGCAGCCTGACTGCCCAAGAGTTTGGACAGGATACCTTCTTTCACTCTTTTAGAAAACTGACAACCAATAAAATACTCAAGGGTCCTGAACAAATTTTTTAAAACTGGAAGTTTGTTTACAGTAACACTGTCAGGATACATAAATATGCGATGTAGACCAGACACATTAAAGTATCAAGGTTTAGGACCATTAGGTCTCCAACAGAAATTTGTAAACAGCTTACAGCAATAAGGTTGTCTTAATCACTTAAGCAGTGTGTAAAAGGCTCAGACACCCACATACTCCAAGTGCCAATTAACAAATCTCACGATTGCCAAATTACTTCCATGTTTCCTCTTCAGATCCCAAGACTGGACTAAAAGTAATTTGTCAAAAAATTGTGTCCATTCCAAGTTACTTCATTATTGTTTTTTTACCATAATGTCGTACCAGAATGTATCATCTCTGTGCTTTGCTAATGAAAGAGTAAGCAATCACTTTTGGTGCTCTACTTCCTATGAAAACAAATGTACACAGAACAAAATCGTCCCTGATAATAGGATCTATTCATTTGTCCTTATTGGTATTGTTCCTCATCTCTTTTTTTTTTTTTTTTTCCTCTTATTATGGTATCATTTTAACCTTAATTAAAAATAAAAATCAAAAGTGCCATATTCCTGTATCTTCTTTACTTGATAGCTTCTGACATTCAAAAAAAGGAGACTGGCCTGCCAGAAGTCAAAGAATCTGTAAAAGTCTCCAAATATCCAGGGGATAGCAGATGACACATAAAAACCGTCATTTACTGCCAAAGGGGATAGACTTCTTTGGCTTTGGTTTTGCAAGTCTCTGTACCTATGCTTTTATTGTATTTGGTAATATAGGGAGTGATTTAAAGCAAAATGAAGTGAATGAAAGGACTCCCAGAAGTTTGGTGAGCTTTGAATGAGACTTTTTTTTTCTGCGCAGATTGTTCCCTGGGGACAGAAAATGCATTCATTAAGCGCTGTGCATTAAAGTAACACAATATGAATGCTATGCAACTGTGTAAAATACAGTTGCCATCACTTGACTTAAAATATCCTGAAATGTTTTGCTTTATGGCATTAAAAGTAACTCATTTTCTTGGACTGTTGTTGCTAAGGTTTGGTTTATGTAAGTGTTTTAAGAAGAAAGCAGTCTGAAAAATACACAACTAGCACAGCAGAGAACTCATTATTCTTTTAAATGCCTCTTTTGAAAATCCTTTCAAACTTTTTATTCTGTTGATTCAACAGGAGAGCTATTTACAAGTAAAAAGAATAGCAAGACAATGCTGCTTCAAAGCTCTGGAGAAAATAACTGTTTTGTAACACTTCTTAACAATTCTGCACTATCGGACCTTGAATTGCCCCCGCTTTACTCCCCCAGCTTATACACATCTGGGACTGTAAGTAATGACAGATGTCTTGGTGTCCCTTGTGGTGCCCAGACAATTCTCAGTCCCTATTTTGATGGATATATGGTGCCTCTTCTCTGCAGAGGTAAAGCCCAGCACAGCCCAGGTGCAAGGGATGTCCCCGGCTCATGCACAGGACTCACACAGGGTCACCTGGAGATTTCACTGTGGCTGTGTGGTCACAGAGATTGCCCAGCTGGCGCCCAGGATTGCTCCTCAGCTGGCTGATCAGCAAGAGCCACTGGTGCAGCTGGGTGCACAAACATTACCCAGATGGAGTTTCTAAGTGGAAAGTGATGATGTGACCAGGGAATTCAGACAGAAGAGTATCAGATGTGGGTAAGGCTTACAGACCTGAACATGTGGGAAGAGGAACTGATCCTGCTATTTCGGATCACCATTCCAGGGCATCCCAGAGATGGATTAGTAAAACTGGAAGTAGGGAATTCCACCCCAACTTTCTGGATGAGCTCTTTACCACCCTCTAACACAGCCAGTTAGGGCAATTCTGGTTACAGGACCCCTCACAAGTTCTCTGTACCATACACAAAATAATTGCATCACTTTAAAAAGATATTTGCTCCATGGTGAATATTTCTTGGAATTTCACCCCATTTTCTTAGATAGCATTACAAAATACTCCAAATATAGTAATTTATGCAGAAATACTACAAAATTTACCAAATAATATTTCATTTAGAAGAGTGCATTCTAGATAATTCTCTTATATGCAGCAAATATGAACTTCAGATTGAATTAATTTCAACCTTTCATTTCCTTTCATTTTCCTTTATTTTCTTTTCAGCAATCTCAATCTTATGTTTAATTTTCAACAGCTGAGTGCCTAATGTCTGTGTGGCCATGACCTACTATTATGAAATCAGTGTATAGAAATGAATGTTAATTATTAATATGGAAAAGAGCGATTTTAAGCAAACAGAACATTGTTGTGTTATCTTAAACCAGGGTTCAGAATAATACATAGGTAATTGCTTCTAAACAGTAACACTTCAGTCATTTAGATAGTGACTTGGAAACAGACAAAAACCCTAAGGAATCTTATCACAATTTTTCTTGGTCTTTCATTCCCTTTAAAGTTGGTGAGTTGTGATAATTTGTTGTTTTCTGTGGTAAAGCTCTATTAAAATGGAGAAGAATGGGAAGAAACTCTTGGCATGAAACTGGGTAAATTAAAGTTAAATTGCATAAATCTATATTAATAAGAACAGGACACAAAGAAAGATGGGGAAATTATATTGTATTCAATCCTAGGCTGCTTTCACAAAGCAAAGTTGCATCTGTGTTTTTCAGTATTCTTGCAAAAATAACCCTCCTGAAATATCTTATTCTGTTAGACATTCATGCTAGGAGCAACTTCTAAATGGATGTTTCATTGGCAGCCTAACTTCGTGTGTCTTGGCAATATGTAGACAGGGCTTAGAAAACCATTATTTCTAAACAGGAATTTTGAGGCTTCAGATCTGACACTGATCTGATTCAATTATTTTCATATTTTTATTTCCAAGTGCATTACAGCTGGACATATTTTATTAATAAATACAATTTTCATATGAAGTTACAGACAGGTTTTTAAAATAGCTAAATGCCTGGGACAGCAATAGCAAGAAAATCTTGCTTCTATGTATAAGTAATCAGGTAGTGGTGATTCAGGACCTGAATGGTGCCCATGTTTCTCCAAGCACCAGAATCATCCAAAGTGGGAATCAGCTGTCTGGAATGCTGACATTTACTTAGAACCACATTTTTAAGTCAAGTGACACACCTTCAAAAGCCCCCACAAAGATTAACTAACATATAGAGATCAAAATTATAAAATAGAGCTCAGCTGAATTACACAGAAAAAAAAATGTAAAAGCCTGACTGAAATGAGTTGTACTGGGCTTTCTGGTGAGATACTTTTCTTAGTGCCTGTTTTCTGGCAAAGGAACACAGCAGAATAGGAGAAGATGGAGCATGGGCAGAGCACCACCGTTCTCTGACAGCTGATGAGATAAATTTATTTAATCCTGAGGCTGGAGAAGAACCTCTCTGATAATCAACATATCACGGTCAACATATTTTGCACCTTCCCATTGTTCCACTATGCAAATACTTTTCTACTCAAGCACAACAGAATGCAAAACGGAAAACATTTCAGCTGGATCAAAGGCCTATGATGGAAACACCTTCTAAAGCATTTGGGGCACTCTAACACTGCAGAGCCTTTTATCAGGCTTTGTTTGCCCAGTAGGAAATGTGGGTGGGAATCTCCACTACAGTGATTCTATTATCCATACTTCTTAAGCCAGATAATTTATGAGAAACTTGGAATGTTTCACATGGATTCATGTTGTGCCATCTAGACACAGATTCAGAGACTCCAAACTTGTTATTTGAAGAGCCTGTATGCTTCTTGCCAAGATTATCTTTTCAGAAATTATTTTCAGAATGTTCACCGGTAATATGGACTGAATTGTCTGAAGAAACATTCAATAAATTTTCAGTTTGAAATTCTGAGTTAATATATGAGAGTCTTTCAGTTTGCATGGAAAATTATGCGTCTCTCTAAGTGAATAAGGGAAGCTGAACTAAATGTACTCACCAGATTTTTAAGTGATACTTTCTCATTACTAACAAAGGAGTAAGACAATCCATGCACTTTTTGGTGTTGCCCTATATTTTTGAAGTTTCCCTCCACTTGAACAACTTGCATATTTGGAATGAGACCAAATGTGATACTGAGGGTGAAGCACCACAGTTTGCTTT
The DNA here is from genome assembly GCF_026979565.1 of Vidua chalybeata. Classification (NCBI taxonomy): domain Eukaryota; kingdom Metazoa; phylum Chordata; class Aves; order Passeriformes; family Viduidae; genus Vidua; species Vidua chalybeata. The sequence goes on from NC_071531.1 coordinate 17,607,394, forward strand.
CTTGGAATGGATTGTGATCTACACAAACACTCAAAATTTGTGCTTTTCATTGATATGATGATCCCAGTCTCTTTGATGCTGGACAGCTGAAAAATGACTCTTCAGGGAGTGTATCTCACAACTCCTTAGACTATTGCAAACTTTCCTACCTCTGAACTCCCTTCCAGAAAGTTGTATAAAACCTGAGCTTGCACATTAAATTCGGCTGGGAATGCTGTTATCAGAAGCATTTGGGCTATGCCTATGCTAAAAAGAGCTGTCAGCCTGACTAAACAGAGAATCCAGTCTGTAATCTGTAAATTCATCTACAGCATCTGGCTAGGATTAAAGAGACCACAAAATTTGAATGAGAGGATATTTTTGTGCATAGATAGGATGAAGGTCTTTAGCTAACACTTGAATGAATGGAATATGGACAAATTCTGCTGTGAAACAAAGACACCAGCAGTTCCACACTAAAAAGGTTCACCAAAGAAATCTTCTAGTTGCATATATGTAATATATGCAAATATGTAAAATACAAACATGTATTTTATATATATATTTCTGGGGGATATATTTATATATTCATTGGATGAAGTGCCATCTCTAGAAACATCAAGATATATGAGAGTCTAACAGTCCAGTGTTTTTAAAGTCCCCAGTCTGAAAGAAATCCAGTAAGATACCTAAATATCTTGGAAAGTCTGGTTTCTAAACACTCAAAAATAAATGTCAAAAGTAGTAGAAACTCATTTAAAATTCATACTGCTGCACCATTCAGCCATCCACCAAAACAGCAGAAACATTCCTTAATTCAAACGCAAGGAAGGGTATTGCAAATTTAACATCACCCTGTTACCACTTTCTCACATATACTTATCAGATGCATATCTACACAGATCTTCCTGAAATTTCAAAGGGTAGCACAAACGTTTCCCATTAAGAGCAAATTCTTAGTACAAAATTATTTCCTTACTTTTGGGAGGGAAGCTCTTGATCCTGAGCTTTGCGTGGTCATTGTCAAAACAGTAGTGATACCCAGTGCAACTCTGGCTGGAGCAGCATCCATGTTGATCCAGAAAGAAACCCAGGATAAAATGACAATCAGCAGGCTAGGAATGTACATCTGGATTAAATAGTATCCCATCTGACGCTCCAAATGAAACTTGACTTCAATGCATGTAAACTTTCCTAGAACATGAAATTATTTTCATAAATGCTTTTTGCACATTTTTATCTTGTTTTCTGAACATAAGTTAGATGTGTGGCCTGTTTCCTAACCTAATGCTGTAAGCAGATCCTGATACACAAACATGAGTCAGCCACTTGTTACATACTAGCTTGGGGGAAGCATGGGACCACTGAAGTATACTGTGCCCAGTTCTTCATATTAACTGAGAAAATGAATTTTAGCACAATTGTTTCACCTCCAGAAAATGTAACATGATGTTTCTTTTCTCAAAATTCAATGAGCTTTTACTTTAGTCAAATATAATGTTAAGTATTAAAAGGGGATAGCATTTTGGTCTATTAGAGGCATGGTATTAAGCAATCATGTTTGAACAGACAAATTGTAAACTACTACTCTTAGTCCTAGGGTAGATCACACTCCTCATTCTGCCAATCTCATTTGTCTCTGTGTGTGGATTATGTATCACAGCATCAAGTCAAAGAATCAACTCACAGAATCAACTCAAAGTCTACTTTGAATTTTGCTAAAAGTCTGACTCCAGGAAACCTAAACCAGTCTCTTGTGGGAGGTGAGGGATTCTTCAAACAAGCGATAGCTGCTGCACAGCAGTCCTGGGGGACAGAGGTTTCGGGTTGCTGGCAGTGGAAGTAGTTGTGCAGCAGGAGATGCAGAGTCCTGAGCTGCAACAGCTCATCAGCTACTAATGCTATCACTCTGTGCTGCTCTCAAAATTACTCTGGGTTAGGTACTGTGAGGGCTCTCACTCCAGGCAGACTACAGGAAAGCCTCTCATTCCTAAAGTGTCATGCTAATGGTTTCAAACCCTTTCGTGTTGGTTGGAAAATGAACGAAAATGCTTTTTTTCCTTGTTCACCCTTTCACGGGAAATTAGATTGTTTGCTCCTTTTTGTGATGTCCCTATATTTTTCTGGTGGTCTACAATGCTGAATGGTGGGTGCAAGAGTCAGCACAAAGGGGAATGCAGAGGCTGTTTGACAAAGAAAGGAGTGGAGACTGAATAATACCCTCTGACACCCCAGAAGTTCTATAATGAGTGAGCTGTGACTTGAAAGGCAGATGCTGGGACCTGCAGAGGCTGTTCCTGACCAATATGCCCATAGAGAAGGGGACTGGGAAGGGGTGTGGTGGCCACCTGTGGCAGCAATGGCATGAGTAGCACCATCTGTCAGAGGCTCTCCAGACATTTGTGGCACAGCCTGGACAGTGAGTTTAGGAGAAGGCTGAGTAATAAGTTTTATCCACGTGTAAATTTCACACTAAAGCTGAAGGAGCAAACTACAGAGAAGGCAGTAGTGGAGGTACCAATTACAAAGTTTTCCTTCCTTGGTACAAAATGAGAGGCTGGATTTAAAAATTAAATCTAACAATTTTCATAAGAAATAAATGTGACATTATTTTTGGCAGAGGCAGAACATCTCGCATTCTGTTATTTCATAGACTGAAACAAATGTATTTATTGCAACTAGATCAGCTCTTATGCTGAAATGATGAAAAAGCTATTTTAGATGAGAGGGATTATATTTAATCCCAGAAAGCACCCAGAAAACTGTTCTCTAAATGCTGTCCCCATTAAATAAACTCCAAGCAGCTAAATCAAAATTTTAACAGCATTTCCTCTTCTCTGTGAAGCTATAGCTAGAAAACACAGCCTTATAAACTCCTAAAGAGCAAGTGAAAGAAAAAAACGTAAGAGCATTAAAGAAACCCTTTCCCAACATTCCATGTCTCTACACTGTTCCGATCAGCAATGAAAACATTGTTTTTTCACATGCTACATCTCATAAATTAGACGCCATAAAAAAGCTGGTGAGAATTAAATATTTTTCCTTATTGGCAATTTGATATGCTGGAGAAATAAACTAGGTTCAGAAAAATCAGCACTTTAAAAGTCAGTAATCTATATTTAATAAAATAGGAAGTTTGCTAAAATGTTTCATTTTAAGGATACCAAAACAATTAGATTTTTATCAGTTTTTTAATATTTTAAATACTTCAATGATTTTAAGGACATTAGAATACTTTAATGAAATTAAAGGGAACTTTGAAATTAAATCATTAAAAAAATAACAGAGTGATTTTTTTTCTATTCAGATTGAAAAATAAGTGTGACTGAATCAAATTTTAATTTCAATTTTTTTTCATTTTGCCCCTATTTTTCCATTACAATTGACAATAGACACCATTGGAACAATTAATAGAAAAAAAATAGAATAATGCTCACCAGTGTTGTAATGTTTTGTGCAATAACCAAGTTCTTTATCTTCTTTTAAAATAAACTGTGGCAAGGTTAAACCCTCTGCAACTTGCACAGGTCCATCACTTAGCCACTCAAATATCAGATCATTCATGGTGTAGCCAACTGTAATAAAGGAATCAAAGTTTATTAGATGGCAACTGACCAGAAAAGAGCAAATGTTCTAATGTCTGAGAAGCATGTCTTTTACTGCAATATGTGTTATCTCAGTTACATTTTCAAACTGTTCGATTAACAGCAGCACGATTCCTCTTAGTTGTCGGTTGCTATAACTACACCATTAATCTATTAAAAGCAAGAAGCAAACACTGTTATATTCTGAAGTACTGCCCTGGTTGGCCACCAAAAACTAATTTTGTTGGCCCAAACCAGTCTAAGAGTCTCTGGGCACAAAGGCTGGTGGCAGCCCACAATTCATAGCCATAGCTAAGTCCTTTCTCCCCTAAATTAAAAAAAAAAAAAAAAAAATCAGGGTAGACTGGTACCTACTGAATCCTGGGAACGATCCACTGGCACCTGCCAGAGCCTGAGCCACTCCTGGCTTTGCCTGATTGTTACCTGGGCAGGTGAAGGCAGTGCTGTGGTGTGTGCTGGCAGCGACACAGCATGGAGGGTGTGTGCTGGTTCCCCAGTCCATGCCTTGCCTGGGTTTAGCACACCAGCTGAGGTATCACTAATAGGACCTCTGCTTCATGGGGTACGTCACTTCCATTTCCCAAAAGTGAGCCTAACTCTATCGGACATAGCAAATCCCTGGCTGTGTAATAATTGTTCTCACTTTCCACTTTCCTGAGATTTAGTAATTTCTCCCACACAGCATTGCTGTATTTACCTGTGGAAGAGATGCAACTCTGATGGGTAAGGTGGTGTGACCCAGGAGAGGGAAAGATAAGGGAGAAAGAGCAGCACAGAAACAGGCAACCCTCACATTATGGTCATAAACACAATTCCCTTACAAAACAAGAATACTGAGTCTCACCACACAAATGTGATGATGTAAATACAATCTAATCACTGAATGTTAGGGTAAAAACTCGTTATTTGATAGATAATGCAATTGGGCACTCACAGCTCTCTAGCTGCATTGTACATGTCTGTACATCCATAGGAAAATTCTTCAAGTCCATGGGACAGGACAAGGTTAAAGTAAGCCTAAAATTAGAGGGGAAAAAAAACATGTTAGACATCTACAGGTTTCATTTAAAGCCCTATACTTAGAGTTCAAAGGATCAAGACCAAATCTTAATACCTCAAAGGCTGGGCTCATATCCCCCTTGAGCTGTGGAGAAAAAAATGCGTGAGCAAAGTGGGCACTCACAGCCTGCCCTGGCTGAGCAGAGCAGAGGCAGAGAAGGCAATGTCAGGTTAGTAAGATATGTTCTCCACTAATGCACCAGTGAATGTTTTGTGTACAATACTGAACCAAATAATATAAAAACTGAAATGCCTGGTCATGGGACACATGGTTTTAAGTTTTATTTTGGAAAAGCAAGAAAAAAGAGGAAACAACAACCATGGGGTTTTTTTTAAGAGAGTGCTTTTGTTTTGTTGGAATGAGTCCCATTTCCATGCCTTCATTCTTACTGCTCAGCCACTAAAAGAAGGAAAAAAACATTATTCAATAAAAAAAATCACATTGCATTAAAAAAGTACAGATAGATGAAAGTAAGCCTAAAGGAACATAATAATACAAAATATATTTCCCTTTTAATTTTTCAGTTGTTATTGTCCCAGATAAAGCATAACTTTACTTAATGGGAATACTTATAATGTTTCTTTCTTTCTTCCTTTTTTTTTTTTTAAGTTGATTTAACCTCTTAACATTTGATTGAAATCTATTTCAAGACTGTATCTTCTGGTTTGTTTTTTTTTTTTTTATGTGTGAGAAGAAACCATTTTTAGCTAACCAAGTTATTGAGATGGCCTAATTACAAACTAGCTTTGATAAACAGTATAAATATTAGGATTTTATTTTAATAATATTTTAAAGTATATTTTTCTGATTACATTCTGCACAAAAAACTTCCACTCTGAAACATAGAATCAAAAAAAAAAAAAACCCTCTGTGCCCATTTATGATGAAGGGCAGTAACAAGACTGTCTGATTTGAAGGGACACTGAAACATTGACAAAGTATAATGACAATATTTTTTTAGTTATGCAGTGAACCCACAGGTCACCTCTTTAGAAGTATAACCTTGAAACTATGTTGTCCCACAAATGTATGTGATCTCTACAGAGAAATACTTGACTAAATTCTGTCTCCCAATATGATTTTGTGGTTCTTACCATGTGCAAGTGATTCAAGGTCTTTCAGTCTATTTTTTCACCATGTGAAGTTTTGAAGACCACCTGGCTGGGGCTTCTAGCCATAAAATCACTGTGACAAAAAGATGATATTCAGGTAACTGAGATCAAAATTGTCTCATGTGGCAGCAGCTCTCTGGCCACAGAGAACAACACACAACTTTCCCAGGCATCGTTCTGGGAAAGGCTGTGAGAAGATTAGAGAAAAGAATGATAAATAATTATTATCTTCACTTGCTGCACCTGTTGTTGTGCACATATGGAATGTGTTATGGATATTTGCTTACCAGAGGGTGGTTTCTTGATTGGCCAATGGTGATGGTGTTTGGATTGAAGGAGCAGTTGTGTCCACCTGTGTCATGGCCATCAGTGGAAGCAATGGGTTTCTTAATAAGTATAGTATAATGAAGAGATTGATCAGGCTTCTGAGAATCATGGAGTCAATGCTAATTATTACCTGGCTGGGGGCCTGCGATGACAGTGTTACCCAGATCTAAGATCACATTCAACATCACTGCTGTTGCCTACATGTGGGCTACCTAGAAAAAGTTACACTATTTTCATCTTGACACAGTCTTCAGCAAACAAGATGATAGCATCAGGAAATTGGAGATCACATTTATGTGGCAGTGAGATAAAAAACGGTCCCCAGTGTCAACATCTCCATAGGAAATAAACTCACATTTAACCTTTGGTATCAAATAGAAGAAATATTAAAAAAAATAAAATTTTCATCTAGAGGAAAAAGTTTATCTAGTAGATGTGCAAGTGTTATTGAAAATCTGTCCTTTCCTGATTTAAATATTTTAAGTCCTTGCAAATGTTAACTAGTCTCATTTTCACTAGGTAATTTCCGGCATTAAAGATTGAGCTAATTAAGTTGCTAATCCCCAGCATTAACAAAACAGTGCCTGTGTTTCTTTCCTGAAACGTAGCTATATCAAACTCCCTTCTTTTCAGTCATTTTCTAAATATGACTTAGATGTTTTAAGCTCTTTTCAAACATGCCTTTATCCAAATACAGCCTTTGTAAATATGTCATCTATTTGCATTCATTGAAGTAGGCTATTCACCCCTTGGATTTTACTGACTTCAGGTGTGGACTGCAGACTGACTTGGTTTCCTTTCTCCTTCAGCCCTTTCTACTCCTCAAAAATTCAAGTAATTTGGGGGTTTGACCATATACATGGTCAGGAAGGTCCCCTGTTATTTTAATATTTTCTTTTTTTTTTTATGAGAAAGTAAATACACCCAGTTGCAGCTTTCAAGATTCACAAGGAAAAAATACTCTTATCTCCATTGATATAAGGCAGATTCATCAATTTTTTTTCCGTGGAGGTGAGATAAGAAAATTATGTAGGCTCATTTTGTCCACACAAAGCCTGATGCCCTACTTTCTCTTCCTAATCATTGTTGTCTTTCACAAAGACAATTATTCTCACCCTGAAGAAATGAAAAACAATTTCTATTCGCTGTATTGATGAGAGTAGCTCAAGACATCATGTTTATAGTTATACTTTTACCTCTACCTGTTGTTCGCCTCAGCACAGTAGCCATTCAGAATTAACATCTTTGCCTCTAGTCCCTTTTAGCAGCAGTAATGCAAGTGTTGAAACAAGTGGTTAGAGCCTTGTATCATCCACAGATCCACTGATTTTCAACAAGATTATTACATACTAAATGTTCAGCAGCTGGAATTTGAAATAGATTCTCTGAAGTCCATGGTGGTGGGTCAATTTATATCAGCTGACTCCTTTTCAGTAAAACTATGAGCCTGCAAATGTTTCCAAACCCTGGTGCCATGTCACTACTTTTATATATCTGTGTTAATAAGGATATGGGGTCATAAATGGAAAGTGTTAGGTAGATATAGCTACCCACATTGCTGATAATAACAGTGTCATTGACAGAAAATATTTCAGCAAAATGAATGTCTCACACTTGGCAAATTTAAGAAGGGCCCCTGGAGGTTTGTAGCAAAGAGCAAATTTAATGGGGAATTACACTGATGAATACTTTAATCGTTAATAAAACAGAACAAACTGCTACAGAACAATTATTTTATTTTCCAGGCATCCTGCCACCAAGGCATCTGAGATGCATAAACAACAGATTGGTGGTGGGGAACCATAAAACACTGATGGGAAGTGCTTTATGAACCATCTGTAAAACTGAAGTGAGAAGAAGTTGACCAGGGACTTGATTTTGCCTTCCATTACCTGAGCACCCTCCACCCCACAGCAGCCAGACCCAGGTGGCACAGCTGGCTCATGGAAAGCTCTGGGGCTGAGCACATTACATTTTCCAGCTGAGCAGAGAGGGCTCATGAGGGAGCAGAAGAGAGTCACGTCTCCAGTGCCTCAGCACACCAGGCAACGTGCCAGGGACAGCAAGCTGCCTCAGAGAAGAGAAAAAGCTGCTCTCTTCTTTCCCTCCCTGCTCCCTCACTCAACCCACAGCCAAGGAAGAATCAAACCCTGGAATAATGCAAATAAGAGTATGAACAGAACAAAATACAGAATCAAAGCCAGAAAACAAAGAATGAACAATTAGCTGCCACTGTGACAAAATAATAAATAAATAAATAAATAAATAAATAATGTCACTGAGCAGCACTGTAGCACAGACAGGGCTATAATCCAAGTACTCCAGGGCAGCATTCTCTGTATTATATTTTGGACCCTCTTCCTGACACCTTAAATGCCTTCAAAGTGCAGAAGGCACTGCTGGGATTTCTTCACTCAGCATTTCATTCAAATGTCCCTCTTTGATCCCCTGGTTTCACTATAAAGTGCTGAGATATCACTAAGACTTGGCTGGTGGGCCTGTCTCTCTTCCCAGCCCCACTCAAAACCTTTAATGTCTGGTCACCCCAGGAAGCCACTTATAGCATCCCTCAGAGGTCTGCATTCCCCAGTTTCTGCAGGCAGGAAGGCAAGGTCCTCTAGGCTGCAGCCACTATCACAGAAGTCAAAATAAGGCATCTCATGGGAAAAAATAAATAGTCTGACTGCTTAATCAGAAATCCTCATGCTGGTTATCTTTCACACCTGAACATGTTTTGCAATGTCAGTGTTTTCTCCTGGTGTGAACTACCATGGCCCCAGATGGGCCAGCAGCAGAAGTCAGCACAGGCACTGCTGCTGCTGCCCTGAATGCAGCTGCTGCATCCAGCCATCGTCCTCTGAGGAAAAGGCAGTGGAGGAGTGGCACACAGGTGCAGCCAAGGGGCTCAGAGGTATTTATGTGCAGTGTCACCAAGTCCTGGGCTCAGTACTGGGGTGAGATACTGTGTTTTCTGCCTTTATTCTGTTCTTTCTACAGCCCGGAGACATTTTCCCCACATCCTCCTATGCCTTCCCATCCACCTTACATCTCTCTCAGGGACACCTACATGACACAGACCCCAAACATTTTCCTGTGCCTCCTGGTCTATCCTCACACCATTCCCCCCTCCTTCTCCTGTTTACCAATTCCCTTCAAATGCCACTCCCACCTACTTCTATGGTATTGAGTTGTGTGGCCAGTCTGCCTTTGACAACTAACCCCCAAAGCAGTCCCATCAGTAGAGGGTAAGGATCTTGAATTTTAAAAAATTTAAAAAAAAATTCAGTAGAAAGAAAATGTTTATAAGTAGATTATTCTCAAGACGATTTCCAATCTCATTCTTTCACTTGAAGGATTTGAATGCTGGGGCTCCCAACCATCACCCCACTTCTCTGACAATCTCACAATGCAACAAAAACACATCAGAGTACTTTACAGACAGACTGCTTGTGAATGGTCTGCAACACAAATCTGAAGTAATGAACTGCTAGCATTGTGTTGAACACTTAGGGAATTGCGTTTACACATTACATAATCCAGGATTTTTTAAAAATAAATTGAGGAGAATATGTAATGTTAACTGAGATTTATCATATTGCCTTGTCTGCAGCAACCACTGAACTGTATTCTAACCCACTCCTTTACAAGCAGCTATCACTCCTTAGCCTGATGTCTTGCAAGACACCCAAAACTTCCCCTGATCCCAGTGACATCTCATCCCAGAGGAGGACACTGGTACCACAAGAGAAGGGCCCTGGGGATTATAATGCGTGGTATATCATGACAGGGGAGTATTCTTTTCATTACTTATTCTGCAGGAAAGGTTGGTTGTGAGTGGGCTACAGAATAACAGCCTCCTCACAGAGTTTTTTGTAATAATAAATAACTAGGATCAGTCCTATTATGTATAAAAATACTATTGGGAATTTAAAAAGTCCTGTAGATAAGGGTATAAATCCCTTCTGCCTGCAAAAAACCCCAAGATTATCTCCTCACTAGCATGAAAAGCAATAAATGCCTCACCATGAGTAGGCATCATGTTAAAAATAACATTTTGTTTCTATTCTTATCCTTTCATTCTTTCACACTACGCCCATCTGCACCTCAGCTGCTGGGACAGGAGATTTCACAATCTAGGATTTTATGCTGCAAATACCAGAACATAAATAGCACATGCATGATCACTGGTAGCATTGGCTACGTGCCATTTTTATCACAAAACTAGTACCTGTGCAAACCCCTCAGTGTTGGATTTAGTGAGACAAGTGGGATTTCTTTTTTTCCAGCATTGTTAAATCTAAAGGTGCTATTGTAAATTGCAAGGTTTCTGGTATTATTCTTAAAGCTCCAAGCTGACAATAAAGTTAAAGATATTTTAGTGGTACTTTTTTTCTTTGAAAGATTAAACTCCTGATCCTTGTAGCTGCTGAAATAACATTAAAATACTACCTAAGCACAAGCAGATAAAGTTCCCTATTAAACTGGCAGGGGAAATGAAGTTGCACAGCAACCATGACAGCATCGCATGACACAGGAGCAAATGCCATTCAGGCTAGTGACACTGAAACAGGGAGGAGAATCTAAAATCTCTTTATATTCCCCCCAGCCCCCTCTCTTGGGTGCCTGAAAGAAGGGCACGCACACCGATCACTTATCAGAAAGCAGCAAAAAAAATTCCCAGTGGCATTCTTCTTTTAAATGTCTTTTCATTTTGTAGTCCATCTCATTATTTTTTCAGGGACCTGACTCATCATTTTGAATGTCAATTCTGGTAATTTTCACAGTCTACAGGCTTTGTCCTGTTAAATGGAACAGTTGAACTGACTGTTTTTTTCTTATTTTTGAGGAGTCCTGAAATTCCTCTCTAATATTTGTCATGTTCTGCAGCTGCATTTCTGCCAGGTGAGAATGGGCTGAAGTAGAGCTTAGAGGAACGTGGAACCCTCTCCGCTATGAGAAAATGTGAGTTATAGGCTGGAGTTTCACGTACTGCTGTTTCTGAGCATGTTCTCACTCCCTCCAGTGCTTTGCCTTGCTTCATGTACTGCTTAACAACACAGGAGCTGGCACAGAGCGGGGTGGTGGAGCTCTCATTTCAGGCATCCCACTTCTCATTGTAATGCAATCACTGTCTGCAGATACACAATGCCAGCACATGAGCTGCCAGCAAATGATTTTCCAATTATTGTTCAAACAAATCTATGAAATTAAATTCAAGTGTGATTGTATGTAACAGTTAAATTCTGTAAGCACCTCTTTCCTTTACATGAGGAACAGTATTTCACCTTTTCTTTTTTTCTCGGTCATTTTCTTAGTTTTCCTGCAGTGTGTGTTTGGTATGGTGTTGCTTTCCTCCTGGCATGATGACATCTCTGTTCTAAGCCATATATTTCAATCCAATTGGCAAAAGACCTTTATCCCTGGGACCATGTTCTAGGAAAACATGTTGTTTTGTACCATTTAGAAGGGTTCCTTCACCTGTATCATTTTACGCCTAACCTTTAGCTGGTTAAATGGAGTGATTGATCACCAGCAGTTAAGGACTGCCATAGCCATGAGGAGGGTGGTACACAGATGTCTATTGGCTTTGCAATCATCCTGTTGGCACAGATATCCAGAAGTAGCCACCTGCCAGTATTTTAGATCCTGCCAGCCAAGATCAACTTCACGTGTACAAATTGGTCTCCAGCATCATTTCTCACATTTTTACTCAGAACAAAGTCTTCATTTTAATTGAGACACAGGAACAGAGGGCTATAGAAGTGACATTTCTGCCATCAAGTCTGATCATCTGTTATCACCCAAAGTCACATCCTCTCAACCCTTTCAAAAATGATCAAAGTTCATTTCATGGTATCTAGTGTGCATGTCCCTATATCTGCTGGAATATTGTTGCAGGAATTCAAGGTGTATATGGCTGTAAACTTTGTAACTTCCTCTGTGAGCTTACTTATGACCAGTTCAGAGCCATTTGTTCTCTTGGCAGCATTGCCCTTTGGTCTAAGCAGCTCGCCTCTTGTGTTTGTATTTACCTCCAATGCTCTCCTGCCTCATCTGGGGATGTGCCTGGCCTTAGAAGAAGAGGTGAGGCAGTATATGCCCAGATATAATGTCCATATCCTTGCTTTGCTTTAAATGCCTTATGAAGTGAAAAGCAACTAATTTTGTGTCATTAAAATGTAAATTAGTCTTTTCTTAAGCAGTATAATCAATGGGGTTTTCACAATAGCTATGTTAGTTGCATAACAAAGTACCCACATTAGGCTTTATTATTTATTTAGTAGATTTTATTATTTGTTACGCAAAGCAAGTACTTAAGATAAAACAGGAAAGTAAAGGTATTGGAAACCTGGGGCTAGATCCTTAGACTGAATCTGTAGATTGGGAGGGAATGAGAAAGAAGAAAATAGGTGGTGCATTAAAGAGAGCATTTAGAAACAACCCCGAAGGATGAGAAGAATCTGAGTTCATTTATTTAAAAGGCCCCAAAAGGAAGGGGCTGGAGTGGGGCTAGAAGGAGAGGCAGGAGTAAGGGCAAAAACGAAAGCAAAAGGAAGGGTGAAAAACACAGAGCTACTGATAATTCAAGGACATTGGGTTCAGCTGTAATGAGAACGGCTGCTTGTCCCACAAAAGGCTGCAGTTTTTTAGCTTCTGAAACCATTGTTATTATTGTAATCATGCTTATGGGAAGACAAATTTGTCAAATTCACTGGATTCACATAGCATACAGCCACATTTGGGAAGTGTCTGTGTCCCAGTAACATTGTGCAGCATGATAAAGTTTAATGATTGTAGCCCTATAAGGCCTCAGCCCACAGTACATATTAGTTGTCAAACACCAAAGTGTTTTAGATGTTCTCTATTTCAGTTAGCATTTCCATTGACTATTCTTCAATGTTTTGGTTTGGTTTAAATGTAGAAAATTTACTTGGATGTATATGAAGACATTTTATGCTTTTGTAATGTCAGGGCAGTTAAAATGGGGCAGTGTACCATTTTGCCAATGCAAGAATGAAATAATTTTCAGTGAAAATGTCCCTGTGATTATTGACATTCACTTCCAAGGGAAAATCACCACCTTGTCAATACCAGTGTTATTCTGATAGGACCTGAGGTAATAGATATATTTGTGTGAGTTGGCAGTTTAATAAGCAAACAGACATGTCATTCATGATAAATGTCTCCATGATCCCACCTCTGCCAATCTGTCACATGGAAAGACAATGCTGCTAGTAAAGTCCAAATCCTCTTAAATCCCAACACTAGATTGTAAAATAAAATTGAAGTCATCAAATTAAAGCACAGAGCACACACACAGCTGTAGAACATCAAATTTTCTACAACTCTGCTAGGCTAGACTGTGCTGGGACAATGAAGATTTACACATAATGGGTATAAATGGGTCCTCAATATCATTTAGCTGATAAAGTCTGTACCCCAAAATTGTTTTAGAAAACCTACACCTGAATTCGCTGCAACATGGCAACATATTCTATAGTAGCTATGCAAAAAATCCAAGACTGTATCTTATTTAAAAGCAATATATTTCGGCAGGATAGTGAACATTTTTGCCATGAGCAGTCTGTTGCAGAGGGATCAGCAGTGCTACCTATGTATTTCCTTAACCTGCTTTTCTTTCCCAGAAGGCAAAGAACAGGAGTACAGAGGAGAGTACAAAACACAGAAGTTTCTCTCAGAAAATCTGGGTTATAAAAGTGTCGTGGATTACTTCTGATGATTTATGTGATGGACATGGCAGTCATAACTCCTGATCTAACACCTAGACCTGTGTGGGGTCGTGGGGGTGCAGGAGTGAGTTAACCCAGTGCTCTGTCCCTCAGTGCTTGGCCACACCAGGAAGAGCTGATTTTGGAAAGTCCTGAGCAAGGCAGCTGGCATGGGAGGCAGCGTTGCAATTAGAGGTACTGTTTCACAGATACTTCTCTTTGCTTGCATAAGCAGGTGAGGGCTTTGGGATGTACCAGCTCCCACTGGTGGGATGTACCTACTACCCTGTCAGCTACTTGCTGTGGAATGGAGGGCTGGTAACCATTCCCAGAACAGCTACACAAACAGAGCAATCCAACAGCTTGAGCCTTCTCTGTTTCCTAGTGCCCCACAGCACAGAAGTGCTTTCTAGCAGACACTCTGCCCTCAGCCACAGCAACATTTACAATTAAAACTAGGTCGATAGTTGAAACCACAAGGAACTAATTGTCTACATGAGTAACAGTTCTGGCACTGGCAAGAAAAAGAAAGACAGAAAAACAGGTATTTTGAAAGACTTAAGGAAAATCTTCCTAGGTAATTAATTGCCCTTTGAACAGGAATAGCAAAAATAGGGGAAGAAATGTAATTTGTGAATTTGCACAGATCTCCTCTCTAGAATTCCAAGTGTCTCTCTCATTAAATCATACAACACATTCTAAAATCTTCTCATATTTAAAAAATATGTAGTAATCTCCTTTGTAACTATTTCTGACTAAATACACTGGCACTACAATTCAGAGCAAAGCTCATCTGAGAGTGTTTTCTGGGGCAGCAAGTTAAAATAAAAATTATAAATATTTATAAATTTACAATGCTTTTACCTTCCTGAGCAATATATTCTAGATTCAATACTGTGGATCAATATTACAGTTGAATTATATCACCTTCTGAATCAATCTCCTATGGCTGAGATGCACTGAAAATATTAAAAAGAGAAGGAGGCAATTAATGCAGAAAAAAAAGCCACAAACCTTAAATAAAACCACTTTCTCTCATTTTGCTAAAATAAGCCTTTAGGCAGATGCTAATATTCTGAGCTGGGTGGCAGCCTGAAATGAGTTTGTGGGAATCAGGTAGCACAAATGGGTGGCTCAGAGAGAATATAAAGCCTTCTGTGGGTTTATTTAGCATTTTCCTGATGTCCCAGGTGTCGTCAGGGAGCAGAGAAGACACGATCCTTGTCCCTGGAACACAAAGCCTGTGCAGTGCGGTGTGCAATGCAAAATGCAGGTGTCATACCCAATGTGAGTGCCTGGAACAGGACTCTTGCTACCATCACACCCTGCTGCAACACTTTCCAAGGGCAGAACCCCCTCCAAAATCCAATCCATGCAGAAATCAGTCAAGGATTGGAAGCAGATGAGTCACAAGTATCTAGGGGGTGAAACTGTGTAGGTTATGATTTGAATTCGTACTGTTTTTTTCAGCACACAATATAAACACAAACTAATTTATTCAACACTGCTATTACAAACATTTCTTGTTGACTGCTCTCTACAGAGTGCTTTAAAATAAAAGTTATATCTATTTAACAGTTTTTCAATTGTTGTATATGAGTGAAACTGAGGCTGATCTTGACTAAAGTGAAGTGCCTTGCTGAATATAACTTTGCTGTAATTGCAGACTCCTCAAAATGCATGCGCCTCTAAGAGCTGTTGCTGCATCTCCAGTGGCAATAGCATAAATTTGGAGTATTAAGTAGTTCTGGGTTCCCTCCACAAGGCTCTAGTTTTCCCTGCAGCACCCAAAGGTGCAGAGCAGTTACCCAACTATAGAGCCTGAGGGTGTACACAGCATGCTATCTGAGATCAAAAAAGGTAATCATCTGAATATGCAGCAAACATATAAAAATGGGGTTGGATTCCTAAAGTTATGATTCAGAGGTGGGTACATCAACCATCAACAACTTTTTATTTTCTGTAACAACCCCCAGGGAATTAAATATAATTGTAGGAATCTGCAAGTATGAGCATAATGATTATTATAAGGCAAACTCTGATGGAAATCTACATTATGCCTCTTCTGTGCTGTGTTAGGTTTGTTTCTTTGACCAGCTGTACAAGAGAAGGACGAAGAGCCTCATGTTTGCCACAGGGTGAGATAATTCCTGTAGCCAAGCACTGCAGAGGAGATGATACACGGCCCAGACCCTCACTCACCTTTTCATGATTTTTTCTGAGCACCCATATCCTACACCAAATGTCTCATTTTAGTGAAATATGGACCATGAACTGGTCCAGGTGCCTTTCCAAGTTCTGTTCAGAAAGGGCAGGTTTGGCCCCTGAAAGCACTTAACAGCATAAGCCAGTTCAGCCTCCTGCATGGTGTATTTTCATGTTTTTGGTGCAGTATATAGGGAAGAGGGATACCACTGCCATATAATACACACCTCTTGCTTCTTGCCCACAAATTACCAGGAGCGCTTCTAAACTTACTGTATGCAAAGAACAGTTTGTATTTATACAAGATTAATTTTATCTTGATTTTGTTAAATTTGAAAATATGGCAAAACAGCCTACCTGCTACATCCCAGAGGCATTTGTGAGGTGCTTTAAATACTTAAAGCACACTAAATGCTAAATGGTAAATATCACAATGACAGGCAAACTGCTATTGGTGTAATAGTGAACACTCACAATGTACTGAAACCAATCACTAAAATATTCTTTGCTTCTGCATAGCACAACTACAAGCAGCTGACGTTGAATAGAAGTATCTAGCCCAGTATCTAGAGAGTAAAGACAAGTATTTCTAATTTCACATTTCCATACTCCAAAAAGTGTTAAAAAATTCTGTGCCACGTTGGATGTGCCGGGTTACTCTGTTACTGTTGTGCGAAACAAGTGAGAGGCGATGAGCTTTGCGTAGTGCTCTCTTGGAATTCTGCTTATTCTGCTTCAAATTAATTTGCACTTAGGTGTGGGAATTTTACAAACGTGATATGGCAGCTCAAAATACCACTTTTGCTGCATGAGCAAATGTCAGGAAAACTATCCATCTGCATTCAGAGCAGCACCCAACTGCACTGTTTCCTCCAATAAGATGGTGTCTGATGTCATTCAATCAAACAGATGTATTCATTCCTTTCTCAGGATGAAACAGGAAATATTTGTAAGTGACAGCATATTTATCACTCTGCCAGTGCTGGCACCATCCTTGTTTCCTATTATTTTTCTCAAACTCTTCAGGTAGAGCAATTTGAAGCCCTGCTCAGTAATCCTGCTCCATCTGTCCAAATATTACTGGGCTCCTATCAAGGAATTTCCACAAGAATTATGTAAGTGGATGAAGTTCCATGCTAATATTTATTTATTTAACATCCTAACGAGCACAGCTATCCCGAGCCTGGATCAATAGTAATTCCTTAATAAAAATGCAGTCAAAACCACAATACCCCATCAGAAATAACTGCCTTCTAAACTAATCTGTTTTACAAATGAGCAAATTCACTAAACAACCTGTTAAACAAATACTATCATGTTTACTTTCCACAATGCAAGAAAGGAAAAAATCAAGAAGCATCCCCAGGAAGAAAAAAACTCCAGTAATTACTTAATTTTAAACAATCCTAAGAGCAATAATAGAGTATTTTGCATCTTTGGCTACGTCTATTAAGCAATTAATATTTCACAGTAAGCTGAATGTCAAATGAATACTGCAGGTTGTGTGCTGCTATTTATGCCTGTGGAATGCAATTTTGTTTTTCTGCTTATGTCCTGTTTCATCAGGTCATATCAAATCATATTTTGTCAGTATTTATTAATTCAGCTAATGGTAGTCACATGACACACACTTCAATATTCTTAGTGCTAAAAACAAATACTTTCTATAGTTCCAGGTGGTTTTTTTTTTTTTTTTAATGTGACTAGATACATCCAGTAAACCAGTGACTTGCATGCCAAATTTATTGCATTTCAAGCATGTTTTTACTTAAAGTGTTGAGCAGTCATTTAAATTAATATTCCCCTTTCCTTTTAAATTGCAACCCACAGACTACTGAAGAGATTATTTCCTCTTTGCACGAGGAGTGACTTGAGCTAATGCTAATGGGAATTACTGAGGCATACCATTAAAGTTCTAGACAGCCTCAAGTTTTCAACAAGACCAAGAAGTGACCGCTGTGCCACTTAGAGACTATTTTGCAAAAAGTAAAATGTTAGCAAAGAAACATAGGCAAATTTTCCTTCCACCCCACTATTACTAAGTTTCATTTTAGTTGTACACATGGGAAAACAAAAAATGAAACATCTACATTGCATCCAGAAAAACAGAAAGTGAAAGAAAGGGATGAAGAGAAAAAAAATAAAATTAACTGGTTTACCTGATACTGTACAACACCTTTCCAGTTTTAGAAATCCTCAGCAACTTGTTGTCTGTTGTGACATCATGGAAATTTGCTCCCTTCTCATTGGCAAAGAATAGATCTGGCTTCCAAATAGAATCCAGCATAGAGGGATCCAAATCCAGGGAATCATCAGGATATTCGCTGTAAGCCAGACGTGAGTCATTCCACTGCTGCCTCAAAAAAATGTTCACTCTGTAGTCCTACAGAAATGTCATGTAAACAGGTTACTAAGCCACCAAAACTGGAAGCCCACTTTCAGCTTGCTTTATGTTCTTAGATATACTGCAGTACCAGCATTACAGCAAACATTTGTGTTATCCTTTGAACATCAGAGTTGTCATTTGAAAATAAAGTTGTCAAAGTGCTGCATTGAACCAAACAAACAGAACTGGTTCATTTTCCAAATCAAAATTCCTTCAGTGATAAGAAAAATATTAACTGCAGTCTCCACAATTAAATGTAACCCTATTTCAAATGTTGTGGATTACCTAAGAGATATTTGTAAATTCAAAAAGAATGGCAGCTAAATATATACAAGTTCATCAAAGATGCTAAAAAAATACCAGTTTAAATAATACGTAAATCATTTATGTCTAATGTACTCATGAATAGTTTTTTAATTCCAGTGAGGCCAAAATTGTATAGCAGAAATTAAATCACCACTTCTTATTTACTACTTGTTTCCTTTTCCTAGTTACTGTATGATTTCTGTGTATGTTCCTTCATTTACTTCTCTCTGTCTGCATCATATTAAAATCGGCCTGATTGTATTCTTCTGCTTGGTGGTCTGCTAGTCACAACTCAGAAAGGCAGCAATTACTTAGAGGTTCATTTAGAGCCAACACTATGTCAAGAACTGGTTATTAAAGGGGAGTTTGAAAAAAGCTTTCAGGTTCTAAACTCTCTGCAGGGAGTGGAAAGAAGAAAATGCTTACTCTCCTAATCCCAGCTTTCCAAAGTCAGCAAATAAGATCTTCATCTCTCTGAAATTACCATTTTTAATTTGTTTGTGAACACTCTTTTAGAAATACCATCTACTCTTCCTCTAAAAGAAAAATATTTAATAATATTTGTCATGATTATATTATCTGAAGGAATGCTTTATCAAATAATTCTGCTGATACTACAAAGCATTAAATTTAGGATTTTCAGCTGCACATTAAAATGGCAACACTATGCTTTTGAGTTGGAAAATGTATGAGCTGACTGGATTTTAGTCAGATACCTGAACTGCATAGAAAAGAACTTACCACCCTTGAAATGTAGATAAATATTCTCACTCTGATGAGAGCTGCAGAAAGCAGCTTGCCCAATATGCAGACTCTGTGAATGAGCCCCTCTGAGCTTCAGTTTTCACCCCCTTTGCTCTGTGGGGTAGTGAGGTGTGCTGCTGCCCTGACAGAATATTTCTGACATCCAAACTGATGCAGATTTTGAATCCAATGGGAAGATGCTTTACAATGTCAGTAGGTGAATAACTTTTCTTTCTTTGTTTTTCATTTTCATTTTGCTCTTGGGTAGATGTGATTCCAAACAGGAATGTTGACTAATCAGAGCAAGACAGACCTGAGAGAGGTCTCAAGAATAGCATTTATTAAAGATACGTACAAAAGCCTGTATCTGTTTTTCACAAGTCATTGTACCTTTTATGATGTTCTTGTTTCAGACATTTAAATATAAAATAGTTACTTGCAGTTCTGAGCTTATAAAATGTCATTGCATCTTTGAGGATACATCATCCATAATTAATGGATGATATAAAATATTAACCCTTATTTCTTGGTCTTAGAAACTGAGTTTCTTCTGTTTATAATGTGTCTTTAGGCTTATATTTATATTCAAGTATATATGAGTCTCAGAGTTTATATGGGACAGCTTTAGCTATAAATCCAGGAATGCACTGATTCAAATTCTGCAGAAAAGAAGGCAGGAGCAACTGCTGATAGAATAAAATTGCTAAACTAGTTATGAGACTGCCTTTAATTCTTCATGGTGATATGATATAATGAAGTCTATGGAAAACAGAGGAATTTTTTTCCCCCATGACATAGAAATCATACATAACTCAGGTCAGTAAATTATATAGAAATATCTAAAAAATTGCTTTGATGAACTTCAGTGGTTGGTGATTTTAGATAATAAAAAGCTGTCTGGAAAATCTTTATTCATAGAAGATATTTCATATGATAATATATATTATACCAAAATCATAAATAGTACCAGTAAGATTACTCTATATTTTTCAATATGTCCCTTCATAAATTTATCAGTCATCACACCAATACACTTCGAAATGCTTTCCCTCTGCAAGTTTTGTTGATAGAAGCAAAACAGAACTGAAACCTTTTTTTACATCTGATGGGCTTTGCATATATATGTGTAGATATTTTAATGAGAAATAAAAATGTAAATATAACATGCACATCACAAGAACAGCATTATTTTTTCCTCCTATGCTTGCTGCACAAGCAGTTGAGAGGGATGCATGTTTACACAGTCAGACCCAATCATGTGCAGAATTTTGAATTTACTTTTCCTGAGCTACCATTGTAACTATGTTTTGAAGGAAAATTCTCTTGAGAATAGTAGACAACATGGAGCTGAGGCACACTACAGTGTGTATTTGGCAAGGTCCTGAGGGTAGAAGTGGGTGTGCTGTAGTAAAGCACTCCAACACAACCACAAATACACCTACTCTGCAAATTCCTTCTGACAGCATCACCACTCTGAACAAGGAGTGTGGACCTGAAGATTCAATCTCAGATGCACTACCAGTGTCAGCAATAGCTCAAGGCAACTCAGATAAACAATTTTCCTCTGTTCCCAAGCCA
The DNA here is from genome assembly GCF_026979565.1 of Vidua chalybeata. NCBI lineage: Eukaryota > Metazoa > Chordata > Aves > Passeriformes > Viduidae > Vidua > Vidua chalybeata. The sequence continues at coordinate 17,628,426 of NC_071531.1, forward strand.
TAACCTCGCATAACAAACATACTGAAAGAATATTAATCTGATTAGATTTAGTAGCTCTATCTGAAGATTTAGGGACTTGATCCACAGATATACTTAGTCTGTATTATAGGAATGTAGATAGATATCATTTTTCAGCAAATCTAAATCCAGATTCACTGCCCAGAACAAAGCTCTGGATCCCTTTGGCTTCAGCAGTGCTGTGGCAGGAGGAGTGCAGGGGAGCCCCCTGCCCTTTCAGTGCTGCTTTCCGTCTCTGACCAGCATTTGTCTTAGGTCTGAGCTCTCCTCCCATCTTCCCCTCCAACAGCAGTGATTGCCCAGGAGTTGAGTTGGGAGTCTGAAACAAATAGCAGACTTAGCTGGCCTTCCATGAATAGGAGGGGTTTGCCAAAAAGACTCTCTCTAAACCCTAAAGATAAATGCTAACTGAAAAGCAGTGGTTTGATGACCTATTCCAAGGCCATGCAACAGAAAAAGCACTTGGCCACCTGTGGGCATAAGCATGCAATGTGCCCCCAGTGGCTTCAGTGGGAGCCTTTTATTTAGTTAAAAGTATACATGTGAATTAATCAGGATCTAATAATCTTATTTGTAATTATGGGGTTTTTCCTTCTAAATGGGAGATAGTATCATACAGCCAGCCACAACAAAGCTTTTAAAATTAAGAAATAGCAATTTTTTTCTGCTGACATAAGTACTCAAAACACAACTGGAGTTTGGATCATTTACCCTAACAGAGAACCTGCTGCATAGTGTCAGTCATTGATTACAGGGCACAACAACAATAACAATGTCCTCACAGTTAGTCATTTCTGTAATTAACAATTAGCTTGTCAATGTACAAACCACTCTTAACTTCTCCTGCAGCTGATAGCTAAAAAATCCTGGTCATTAGGAACACTGAACATCTGAATTCTTTGGGATGCTGCCCAGGCTGATGTAGATTACTCATCTGTGATACTCAACTGCAGTCATGCTGTACAGTGAATTTTCTGCTGAACACTGCATGTGTAAATACTTCCAAAAATAGATATAGATTTTACTCTCATAGCTGCTTTATTCAGAAAAATATTTTTCTCTTTCTTTGCAAGTTAGGGCTTAAATTAAAGACAAATCAAAGAAAATTTTCGACTATATAATCTTAACTCTGGCCTTTTTTTTACTATTTTCATTTTGGTATAACATATATCATTTAATAAGGAAGAAAAACACTTCTTTTGCAGGAAAAGTAGTCTATTGGGATACTGTCCCATATGTGCATTATAGAGCAGAAAGAGAGTTACATCTGCATTTTATTTCTCTAGATCTTTGGGAATAAAACTCATGAAGAGTCTATGGAATTCATCCATCTGAATCAGCATAAAATCCCAGGTTTATTTCTTAATGTAAGGTTTTCATTTTTAGAAGAGCGTTCTGCACATTGGAGTTGTGCTGGCCTTTCACATAGGGAGGAATTTTATCCTGTACTGTGTGTCTTAATCAGAGGACAGGATCTACTCCTGATAATGTTACTGAATTTAGTAGGTCTGGGACTGTAATCCCATTTGCTGTGTTAATTGCTCCTCCTGAAAGCTTCCCTGAGCAAGTTTTCATCTTCCAAGTTTCCAAAGGACTGCTGTAGATGGTCCAAGTTATATTCTGATAATGTCCTTCAGTGCATGTACATGGTTTCACTAAGCATTGCTCTCCTCTGAGACAGGAGTGTCTCTATTGAATTTGCAACCCAGGCTTTTGAATTAATCATTTAGTTTTATGTCAAAATCATCAAGAGCATTTTATAGGGAAAAAATGATTCCTAGGAGTCAAACAAACTTGTTATTTATCACAAGGGATGCCAACAATTTTACCACACGATTATATCTATTTCAGAAAGACAGAGTAGTTGGAACAGCAATTGATGTCTGCCTCTCAGAGCAGACCCCTAAAACTAGTCACAATAGTCATTAAAGGAGTGAAAACATTAAGAAAACCAGTATCAAATAAGTAAGCAGCATCTTAGAGAAATCTTTCCACACTTTCAGCAGATATAATGAACAAAGCAAAATAAGAAAGCCAATAGTCTTTGTTTTCATCTACTTGAATGTTTGGCTATTTTCAGCAAAATGTGTTAATGAACATTGGAAAGGTGCACATTAACATATTTGATAGAAGGTAAAATGTAATGAGGGGATTTAATCAAAGCAATGAAGGAGTCTAATTAATGCAATCAGCATTAGGTCGTGCAAATATTTTCATTGAATGCCATCTTGTAAAGCTAGTGACGTGCAGGATTTTTTCTACTTAATGCTCTGCTGATGTCTCTACACACTGAGATCAACAGACATGGCTGGGTAAAAATGCTGCATTCACAGCTATCTTCTCAGAATCCTTAAAACACTGGAAAACAATTCATGTTTTCCAAAATTAATGAAAATTAAGTCTGTTGATAATTATGTTACATCCTGATATGTTTATTTCCCTGTCATTTTAAAATTTGTTTTAGTTTTCTTTTAAGGGGTTTTTAAAATATTACAGATACTTAGTCTAAAGCATTAACTTATCTGTTTTATAGCTCTGCATATTACAGCTTGTCATTTATAGCAGTTTTCCCACACTGTTAAAGAAAGCAACCTGGCCTAGCAATAACTTGCCTTTTATCTCTACAAAACATTAAATAACAGGGTGGGATTTTAAATAAAATTGTTTAGGAGCAGAAGATTTGTGTTCCTTCATTCTTTAATGAAAGAACCTTACAAAAATGATGGCATGAGTTACAATTGAATCTAAATTAATATTAAACAAAATACATAAGTCAGGCTAAAAATCTTCCTTCAGAATGCAGGGCCTGCAAGGCAGTATCTATTCCATCTTACAAAAAAGCTGCTTTTTTGGTTTACTACAAGTGGGCAGCAAGTTCATTAGTAATTACCAAGTTTTCAGTCCTACAGGAAGCCAAGCACTTTTATTGCCTCTGGCTTCAGCAAATCCAGAAAAACCTGGATACTGTGTTTTTCCTGTGATTCCAGGAATCTCTGGAAAACAGAGCTGTGAAACTACACTGCAATTTCTTCAAAAGTGCCATAGATATGAGCACTTAATAATTATTATAGGTTTATCATGTTATTATTATAAATTTGTCAAAAAATATCTCTGTGGATTAACTCCCATGGTCAGGTGTATGTAGGCTTGAATAAAAAAACAGATCTTTTTGAAAAAGATTTAAAAATTCAGCATCTTTTTTAAATGGAATCAGAAAAATATTTTTTTTATTTTTCTTAGCAAATATTGAAAAAGATAATAGACTGATAGACTTCTAGACTAAAAATTTTTAAAAATAAGTTGGATGAAAATGTTAACTTTCATTTTTTCTTAGCTTGATTTTGTTTATCCTATGTTTTGCAATTTTTAAAATTAAAATTTGACTTTTTGTTTTAACTGTGTTCTTTGCATTCAGTCAAAATACAAATTTCAGTCAGGTGAATCCCATAATTTCCTAGTACTAATTTAACCTCAAAATACCTAAGTCTTATACCCACATGTTCTAGTCATTTGACTCAAGTTTTACTCTTCCTTCTGTGACTGATGAGGCTGCAATTCACAGAGATCTATCTCAGTTAAACAAGACCATTTTCTGCAGCAGCAGGTGATTCAGCATGTGGTGTAAAACACGCTCAAATATGGTGCACTTGGCAGGGAAACCCACAGCTGAGCTCCAGCCGTTCCTCTGCCTCTTCAGAGCTAATGAAACCTGAGAAAGCAGGTCTGCACACACCTATATTTGCTGCCATCACAGTCACTGTGGTGCAGTCCCTGTGTAGGTGTGCTTAGACTTGCTAGGTGAGTTTAATTATATATATAAAAATTATTTTATATGTATTTTATGTTATTTTATTTTATGTTATTTTTACTCTGGTTTTTAGTAGGTTTTTAGTAGCTTCATAGTAAATGTCCCCACATCCTGAGCATCTCTATTCTACATCACATCCCACTCCTTCACAAGATGGCTTCAATGATCAGTCCCACTCACCATTGTAGTTTCTGCTATTGAACCAAAGCTGTTGATAAATATGTTGCAGGTAACATTTACAGGAGGACCTGCAAGTTGAACAATAAATAGAAAAATTGACAGGTTGTGTTCATGACATATATTAAGTATTGTTGTTCTCTTGCCAATGGCATCAGAGCACTTACCATTGTGGTTTCTGTGACTGATCCAAAACTGTTGATAAAAATATTGCAAGTAACGTTTACTGGAGGACCTGTGGAATGCAATAAAAATGTTGCAATATACATTGAAACAAAAGTACAGACCCTCAGCCTCCGTACAATCTGGTACAGATGTGGCTGAAAACAAGTAGAAAGTGAGTTTTCCCAAAGAGCTCATGTAAATTTTGATCAAAAGAAAAGCATTATCAACACTAATTTATTAACTTCGTTTCATTGGAAGTTGTTATATAAACACACAGAACTACGTCCTTGCATTTAGAGATTCACAAGAGAGTTGAGTGAGGGCTTTTTTCTTATCCACAGTACCAGTGCAGAATATACTTTAGCACTGCAACTACTCCTCTCTCCCTTCTCCCTTCATCCAGAACTTAAAAGGTTATCTCTCCACATTTACTCCACTCCATAGGCAAACATTTGCCACTGAAATTCCCAGCAAAGGCAACTTTTCACATTGACTCCAGACCGCAAGCAGCTCTTCCTGCACCTGATCTGGAAGTGTCTGGCTTACCATGACCAAATATTTTAGCAGTATCTGTTCTGGCTTGAACAGATAGCTTTCATTAAACAGCTATTTGTATTCTCTTCCCTCCCACCACCTTTGCTGTTATTCAGCAGTCACTGACGTGTGACAGAATGAATGAGGACTTAATATTTAATTAGTTGCCTATTAGCCTCCTTGATTTTTTAGGTGTGACGAAATAAACAGAGGTTCTCAACAGAATCAAAAAGGATTCGTGCTAAAGGCCTGAATTTCAGTGGCACAGAAGTTGGTACAAGCATTGAGTATCAAGAAATTTCTTCTCTCTTTTGCCATTACTATTTTTAATCACAGCATATTCCTTATAAACGAAAAAATGTTAGTGCAGAGAATATAAATATCCCCATCTGGTTTATAATTCAGGTCTGAAATTTATTTACAAAAGATGGAAACATTATTACTTTCTTTTTCATAAAATGGAAGAATAATAATGAGTCCATTGTCAACTTCCTGAGTGCTAGACTACCCACCTTAAAGGAAATAATCATGTTGGTTTTGGGAATAAAAACCACAACAGTAACATGTTTTGAGGCTGTTAAATTCCAATGAGGTGTGTTGTTCAGCTCAGTTTTTTTTTACAATAATTGTTTTTAAAACACTTCCTTTTATTTTGAAAATATGTTTTCATTTCCAATACCAAGTCAAAACCAAGCCAAATAGTCTGCTATTTTCCCTCCATATTATCATTTTTGTTCCTTTTAATTGGTGGTATTTCTACTAGCTAGGCACCTTGAACAATGTGTTTCTCTACATCCAGACATCCTGAGTCACTGTATCACTGAGGCTGGAAGGAACCTCTGGAGATCACCCAGTCCCTACAGTCCATCTTGTCCCAGAGAAGGATCAGCTAGAGAAGGACTGTGCCACATCAGACTCTGAATACATCCAGAGATGGACGCTCCACAGATTCTCTAGGCAACCTGTGCCAGTGTGCAGTCACCCTCACAGCAAAATGCTTCTCTTATTCTTAAGTGGAATTTCATGGTTTCAACTTGTATCCACTGCCTCTTTTCCTGTAACTAGGCACCACTGAGAAGAAGAATCTGGCTACCTTTTCTTTACTTACACTTCATCATTTATTCATGCACATGGCTGAGATTCCCCAGAACCATTTTTCCCCAGGCTGTGGCCTCAGCAATCTCAGCCTCTTCTTGTATGACAGATCCTCCAGTCTCTTAACTACCTTCATAACATTTTGCTGGACCCATAGCAATAAATTCATGTCTCTCTCATACTGGGGAGTCCAGAGCTGGGCTCAGCATTCCAGGTGTGTCTCAGCAATTCTGAGCAGAGCAAAGGATCCCTTCCCTCAACCTGCTGGCTATGCTCTGCCTAATGCAGCCGAAGAATCCATTGGCTGCCTTTGCTGCAGGGGCACGTTGCTGGCTCATGTACAACTTGCTGTCCACCAGGAGCCCCACGGCCTTTTCTGCAAATCTGCATTCCAGCTGGGCATCTCCCAGATTGTTCCTTCCAAGTTGCAGGACTGCATTCCCTTTCCTGAACACAGTGAGGGCGTGTTGGTCTATTTCTGCACCTTTTCCTGGTCCCTCTGAATATCAGGCAACTCTCTAGGGCATCAACCATTCCTCCCAGTTTTCTATCCTGCAAATTAATTGAGGGTGCACCATGTCCCATTATCCAGGTAATTAATGAAGATGTTAAAAAGTACTGGCCCAGTACCTGTGCCAGTAGTACAACAGTAGTGACAGTGTGCTGCTGATCACAACCCTTTGAGCATTGCAATTCAGTCAGATTTTCATGCCCACTTAGCTGGTCTGTTCCAATAATCTGTTCCATGTTGCGAGAAACACTAACAAAACCCTTGCTAAAGTTGAGATATACACTGCTCTTCCCTGATTCATTAAGCCTTTCAAGTCGTCATAGAAGACTATTAGCATTCCAAGGAATGATTTCCCATTCAGAAATCCATGTTGACTACAACCAGTCATCTTCCTGTCCTTCATGTCTGGAAATGGCTTCAAGAGGATTTGCTCCAGGCTTTGAGGTAAGGCTGGCCAGCCTGTAACTCCTGTATTCTCCTGCCTGTCTTTCTTAGGGATAGGAGTGACATTTTTTCCCCATATGATTAGGAACCTCCACCAGTTGCCATGACCTTTTAAAGATAATTAAGAATGCAACAACCTAGCTTCCACAGCTATGCTAAGTACTTGTGGGTGTTTCCTATGTGGTCTCATGGACTTGTCTGTGTCTAGTTTGCCTAAGTGCTCTGTAGCCGAGTTCTTCATCACTAAGTTTTTATTGATTTTGGACTTTTTTGCAGGTCTCAGTGGCATGGGATTCCTAAAGACCATTCTTGATGGTAAAAACTGTGGAGAAGGAGGATCACAGCTGTTGTCTTGCAAAGGCCATCATATGTGAGCATCACAGTTCCAGCTCCTGAGTGCCAGCAGAACATAGTACACATGCTTAACAGTGTTAGGAAAACATGGCTTATGTATGTTAGGAAATATGCTGCCATATCACAAACTGTAGTCCAGATGTGCAGGAGTAGGTACATGGATAGGAGTAGGTACATGCCAGAGCACTGTATTTTAAAATAAAGCAAATACCTCCCTCCGTTTCCGTACTTAATTATAATTAAGTCTTTAACTTGCCTTCTGCTGGTAGAAGTGGAACACTCTAAGAATTATAAGAACACTGTAAACTCAGTAAAAACCCAGACAGATCAGGTTTGTTCCTCACCTGAAGAACTTGAATATAAATAAGTCTATGGACCTGATTAGGTGCTTCCCAGTCTTGAGGGAATTGACTGATGTAGTTGTCAAATTACTCTCCATGATATTTGAAAAGCCATGGCAATCAGGTGAAGCTCTTGGTGGCTGGCAAAAGGGAAGCGTTGCACTCATTTTTAAAATGGGAGAAAAGGGGACCCTGGGAACTACTGACCTGTTAGCCTGACCTCTGTCCTTGTGAAGATCATGGAACAGATCCTCCTAGGAGCTGTGCTAAGGCACATGGAGGACAGGGAGGTGATTTGGGACAGCCAGCACACTTTCAACAAGGACACACCTTGCCTGACAAACCCAGTGGCCTTCTATGGTAGAGTGACTACATCAGTGGGCAAGGGAAGGGCTACTGATGTCAATTATCTGGACTTCTGTAAGGCCATTGATACAGTCACCCACAACATCCTGCTCTGGGAATTGGAAAGGTGTGTAAAATTTGTTCAGCCTGGAGAAGAGAAGGTCCCAGGGACACCTTATTGCAACTTTTCAATACTTGAAGCAAGCCTGTAAGAAAGATGGGAACAAATTTTTTAGTGGAGGCATTCTGCAGTAGGACAAGGGGTAATGGTAAACTAAAACACACTTCATCCTGTAAGATTTTTCTAATCTAATAGTTCAATTAAAATGAAAGCAGCAAACTCCCATGAAGCATAGCCAAGGTTTCAGGACACAATCTAAAATCTTCAAAGGAAAAGGAAATAATCAATTTGACTTTACTGCCTAAAAGCTAAAAAGAGTTGACATTACCTACAAAAAAATAATCAAAGTATACTTTTATAACTAAATCCTTTTCTCCCCCTAGTTTTCCTTTTGTCACTTCCAATGCAACAAGGTAACAGTTCAGGTGCCTTTCAGGCACATTCAAGATAATCAAAGTGTTCTTTTAGTCATAAGGGAAATGTTTCTCAAAAGGACTCAGGCAAAAAAAAAACCACCAAACCAAGCCCAAACCAGGCAGCTAATGCTCAAATCAACCAGAAAATACATGTCTGGTATTCTGATAAACAGCTAAGATATTGCTTCTGTTCCCTGCAGCTCCCTTTCCTCTGCTTCCCCAGAGGGGTTGCTGATGCTGCTGATGCCAGTCAACAGAGCTCTCTGATACACTGCCTTCCTGAAAAACCCTGACATTAGAATGTGTCACACACCTCCTGTGACTTTGGGGCACTTAACACTTACAGAAAGTCTGTGGCACTCATCTGCTCACCTTACCCACAAGAAACCAGAATACACGGAATATTTCCCTAAATGTGCGGTGGCATGTTGCCTGAAAACTCCTGTACCCAAGGTGTCTGTGATCTTATTGCCATCTGGCTAGAGAATGAATCTATTCCTTATCCGCTGCCAGAGGAGGTGAATCCATCCCAGTGTGTGGAACAGTCCCCATATGGAGTGATGAGTGCTGAGAGGAACACATTCGAGCCCTATCCAGCTCCTAACTCCAGCCTCTGCTAAATATTCTTCAGTATTGATGGCACACAGTCACAAATCTTGCTTCATTTAATAGATTCTTGAGGAGATTTACTCGTACTCTTTCCCTGGAGATGATTTTAACTGCAACTAATGATATCTACATCCTCAAGTTCATCCCAACTATTGTCTTTTTTGGTGTAGAGTTTCCAGGTCGCACCTGGCAGACTTTTCTCTTCACAATAATTCCAACTATATGGCTAAATTGTCCTTAGTGGGAAGGGAATATTATAATCACACAAGAGATTGTGTGATTTTGATTGCCAATTTTTTTTGATATGTGTATTTATTAAGGGATTTTGTAAGGCAAACTAAAATATGGTACACAAGAGAACTGTGGGCAAAGCATAGACATCGAAGCAAAAATAAAAGATAATGAGACAGAACCACCTGATGGAACGACAGTGGAATTATTGGCAAGATATTTCCAGATCTGTGAAGAATCTTGTATCTTTTTCTATACGTAGTATTTTCTGGTCTACCTTCTCAATTCGACTCTGTGCCAATGCAGAGTTTTTTTCTCACTATCTCAAATTATTTATTTTGTATATACAGAGGAGAAAGCTGAGCCAAACCTCCCTTCTCCCCCTTACCACGGAGAGCAGGATAATCAAGACTATTTGAAAAGACTAAAATCAATCCCACCTGAGTTTGAAGATAGAGCAGGAATCAGGGAACAGAACCAAGGGGCTAAGTGGGGAGACAATGATCCCACCAGGGACAGAGAATCCCATTGTCTGTAGGACAGGGATTGCAAGTTGGAGCTCAGACAAGGGAGGTGATCAAAATGTGGATGATGGCAGGACAAAGACCCCCATGCTGACCTGAGCACCAGTAACACTCATCTTAGGACAGGAACTTGTTGGAGATGGTTTTTTTAAATGCAAGTACTGGAGACAGCTGTTGTTTTAGAAACCATTTATCCCCAACCAAACTGAACAGCCTCCAACGTCCATCAGAGTCCTCATGAGACCCGAAACAGAGCTCATCCCTATGGAGCCTCTGCTTCTGCAGCTGCAGTACTACGAGTGCCTGAGTTACCACTTCAAGAGCTTGCCAAGGCACTTCTCCATGGCCCTGCACACACATCCCTGTAAGTCAGACAAGGATAAGCTGCTGCTGGGACACCTCAGCTGGCCATGGTCATCAGACAGGGACAAGCTGTTCATCATCCTAGCTCCTTCCCTGCTCAGAGTGTAGCACACAGGAGAGCGACTGGAGAAGAGCTATCAAAGGCAGCTCAGCCAGTTCTGTGGCCAGTGACCATGGGTGTTGGGCCAGGGAGACAAAGGCAGCTTTGATGCACTGAAAAAGTTCCTCTGATACATAGGGATCCTGCAGCTACCCCAGAAGTAGTGCAGCTGCACACTTGTTTCCAAGGGCCCATATAATGTGTAGTCCAAACCGTGATGAGAAAATTCATACAATTTAATGAGTTTGCTGAGGTTATAGTAAGAAATCAGGAGGCAGACCACAGATAGCTTTTTTGCAAACACCTAGGTAAGATTTCTCTCTTTCCCTATCATTTTGCCTTTGGCAAAACCAATCTTTTCCTCTATTTAAACATCATCCACTCATTAGAGTCTTAACAGCTCAGTCACAGGAGGCAAAATTAACGGCACAAGGACAACATCATTACCCTAAGGCTTAAAAATCAAGGTGACATTTTTTTGCTGGATAGTGATGTCTTTCTTCTATGAGATTGTCTTTCTATGGGATTTCTGTCAAGTTCATCACCCTGACTGCCTAAGTGTAATAATGCCCAGTAAACACAGAATTCCTTCGTCCTTAAAAGTGTTCAACACAATCCAATGTGGATTACTACGTTTATGTCACTTTTTATTAATTCATTAAAATAATACCCACTAAATAAACAAACAAAAACACCTCCAAATTTAAAAAAAAACACCAGAACAACAACAAAATAACACACCAAAAACCTCAAAACCTCAAAGAAAACAACAAAAAAAAAAAAACAAAAAAACAAACAAAACCAACAACAACAACAAATTAAAAAAAGCAACCAATCAAACCAAATCCAAAAATCTGTAAGGCCAGAGGTCTCAAGAAATGCAATAATTGTATGCTATTTTGCACTGATTCAATTTGCTGGTAAACTCAAATAAAGAAACAATTATTGTTCTGCTTCATCAAGCTAAAACAAACATCCTCTGAAAGTTCATCTGTCATATATAATAACTTAGCTTGCTGAGAATGCCATTTGCCCTGGTAGGAATATGGCAATGATTTTGGGTGCTTACTGTTGCATTCAAGACTCAGAATAGTATTTTGTGTAATCAATATATATTTATGACCAACCGACTGAGGCTAAGAGTCACAAAAGCACTTACAGAACTAGAGAAAAACCTCGAGAGATCTTCAGGTGTCTAAAATCTTTTTAGGACTCTCTTTCCCATTGATATCACTCAGTCTAAGAATTACCAAGTGTCTGACAAATACATGTGAGCAATACCATTTATGAAAACGGTACCTTTCAGACTGGGGGAGACACAACATGCCCTACCCATAGCAGGTGAGATACAGAGGCAATGTTGGATGGAATCAGCAGGAAAGCATGACAGCAGAAAGTACAGTTTTTCCCTAGATCCAGCTGCCTATTTCCAATAGTGCACATGCAAATATATATGAACAAACAAAAAGAGAATTCTACTCTTACATCAAGATTTAAGCTGCTTCCCTTCACTTGCTTGAGAAAACACCTAAGCAAGAATGTGGGCCTGTGAGATGACCTGGATGTAAAAAGGGCATGTGATATTGCAGAACTGAAAGCTCTTCTTCAGCAAAATACCACTGAGGCCTCCCAAGACAAATACTCCAGTGACTGTCAAGTACAGGCGATCACAGGTGAGACAGAGTGAAAATTTAACAGGGTAGAAATCCATTTGGATTTAGGTGAAATGTGCCGCTTTGAGCTTGCTAACATGAGTAAAATATGCTGTTTAGTCTGGTAACTGCAGCACTAGCAAAACTGCCCCAGCTAAGAAGAAAGAATGCAAATTTCCAAGCTAAAGAGGTAAGAGATAAGAAAGACTCCCCGGACCTTAAAACAGACAGCGCAGAGTGACCCAGGAGTTCTTTCTGTACTTTCTGACAAACACTGAGTACAAGTGTAACTAGCTGTAAGCGTAACCCGAAATCAGCAGAATGAATATGCATGAACCTATTGCAAAATTCTATGAATATGTAAATTAGCTAGAGTAATAAAAAAGGATCGGGGGTTCTAAGGAGCACGCATGTCCTTTGAAGGGGAATGATCCCCCACATGCTTCCAGCGCTGTAATAAACATACCATCCCTACAAATCTTTATAGGAATTGTGGGGTCTTGATTTTTCACCACAATTCACAGGAAGAGTCACAAAAAGAAAATTCTCTGGAGTAAGTACTACTAAAGCCATCTCTCTCTCTCTCTATATATATATATATACATTGACACAGCTTGAGCTCAAACAGTGAATAGTCAATTCCTAAAGTGGTATGTGAGTTTTCAACTGTGGGACTATTGCTGAATATAACTGGAGTCATGCTGGTAAAATCCTATCAACATTTCAAGGAAGGAGAATCCCTGCTAAGATGCACTTTTTTGTGCCTTAAAGCTCTTGTGAAAATTGTTGGATTGGCATGCTTCACATTCAGTGGATGCTTTTGTCCATAGACCCAGTTCTGGCGGAGGAAGGTAAATCTCACTCTACAAAGCTTCTTCAGTTCTGCATTTGGCATTACAGGATAGTCCATATGATGAGTTCATTCTTCCCTGACTCTTTCTGCTGAGGCTGATAACAGAAACATACATTACTGTCAGCTCTGGGTTACAGTGGGATATATCCACACAGGTTATCTAATAGACACTGAACAAGAACAATTTCCGGGCCCTATTTCATTTCGCTTCACAAACCAGGAGTTCAGAAAAGAAAAGCCCGTTAAACAGTTGACATGCTCCTGATTTACCCAGCTAACCTGAGCTAGTCTACAGAGAATATACAGCCCCATCAGTCACAACAGATTGTATAAATGTGCTAGAGCTGGCTTTCACGTAGGTAGTTTGAGGGATGGTACCAGTGTAGTCATGGCAGGCTGGAATTCACTGGAGGCCATTAACCCCAGACGTTATAGCTCGTGCTGAGCTCTGTATCACTGCAGTGTTGTGCAGCACATCTCTGAGCAAATCACTTGAAAGCTACCCAGATATTTCTACACAACCCTCAGCAACACTTGTAACTGGGAGTGCAGCCACTCCCAGAGCTAAAATGTTCCATGTGCAAATGAAACAGTGGAAATAAGTCTAAAAAATAGTGAATCAGAAATCTTACATCTAGAAACTTCCCACTGGAACTACAAGTTAAAAGTGCGAAGTTATTTAGAATTTATGTCAATTTTGAGAATATTCAAATCAATCCTTTAATCTTTCATATGTCCATCAAATTGTTTTTCTTTGTCTGAGTTTTCCACTAATCTTTCAAATTTCCAAGTCATGACAAGCACCTCTTTGCAAGGCATCTCTTTTTAAAGTTTTCCTTCTTCCAATGCAATAGAGCAATGGACAGTAGTTGGGCAAAAGGAATTGTTTGCTTTTCTTCTGACATGAAAAGACCTGGACCTCTATTTCTCTCCCTATCACAAAACAGTGCTCTCTGAAGTGGCTCTCAGCAGAGATGCTCCTCACACCTGATCCTGAGAAACTGCTCAGTTGCTCTGCATTAATGAAAGCAGAGCTGATTGGCATGTGAACTGCATAACGCATGCAGAGGCCTGGGACATTCCTGAATGTGGTTAAATAAAAGATGGTACTACATCTACAGTCATGAAATAATGAAATCTGCACTCCAGCATAGGGTCAGACAAAGTCCTTCTGGGTAATCTTATTAATAATGTTTTATGAAGCCAGGGTAGCCAACTCATCTAAGAGACTGCATGGAATCACAAGATATAAATATGTTCAATGAAAAGAGAAGGCAGGAGGGAAGACCTACTTAATGAAAGAAAGAAAAAATATAAACATATAAATATTAATTTAATACATATAAATAATATATTAATATGTTACATATTAATAACATATAAATAATAATATTCAAATTTTGCTATTAAACTAGGTTTCTATTTTAAGTCAGAATGAAGTGATTACTCTTTTTTGGCACACATTTCAAAATATTTCTTTTAAAATAAATGTTACTTTGTTAATTTCTCTATAAATATGTCTTAATTTGTTCCTTCTCTGTGATTCTGATCTTGTGTTGCAGAAATTAATGGAAGCTCAGCTATAAATGTCAACAGCTATAGTCTCAAATACAGGTTTAGACAATACCTATCTCTGTGGCTACAGAAAGGACTCAGAATCCATTTTAACTCTTTTCTTATTCATCTGAGCCTTAGACTTTCACTTTATTTAACAATTCTGCCAGTTTTTCTCCATAATGTTCCTTGTTTTACTGTCTGAAGGCATATGCAGGACTTGAATTATAAAAGCAGTTGGGTGACTAATATTAGAGAGCAGACATTGATTTATGGCTGATATGGAATTATATACCAAATGATACATGGGACACAGGTGAACAATGGGATTTAGACAAATAGGATGGCTCAGTGATAGGGACAAATGACAATAGAAATGGTCAGGAGATGATATAGATGTCAATCAGCAACAGGTCAGAGACACTGACGCAAACACCCACCAGATCTTGCACAAACAAAATAAAATTTTCTTTTTAAGTATTTCCTATTTTTTACCTCCTTACAATTCAATGCATTTTCACACAATGTGTGCAAAAGATTATTTTGAAATTAATTCCTCCATACTGACTCTCATCTTCAATGTTCCCATCTGTTGCTTGTTTAACTCAGCCTCCTATCCCTCTCCTTCACACATCTCCTTTCCTGTGGGGAATATCCTATCTTGAATCCCACATCCTAAATACAAAAAAGAATTTGTGTTTTTACTGCAAGACATCCTTAAGGTACTTCTTGGGTGTCTTGAACAAGCATTTTTTCCTGTCATCTGTTCTTTGTATATATAAAGTGACTAGAAGAATGGGAGGGGAATGAGAACTCCTTGCCAGCCTAAAGAATAAGCATCTCCTAAACTGACTGCCTTACTTTTTTATCAATACAAATCTGCTCTTTGGTGCAGGATGTTCACTGCATTGCTGTGACGAGCACCACAGGGCTTTCACATAGGCTCAGACTTCTGCTGACATAAACCATGTTGCAGGGTCAGGGCATGTGATATTTTTCTAGCTTCTACCACCAACAGTCATGCTGAGCAGAGGTCTTCTACAAAGTCATCCAAATGAGACTGTATCCACACTGAGGAACTTATTAATCTAAATTGAATCTATCCCAAATTATATTTAACTTTGATAAGTCAAATTTATATTTTATTAAAAAAACAAGGAGTTAAAGCCTGGTTTTAACAGATTGTGTGTGTTGCCTCACATAAAACACACCTCTGAAGTGTAACAAAAACCAAAACTCTCAGGGGTATGAAGCCAAAGAGTATAAAATTATTTGCAGTGGTACAGAGCCAAAGAGCTGAAAAATTCTCCCAAATGCTTATTTTTGGATGTTTCCTATAACCAGATGTTTCCTATAACCTAAACCTGGTTTAGGATGTTTCCTAAAGCAAAGGCTTTAACACCTGAGACTGCTCCATCTGATGGGATATCACTGTCTGGAAAGGAAAATTGCTGCAGTCTGAAACTTACATGGAGTAAACACATCCTTCATTTTAGTTTAATATGAGGGGGACTATGCGCATGTGTTAATGCACAGGCAACAGGCAAATTCACAGCTGGAATAAAAAGGAATTTTTACATATGCTCCTGCTTTGGCACCATGCATGTAATTTGCATCTCTTCAACAGCTGATTTTAATTGCAGTGTGAGAGTTTATAGCAGCCTTCTGAGCAGGCTGTTCTGTTGTTTTATTTATTATTTATAACTAATACTTTATCAGACATAGTATACAGTGCAAGAAGAAATAGCAGTTCTGATATGATAGTTTCATAGCCTGAGACACAGACATAAAAACAGCGCAGATCGGGAGTGTAGTCCTTAGAGGCAGCCTAACATAATGAGTATCGATCTGGTAAATTTTAATGCTAGGTTTTCACTGACTAATTATGTCAGTTTAAGGAAAGCATTTAGCCTTTTCTCAGATATATTTCCCCAAGGACAAAAGCAAGGGAGATAACCCGTAGCTGTGTTCCTGGGATGGAGGAGCAACGAGTTTGTTCGTGCAGCATGAATCAATTGTGTGTTGGTTACCGTTCTTTAAAGGAGAGTGCCCACAATTCAGCCAGTCACAGCTATGCCCAGTTGCTTCTCTGCAGCCCTGGGCTTTGGAGACACAGAATTACACAGGTAGAGGTTGTTATCTTTTGGAGAAGAGCATCATTCTGCTACAGTGCTTCCCTTGGACAGCCCACTGTTTATTACAGCCAAAAAAATCCCAGCCCCATGGCAGGCAGGAGTCGCAGTGGCTGCTGCTTTGGTGCAGAATATCCAGGCCCTTGTGGAGGAACCGTGTGGTCCATGGGGCAGAACATGATGCTTCAGCACAGCAGGGTTCTACTTGCAGAGAGCAAGTAATCTGCAACGGTCTCTTTGCATGCCCTCCTGAAACTGAGATTCTCAGCGGGCTTGAGGTACCTCCTTTCAGGATCCACTGCTCAGACCACTCTGCACCAGATCAGCATATACAAATTTACACTGAAAAATCAGTCAAGAATGTCAGTTTTTCCTTCTTTTGTGGCCAATAACAAAATATTGAGAGATTTCATGCAGAAAAGTCCTTTCTAAGAACGTCTATGCCTGTCTCAGATTGAAGGGATGCTGACTTGTATCTCTTATGTTACAAAGCTGTGGATTTCTAAGAAAATGGGGTGGGATATCTCTCACTGTCTTTTATTCAGAGAAGATGGGGTTCATTCTAAAGTGCAGCTGCTAAAAATACTTCTATCTCAATGATTGGGGCAATCATCAGGAAATGTGAGAGAAGTGCTGTTTCTCAAACCCTGTCCTTACAACATTTTCTGTAAGAGTCACATAGCTGCCCCTAAGGTGTACTGGCTACAACAGGCAATTCTGTGCATTTCATCAAAGTGGTCAAGAGTAAAGGCTCTCCTTTCTCAGACAAGCAGCTACATTGAAAGGTTGAAAAGTCACGTTCCCTTTGCAATTTTTTCCTGGCTTAGTCAAGTTTGAATTCTTTGCTTCAAAATAGACCTCTCAGAACCATTTATACTCCTTTGATCAGATAGAGAATTCTTTAAGCTGAGGGAAAACTGGACCTGAAAATATTCTATGTATTGTAGAGGATGGCAGGCCACCCAGAAGACACCACTTGTTTGGGGGTGGCACATGGCATGTTAAGTGATTACAGATCCACACTGAGAGGAATCTTTTTCCTGTGGAATATAAGGCAGGCTCTGAGATGCGTGGACCATATAGGGAAATGGAGGTGGAGCAGTGCCTCATCAGAGAGTCTAAATTTGGATTAGGAGAGAGGTGGGTGCCCTGTGAAGCAGACTGGGGTAGTTCTGTGCACACTTGAAAGCAAAACTGAGAGAATCTGAAAAACTTTAAGTAAAACAGTTATGTACTACCAAGAGTTACAAAGAAGGTGGATCAGAGATTTCTGGAGAGCGGGCATGGGGTTTGTTTGTGGGCTCATATTCCACCTAAGTCCTATTTTAAATGCTTTCTTCTTTTATTGACTCATTAAATGCTAACAGGGAGTTGATGCATACGAGGTAATCATAACATCTTCATTCCCTGGCAATATTTGAGGATTGCTGGTAGCTGGCACAGTTCAAATAAGCCACTAGGTTGCTCTTATTTAACCCTCATAAGTAACTGAATGTTTGGTGAATTACACTTCTCTCTCATGTACTGTATGGCTTAGATCTTGCAGAGTTTCCAGTATCACAGCCTTTATATATCTATAAATTTAGAATTTTAATCATGGACTTGGTGTTTATGACATTGACAGGTCATTATTTATGCCATACATGGTGCACCCTTCATCTTAGAGTCCTGCCAGACCCTGTACCTGAAGGCTGAGGTGCCATCACAGAACCACTTCACTGCTCTGGAGAATGAAAAGGAAAGACTTGTCAGATCAGGATTGCTGCTGGAACTGAGTAAGGCAGCTCCATCTGCTCCCTGTGTAACAACCTGTGCAGCTGAGAAAAGGGGACTGTGGGTGACTCTTCCACGAGGTATGGAGGGAGGACCCATGTGCTCTCAAGAGAGGTGAGCTGCTTACCCTCGCACTATTACCCTCTGCTGCTGGTTCATGTGGGTGCCAGTGACACAGCCAGGAGCTGTCTGAGGAGTACCAGGAAAGATTAGAGCCCCGAGCATGGTGACAAGGGACTCTGGTGCAGGAACCTCTTTCATCAATCCTGCTAGAGTTGCAGTCAACAGCTCAATGTCCAAGTCCACCAGCTCGTGTCAGTACTGGGACTGGTGCTGCTTAATATCTTTGTCAGGGACATGGACAGTGGGACTGAGTGCACCCTCAGCAAGTGTTCTCGTGACACCCAGCTGGGTGGTGTGGTCAACACACTGGAGGGAGGGGACACCATCCTGAGGGTCCTTGAGAGGTGGGCCTGTGTGAACCTCATGAAGTTTAACCAGGCCAAGAGCAAGGTCCTGTATGCCAAACACCAGTACAGGCTGGACAGAGAAGGGATGGAAAACAACCCTGAGGAGAAAGACTTGGACATGGGCCAGCAATGTGTGCTCACAGCCCAGAAAGCCAACCCTGTCCTGGGCTGCATGAAAAGCAGTGTGGGCAGCAGGGAGAGGGAGAGGGAGAGGGAGAGGGAGAGGGAGAGGGAGAGGGAGAGGGAGAGGGAGAGGGAGAGGGAGAGGGAGAGGGAGAGGGAGAGGACTGTCCTCCTTTGCTTTGCTCTCATGAGACCCCACCTGAAATACTGCATCCAGCTCTTCCACTCTCAGTACAGGAAAGACATGAATTAGTTGGAACAGGTCCAAAGAAGGGCCACAAACATGAACAGAGGGCTGGAACACCTCTTCTGTGAGAACAGACTGAGACAGTTGGAGTTGCTCATCCTAGAGAAGAGAAGGCTCTGGGGAGACCTTAGAGCAGCCTTCCAGCCTACCTAAAGTGAGCCTACAAGAAAAATGGAGAAGGGCATTTTCCAAGGATGTGTAGTGACAGGACAAGAGATAATGTCTTTAAACTGGAAGAGAGTAGTTTTAGATCAGATATTAGAAAGAAATTCTTTTCTGTGAGGGTGGTGAGACACTGGAACAGGTTGCCCAGAGAAGTTGTGAATATCCATGCCTAGATGTTCTCAAGGCCAGACTGGCATGAGATCTGAGTAATCTTGTCTAGTGGAAGGTGTCCCTTCCTGTGGCAGGGGGGTTGGAACTAGATGATCTTTAAGGTCCTTTCCAACCCAAACCATTCTAGGATTGTACGGAAATCTACAGAGGAAAAAAAAAAATAAAGCATTGAATCTGTCGAATACAACTGCATATTTCTGGTTTATGAATTCATTTTTCTAGTAACCGTGTAAAATAGATTTGCAGATTATAAATGCATGTACTTATAGTAAATTTAACATATATGTTTTTATATGTTCTAAATATAAACTGCATGCTTTCTAAAACAGCCAAAACACAGCAAGATCCTTAATGAGTGCCCCAAGGGCCTTGGCTTCAACTGCATAGAAAATTTAAGTGTGAACATAACACTGGATGTGATAAAAACATTACACTTATATTAGAATATGACCAAAACAATAGCATCTACTCCTTTGATATGAAAGGTCTTTGGCTCTGATTTCACATTTGTTTTTCAGAAATCCCCTTTGCAGTTTATGCAGCAGCAGAATAATATTCCATGACAAGAGCCAAATCTATTGATATCTCTCAATTAAATAATTGGTTCTGAATAAAGGCAACACATCAATACAGATGACTGTGGCTAAACATTTATATATAAAAGAAGACCTGGACTGATCCTCAGCTTGGATGCCAGGCAGCATTGGTTAGTTTGTGCTTTACCCTGCTGTGTGCTCACAGACTTTCTGGCTTGCCTTGGAAGCAGCTGGCTGTGGGCAGCTCAGAAAAAGATCCAAGGGATGAGCAAAAAGCCAAGCAGCGTAGCTAATCAGGGGTGCCTTGAGCTTGCTGTCTGGCCCCATTTGTCTAGTCACCTAGACATAACCTAACTAGCCATGCAACTCATCCAGCCTGTTCATGTTCCGAGAAAGAACCTGAAATTAAAGTATGAGAGGAAGAAGTGCAAGGTCCGTAGCCCTTTTTTCCCCTAGCACTTTTAAAAGAAACACAATTAAAAGGCTCCTTCTGCCTGAAAACATGCATACCTAGGGCAGAGACTGAGCATCATTTCCTTAGCTTCATTTTTGCAGTTGAAGAAAAATAAACCAAAACCAAATAAACACCATGTCCTGTGGGTAAGTATCCTTGTGCAGCATCTTCCTGTGCAATGAGATGTGTGTACATGGCTTTATCTGAAAACATTGAAAAGTTTTAGATGTGTTTCAAGACAGAAAATAAAACAGAAGTTTACCTTCCTAATAACATATGCTTGGACATCTCAAGCAATTATATTTTGGGAGTGCAATGGTCTGGCCAGATCTGAAAAGTGCCCCATTAGTTGCCCTTCTCCTATAAAGAATCCTCATCCCATGCCCTAAAACTCAAATGCACCAATAATGTGCCCTTTCTTACTACACACTGCTCTGCCTGAACAAGATTTGAGTCTCCATTGGACTTGGCCCTCTGAGACTTTGAACTTGGCCCTTTGTGAAGAATAGCCCTGTGCAGGACATTCACCACATCTGACTACAGGGCCAGTAATTATTACCAACTGAAATGTAGTGGGAAGGTTGTTAACCACTGGAGACCAAATTGCTACAGTCCTGCAGCTTATCTTTGGTATGTTTTTCAACTTTTATATGTTTAGATAAGGGTCAACTTTTGCAGACAGATCCTCTTATCATGTGCATGAAAACTACTTTTATTTATTAAGCTTGATGCCACTAATTTCACCCTTAAATGTCATTCAGTGTTTTCCATTCATGTTTTTTAAACATTTCATTACTGGTCAATTCAGGGGCCAAATAAGTAAGCAATGGGTTTGAACATATGGGAAAACCTGATCCTTGCTGCCAAGGAGTTAAAGTATTAAAGTGCATAAGCCATTTCCTGTAACAGTTGTCAGGCTAATTGTCAGTAAATTACTTAGTCCATGTGTTTATTATTCAGATATAAACCCACAGACTCAGCATGAAAATGGCATTACACTGCAGTAATCACAGACTAATCTTTTACAACTATGGCCCTACATCCCAAACTGCATCACTAACAAAACAGCAGCTTTTGAGCAAGTTAATTCATACTGTATTGCACCATCCAGTCATGAGGGTAACATTAACAGGCACTATTGCTGCACACCTTCATGTAATTCCATAAAAATCAGAATAATCTTTAGTAAATAATGATTCAATCAGAAAGACTGAATTTATAACATGGAATGAAATTCAATACAAAGAAAATCACTATCACCTTCATGGTAAATGTTTTCTATACCTGAAGATAACACACTTCTGCAGTTCTTGGTGACCAATTCCCCTGCTCTGTACCCAGGGCATGCCAGCCAGCCTATTACAAAGTATTTGACATTATGGACATAGCAGTGCCTATAGATAATGGAGTTTTCTCTACCTGATAATTTCTAGATTGCATTTAGATTTTTAGTGGTAGTAGATGATGAAAGTGTTAAAAAGTTGAAATAATTTAGTAACCTCTGAAGATCAACACCTGCTCAGAAATGTTAAATTCAAGTTGGCGCTCCATTAGCCCTACATCTCATGCCGTAATTCAGTTTTAGATTGATCCCTTGTATCCTCGCGTTACATACTGTGCTCTTGAGCCTGAGCTGAATGTACACTAAACTAAGATACCACTTCACCATCCCTTGTTTCTAACAAGGAGAAAGCACATTCTTGGCTAGTTTCATAACAGAGGTGCTCTACACTGCTATTTCCGGCTTTTATTTAACTTTGCAAGCAAAGTGAGCACTGGAGAAAGTAAAAGACATTGCTTCTCTTGTGTTTTACCATAAAAAATAGAAATTTAATATTACTAAAGTAAAAATGCCTTTTATTATATTTCAGAAACCATGCTCAACTGATGTTGTAATTGAAGAAGAAACTGCAAAGCAACTCACAGGACCATGAGCATACATTTGCTGCCAACAGAAAGACTCTCAGGGACTTCAGGTAGTACTAGATTGCAGTCTTCATATTTACATTTAGAAGTATTTCCGTCTGTGTCCTTACACAAATTATTAGCCTATTCAAACTCAATGAAAGATGAGTGGAAGATAAAAAACTATGCATTAAATATCTGACAGAGAATAATTAAAGAAGGGCAGTTTTGAGAGTGGTCACTCTGGCACTTCCTTCAGGCTTTTCATCAGGGAGATATGCCCTCTTAGAGCCTGGACATTTTGTATCCAACCACTTGAAATCAAAAAGAAAAAGAAATATGTTTTTCTGCGTTTGAATAATTGTATAAGACACAACAATACAAAAGAGAAAGTATCTTTCATTATACAGTACTGCTGGAAGAAAAACAAGCACAAAACAAAAAAAAAAAAAAAAAAAAACAGCCACAAAAAATCACTACCAAAGATCCCCTGTTGTTGCCTGTTGTTGATGTCTAAATATTTATATATTCACCTGTTGCTCTCCCACTATCTTCCTGAATTTTTTAATTTGCAAGAACAAGATAGGAAAAAGTAGTCACTAATGAAGAAATGCTTTATCTGGATAAAACACCTTGTTCCAGTAAGTAGCATTTTCCTCTCTCTTTAGAGTGCACAGCCTTTATTTCAAAAATTAATCTAATAGCTGCTGTTTTCCAGTAATTCAAACTAGTCATAAAAGTATATTTAATTATTGTATAATCAGTGGCATAAGATAAATGTGTTCTACTCAGTTGCATTTGCATGAAATCAGATTTTTCTGACACTTTAAAATCCCTCTAGTGGACTCAGAAAAAGCTGTGTAACTGGCCTAAAGCAGAAAAAGCTAGACAAATGCATGAGTAGAATCAGAAAATCACAGAATGAACTGAGTTGGAAGAGACCATCAGGATCATCAAGCCCAATTCGGTCCTGCACAGGGGCCAAGAGACTCCCACCATGTGCTTGAGAGCATTGTCCAAATGCTTCTTGAACTCTCTCAGAGTGCTGTGACCACTTCTCAGGGAAGCCTTTTCCTGTACACAGCCACCCTTTGGGTGAAAAATCTTTTTCTAATATTGAGCCTAAACCTCCCCTGTCACAGCCTCAGGCCATTCCCTCAGGTCCTGTCACTGGTCACCAGAGACAAAAGATCAGTGCCTGCCCCTCCACTTCCCCTCCTGAGGATGCTGATGACCACAATGAGGTTTCCCCTCAGCCTCCTCCTCCGCAGGCTGAACAGAACAGGCGCCCTCAGCCGGTCCTCAAAGAGCTGCCCCTCAAGACCCTACGAGGAGAGGCAGTGGCACAACTATCTTGATTCACAATGCCTTTTCTGAAACAAATATTATCCCCAGACTAAAATCAAAATCAGATAGAAGATCCCTAGTTTATTTATCCCTACTATTGCTCCTGTAACCTCTTTTATGGCAAGAAGTTCTTTCCTTAAAATACAAAAAATGTTATGAATCAGGTACTCATTCAGCATTTCATACATTCTTCCATTTGTATGATTTAGAATATCAGTATTGTACAATAGGCCTTACCCCCAAAATTATTTAATCATATATGTATAAACGTTAAAAAACAGAACAATTTTTGTGGACACAGTAAAGACTCAGTAAAAAATAATCTTTATCATAATAAGTTCAAGCAAAATAAATTTATTTTGACTCCTTTGCAGCTGTCCTTATGCTTTAAAAGGAAGAAGTATGTAATATAGAACAATAAATATTTTCAATTTTTTTGAAACATTAATGAGACTTGGGCAACTAAAACATGGATGTAGACTAATAAAGAAGGTTATTAGCTGACAAGATTTTGACTGGCAATGGGATGTTCAAAACTGCATGACTTAATTCCTTAGTCTAAACTCTGAGGTCCAAAATACCATTCAAGTGAACATAGCAAAGAACAAGGAGAACATTCAGGCCCCTCACCAGAAGACTGAGAGCTCTGGGAGAGCTCACAGACACGAAATTATGAGAAAGAATTGAAGATCTATTTACCAGTTCAAACTACCACAAAGTACCATCCTGCTCTGGAGTGTGACTTAATAAAAATCAAAAACCAAAATAAGGCAGATGCTTTCCCAGTAAGGTCTCATATGTGTCAAGAGGCAGCAACTTCACTTTGGGAATGCAAACAAAATACAGGACTCAGAGGGGAGAAGTGTCTGTCAAACAGCTCAGGGTGAACCACACAGGACTGTGCACCACACAATACCTGCTCTGCACACTTCAGTGTCAGGGGAGCAAAGCTGTGAACCTGCCTCCTGTGCTTTCCTGAATTGTAGACACATACTGGGGAGCAGTAGAGAGCTGTCTCTAAGTCATGTATGTATGTGGGACTGTTGCTATTACTGTTTTTTGTCTGAGATACAAGAGATGAAGATTTTTTTAGTGCAACCCCCCTGCCCCCCATTTAAAGAGCAGGAAAATGTTCTTAAGGATTGATATTGTGCTCAATTCAGGCAATTTCTGCCTTCATTTACATTCTCTAAAATTTCACTGACACTCATGCAAACACGCAAAATGTATGTAAGAGACTAATGCAGTATTACTTACTATAAGCTGATGTGGACACCAATTCAGGAACTCAATAAGCACTTTGAAAAATACTCTGAAATTAAGACTTTAGACTTCATTGACTCGGTTTTCTTAATTTGTCAGCTTTCAAACCCTTGGATCTGAAATCCATACTGGTTTGCTCCTTGCTCAGGCATAGGAAGCAGTCAAAAAAAGGCACTTTGTTCTAAATCTTGTAATTTGCACATGTGGAACAGACAGAAGAAACTGATCTTTGATCTAAATTTAATTAAACACTTTTCTCATTGACATGTGAGCTTCTTCTCTCCTTACAGTTCATTCACTGGCTAAGAAATGATTATTTTTTCCCAGCCATTATCAACTTTCACAGTACTGATGAAAAGGCTTAATACAGGAAAAAAATGCATTTCAGTGGCCAGAGCTAATAGATATGAGTTGCAAATGTACATTGCCATGAGATTTGTTAAGGGAGAAAGCATTCTATCAGTTTTCAAAGTAAAACATATTCTGAGCTTTAAATTGGCATAGAGGAGATGATTTTGGTGGAATTAAAGGACTGTCCCAAAATGCTAAATGTTGGCAATGAAAACTTCTCTCCCAACTCCTTTCATAGAAAGCCACAAGATATTCTGTGCTTTCTTCTATAGGGGTTTACAGGACTACACCACAGAAAACTTGCTTTTAGTAATAATGTTTGCAAAAGAAGCTTCCAGTACACAGCCTTCTTTGTGCTGGGATGGTGGCAATGATCCACAATTCAGGCCAAATTTTGGAAGAAAAGTGGCAAACAAAATACAGTTTCTGTATTTTATAGGGATCCTGAGCCATTTGTTCTTATCATTCATTCAGCATTTGCAGGATAAAATCTTCTGTGTATGTTCCTTGAGTTTCCCCTACCTTGGGGAAGAAGCTTTTACTTTCTTCAAGTTGAAAGAAAATAATTTTTTTTTCTTCAGACACTCCTATAAAGAAGACAATATCTCAGCATGAAAGTTTTAATGATATTGTCTTTGTGGCTTAAACAAGTCATCTCATTTGGTTTTAGTCTGAAGCCCATAAGCCTATTCACTATGTTAAATTAGTAAGGTCTTCAGAAGCATTTTCTGACAGCTGAACATTATTGTCATGTCAAAAGAGGGTTTTCAAGCTCTGGACCCTTATTACCTGCACTGCTATGTCTCTTAGTCCACCCCATGGATCAGTTGTTTTCCACAGCACTATAACACTGGAAAAGTGAAGCTATTGAAAACATAATCTAAACCTAGAGATTAAAAAGCCCTCAGAACCTATAATTTATCCCAAACTGTATCAATTAATTAATTAGAAGTCTTAGAAAACTTACCTTTAAAATTTGGTCTGATTCTAGCATCATACCCCGATGTCCTTCCCATCAATTTGTCCAAAAAATCTGAAGGAGACAGGGTCTGTGAGGGGGATTTTCCAGATCTTGAATCATGTTCTTTACAGAAAGTCGTCCTAAATAAATTATTAGCCACCATTAGCTAATATTTAGCTTGTATTGTATTCAAGCCATGGAGAAATTACATAATTAAATAAAACTGTATCAACTCAGTGAAGGTAGAAATTAATGTTTTTAAAGAGCAAGGTACTCTACCTTTCTATCAGAAAACTTTATTCTAGAAATAAAGACAAGTTTCAGCTATCATGCATGAACACAATATTCTATTCAGAAAAAGTCTTAGCTTTAAAAATAAATTCATTACAGTTTTAAGACTTTAGAAGATTCAATTTACTCTTCCCCTTAATGTGTAGATCCATCTTAGAGTGATTATGATATTCTGTTTTATATCATTATTTTAATTGCATGGATGCTGTTAAAATGTTATGTTAACACTGGTTTAAGGTGGTCTTAATCTTCCAAATAACAGCCAACAACACTTAACAAGCAACACTGAAAAATACCAGATTTGTTAATGTTGGGAAAGATACAGATGGAAAAATACATTTTTTCAATTGTTTTTTACAGATGATACCAAAAAAAAAAAATTTAAATCATGCTAGTGAGTGTCTGGATTCTTTCTCAACATGGCAAAAAGGGTTCCGGAGTCAGTCACAACTGATCTTAGGGGGGTTTCACTCCCACCCCACTCATGAGCACTGAATAATAAAATTTAGTATCACCAGGTGGTATTCATATGCAAGTTCATTGAACACGTCTGTTTCAAGGATTTCAGAGAAAACTTCTGGTACGATATCATGTGTGTGAAATGCTGCGTACACAGCACATTACATATTGCAAACATATAATATATTGCAGAGGAAGACAGTTTAGCAGTTCCCCATGGTTGTTCCCCAGGGAAAAAAGAAAACAGAATGAAAACAGTCATATTTGGTGTGTAGAGGCACAGATTTAATAATAAAACATTATCTTAAGTCTTAAATAACCAATTTAATTGTATCAGTTTCCGCTTTATCTTTGAACTAAATGAAAAGTAATTCTGACTCTGACTTCTTAACCACTCTGTTTAAATATTTGCCCAAAGGGAACCTCTCAATTTCAGGAGTGTTTCATGGGGAATTTTCATGCATCTACATCCAAGTATAAAAATATCAGTCAT
The DNA here is from genome assembly GCF_026979565.1 of Vidua chalybeata. Lineage (NCBI taxonomy): Eukaryota > Metazoa > Chordata > Aves > Passeriformes > Viduidae > Vidua > Vidua chalybeata. Next base: position 17,655,782 of record NC_071531.1, read on the forward strand.
ACATGTGATGATCATCTGAAACGAGAAGAAAATATCAAATCCTCTTTTGCTACAAAAGAGAAACAATTCACCAGAATTGTTAAAAGGCAAGGTGATAGTAAATTCTCGTGGTGTGATTCCACACATTTTTTTCAGCTTCCATTTATAGGAAGGGTCGCTTCCTTTTGCTTCTGTCAATGACAGGGTACCATTGCAAATATTTTTAATATTTAATACACAGCAGATGATCTATCCAACTTAAAAAAATGAAATAATTTAGTTAAGGAAATGAAACCTGGAAAATTAAGATAGTACACTTATTCATATACAAATTACTTCTGTTTTCATTCAGAGCCCACTAGTTATAAGTCGTGTTGTGAACCCAGGCTCACAAATATAAACATGTTTCACTCTGTCACTATATGTATACCTCATTACTCTTAGAACAACACTTTTACGTGTAGATTCATCTGTACGTGCAGATGCACAGCAGCATTCAGTCCAATAATGAATCTCATCTAAAATGCTGTTCTGGTTAATAAGACTGACCTGTTTGCTTAGTATCACAAAAAAACTCAATAGCTGAAGCAAAAGCTCATGAAACATTAAAAAAAAAAAAAAAAAAATCGGAAACATTGGCACTTTAAGTGAACACAATACTATTCTGATCCAGGGTTTTCCCAAAATCAGAGGGCTGGTTCTTTAATTTCAAATAACTACATCCCTGACAAAACCGGTACAATCATTTCCAAAGATTGAAGAGGAGGGAACCAAAGCAACTTCCTAAACAACCTTTGCCAGGAGCAGAGAATTTGCATTTAGGATGAAAAGCCAAAGAAAATGTTCTTATCTGTACAGTGAAAAAAACCCTACATCTTTGCATCAGAAAATGGAAAATAGATCACCCAAACTTGAGATTATTATTTTTTGTGTTTGTTACCAAGCAACGAGTCTCTGAGTGTAAAAGGGATAGTCTATATGGAATGAACACAAAACACTCTCAAATACAGCAAACAAACTAGGTTATTGTGACGTAGTATCTTTATAGTTATGATTCTCACGACCTTTTGACAAATATTATTACAGAGTGGTATCACCTACCTGAAGTGGTTTGTCTCTAAGAAAAATGCAAACAAGGTTGTCAAAATTTTCACTAGCTGCCGGTTCATTCCTCCTGCTTTCTGTGATGATTTTGAAATATCCCAGAAACGATTCCAGAGAGATGCAAGGAAAAAGTAAGCTGCTGCTGCCTAGATTTCCAAATTCAGCAAAAATTTAATTTTCTTGACAATCAGGAAGAGAAGGTCTGGATCTCTACAAAGTGGGGGTAAAAGAGAAATGCCAGTCCTTGGAATCATGGTCAGGTCAAGCCTAGGCTCATCTCCAGCAGTCAGCACAAAAGAGATAAGGCATCAGACACAGTTGTTCTCCCGACTTGCTTTTGGTGATGGAGGGGGGAAAAAAACAAGCAAAAACAAGAAAAGAAATGGAAAGAAAGGGAAAAAAAGAAAAATAAAGGAGGAGAAAACCCAACTATGCGAGGCGCATCAGGCAAAAGGGAACAGCGCTGAGAGCAGTTCTGTTGTCGATGTGTTTTATTCCCCTTTCGCTGAAAATTAGTATTTATGAACGGTGGTGGGGCTACAGGGTCGCTCTGCTTTCCCCCTTTGGGTAGGGAAGCGTCGGCGTTGCCGGGGAGGGCGGGAGGGTGTGAGGGAGGGGGTGTAGGGACGGAGGCAGCGGGGCGGGGAACCCCGGCGCTGTGCTGGAATGGGGCGGGCGGGAGCGCACGGATTCAGCGCTCGGACAGCTCCGCGGCCGCGCTGCGCATGCGGGGGGCGCGGGGGGGGCGCGGTGCGCCCGGGGCGTGTGCGGGGCGCGGTGCCGGGGGCGGGCGGGAGCCGCGGGCCGTGGGTGTCTGTCTGCGAGCGGCGTGTGGGCTGCGGGGCGCTGCCGCGGTGCCCGTGTGCGAGCGGGGGCTGCGGTGGCGGGGGCGCGTGCGGGGCGGGGGTGTCAGCGCGGTGCGTTTGTCGCGCGTGGGGCCGCGGAGCGGCGCCGCCAGCGGGGCGCGGTGCGAGTGCGCGCTCCCGCCGCTGGGGGCGCTGGCGCGCCGCGGGCAGGCCGTGGCCGGGCGGGAGCCGCCGCCTCTCGCTCCCCGCGGAGCTGCGCGGGGTGCGGCCCTTCCCTCCGCCCTGCGCGGGGCACCCGCCGCAAAGCGGCGGCTGACACGGGGCCTCGTCACCCTGCGGGAATATCGAAAGTGCGGGCGTCGAGAGAAAGGTGCCAGGTTCTTGTCGGTGGTGCCAGCCGCTAGGAGGAGAGGCGCCGGGCAGAAGCTGATGCGCAAGTTCCACCTGAACATGAAGAACTTTCAACAGCGTGGAAATCAATACCTGCAAAGAAGTTGGGATTTTTACCCATCCTGCGCTCCCAAAAGAAAAGGAACTATTGTTCTTTCTTCAGTTTTAGGCTCATCTATATTTTTTAAGTCCAGCTGTATTCTCCTGCCACAGAACTAATGCACCTGAACACTGCTTCACTTCCACAAGAGTATTTGCACATGCACACGTTTTTCATATCTCCAAGTAAAAAACCTACAGCTTCATGACAACTACTGTTACCACGTGTCTAGTCATCTTAAAAAAAAATGCTTCTGAAAAAGAGTTGTTCTGTTCACACATTAGCAAGATCAAAGCCACATACTGGTCATTAAATGGAACTCGGCTGTTGCATTTTGTTTGTTTATTTTAGTTTAATAAGGTAGGATGTGTCTGAAAAAAATAGAAATTAAATAGAATATATGTAATTTTAAAAAATAGAAAATCATAGAATGGTTGTGGTTGGAAGGGACTTTAGATATCATTTAGTTCCAACCCTTCTAACATGGGCATGGACACTTTTCACTAGACCAGGTTGCTCAAAGCTCCACCCAGCCTGACCTTGAACACATCCAGGAGTGGGGTGTACACAACCTCTCTGGGCAACATTTTGCAGTACCTGACCACCCTCACAGTAAAGAATTTCTTCCTAATATCTAATCTAAACCTGCCCTCTTTCAGTTTAAGGTCTATCACTACATGTTCTTGTAAAATGTCCCTCTCCAGCTCTCTTGTAAGCTCCCTTTAGGGACTGGAAGGTGCTATAAGACCTCCCTGGAGCCTTCTCTTCTCCAGGCTGAACAACCCCAACCCTCTCATAGGAAAAGTGCTCCATCTCTCTGATCATCTTTATGGCTCCCTGTGGACTTGCCCCAACAGGTCAATGCCCTTCTTGTTCAGGATGACCCCCTGAACCTGGACACAGCACTCCAGGAGGGGTCTTACAAAGCAGAGGGGGAGAATCACCTCCCTCGATCTGCTGGTCACGCTGCTTTTGGTGCAGTACAGGAGGTGTTAGGATTTCTGGGCTACAAGCACCCATTGCCAGCTCATGTCCAGCTTCCTGTCTGCCAAAACCTCTGAGTCCTTTCCCCAAGGGCTGCTCTCAATCCATTCTCTGCTCAGCCAGTATTTGTGCTTGGGATTGCCCCGATGTAGGACCTTGTTCTTGGTCTTGTTGGACTTCACAAGGTTCATGTGGCCCACCTCTCAAGCCTCTCAAGAACCTTCTGGGTGGCATCCCTTCCCTCTAGCCTGTCCTCCACACCACACAGCTTAGTGTCATCCTTAGGCTTGTGGAGGATGCACTCCATCCAACCATCCATGTTGCTGTCAAAGATGTTAAAATCAAACTTATTAGTGATCCTTAGGCACAAACACTATATAATGCAACATTTTATGCACAAAATATTAAAGTAACTGAAAGGGCAACCCAAAGTTGCAAATGTAAATTGAATTCCTTATTTCCTTAGCTGCTGAGTCTGTGTCAGTGACATAAATTAAGGTCCAGTAGAAGGAAGGGCACTGTATTTGCTTTTATTAAAACTATCAAAGTTTATCATTAGACACTGAGCTCTGATGCTGAATCACTGCACTGTAACATCACCTAACCCCTTCAAAAGACAGGTCTTCCTACTGTCATATTAAAGAAGAGAGGTTAAGTTATGTCTCTTACTGCAGTGTCTCATTCTGAGAAATAAAGATTACAAAGCTGCATCTGGAAATAATGGAATACTGTTGAGTCAACAAAGACATGCCAAAGTTTGTGCCTGTTCCCATCTAGAGAGGAACCCAGTAACAGTGCTGTATATTTTTATCTTGAGATAAATGGGAAAACTGGAAAGCATTATTTCTGTCAGCTGCAGGAAAAATCTATGTCTCTTTAACCTACACTGCCACCTGCTTAAAAGTGTGAGGAATCTCAGAACTGCTTGCAGAGTTCATAATGCAGAAGTCACTGAATACAGCAGATGTCTTTCCAGTGAGTCTGTTAATATGGATTTTGTGACATGGCATGCTTTTAAAGACCTATAAATGTTCATTACCCTTCTTGGTAACTGCAAGTAACTGAACATTTCCTTAAGTTTTCTAACTAAAGAAAACCTACTTAAAATTCTGCTTTCCAGGATTTAGCTGCTACTGGCCATTTTCTGCACTTCATGGCTTATTTGAAATGCTAAATAACTATATCTCTAAGCTAAATAAAAATTGCAGGAAGTTCTTCAAAGCATACTTTCCTTAATTGATGTGGGCTTTTTAAAAACATGGTGAGAGATGTCATGATGAAAATTTAAAGTATCTGCTCCACCATTCCTTACACCTCCAAATGTCTAGTCTTCAGTGAGATATTACTCAGCAAGGTGGTTACATGGAAGTGCCAAGCAGAACTTAATTATTAAGGGTTGAAAATAGTATGTTACTGATGCTTATTTGACTAACAGCAACAGTAATTCAAATAGTTCTCTGCTTGAAATTCTAGGGGTTCAAAACAAATGTTTTCTCTAATCAAAGGGTTCCAGGTCAAGCTCCCATGTACACTGGGGGTAATGGGGATCAGATTTCAGTCCATCACCACTTTTTCATGAATTAACACATGTATGAAAAACTTCTTACTTTCAGCTATTCTTGCAACACAGTTTCTCCTCATCCTCCTCTCATAAAAAATGAAAAAGTTGTTTATAGTTGTTTTGAGTACTGTAAGTCTCTGAGCTGTCATTCATTCACAATGAAAATGTGTTTATTAAATGTGCACCCGATGGCAAGGGAGGATTCAGAGCTCTGCAGAGCAGGGGAACCCTTTGGGAGCTCAGTTTCCTGGATGTACGTGGCACTTTGTGGTGCTCCCCTCCTGTGCCAAAGCCAGAGCTGTGAGGAGTAGTGCCACTGATGTGCAGCAGGTTCTGGATGAACTGTGTATGTTTAATTGCACAGATGGGATTCTTTTCAATGTCACTCATTTGTTATCTCCCACAACACATTTCTGACAGCAAAAGTGTTGCAAATGAATAGGAGTCAAAGATTCCCACCTGGGATTGGAGGGGAGGCTTGTAAAATGGCACAGGGATGTGCACGAAGACAAGATAGAAATGTTTTCAGGTGAAAAGGCTAAATAACACGTCCCTGTGGTTTCCCAGGCATATACAGAATCTTAATAATCATGCCAAATATGGCATATTATTTCAAGTTTGAGCTAATTCAGTCCAATTTCTCTATTCCACCTGAGTTTCTTAAGCACTAACTTACTGGGCAGGAAATAGGACAGAATTACCCTGTTTCCATGTAAATGGTTTTATAACAGTTAGTTGATGGAACATGATTTATGTTTGTTTGCACTGTTTATGCATTTCTGAAAACCTAAGAAGTGGAAAAATAAGGTCATACTTCTTTCTCAAGTTATGATAAATAAGGGATCCAGATGCATGCTTCTGAGAGAACAAGATCCATCACTTCAAATATGCAATTAGTGTCTATAAGAAGAGAAAATTCAATATAACTTTCAAAATGGTATGTCAAATTATCATAATTGTTGGATGCTGGTTAACAATGACAAGTGTATTTCAATATAGTGCCAAATATAAATGAATTGAGAGTACAGTCTATGTAAAATGTCCAATTATGCTGAAGGCAAAAAAAAGCCAAAACAAAAACCTGAAGGTAATCTAATGTGATTGCATGTTGAGTTTAGGGTAAGTAACCAACTGGCCTGGATTTTGAACCATTCATAACTGTGTATGAACCATAACAAACTGTGTAAAGGATCAAACAATGTAATTAAATCCAGCTTCTTTTTAATTTTGGAAACTCCGTTAATAAGAAGTCCCTTTCAGTGAATGATAGTGATTGCTTTAGTTGTCAGGAAAAGGCAATAGCTAGATTTTCAGCTGTCCAATATGAATACAAATGTTTTATTTAGAACATTTTTATACCTGACATTAGCATATACAACAATACATTTGTCAGTACAGCTCCATTTTGTATATATGCAAAATATTTTAAATATTTTCGCATCCTTCCATTTTTTTTTTCTTTTTGGTTATTACTGGCCTTAGTATCTCTAAATAAAAATAAAACCTCCCACGTAGAAATTCCTTATTGTTCTATATTATGCAGTTTTTCTTTTCAAATAGTAACAAAAAGAGCTGGAAAGAGAGCACAACAAATTTACCTTTAATGGAATTAGATATTTTAAATATACTACTCGTATTGAGTTTACATCCTCTATCTGAATTTTGTTTTCTGAAATCTTAAATATTTATTATATATTACATAAAAATAGTTTATAATATATGCATGTATTTCTCTTTGTATTGTAAAATGCCTTATAATATCAATTCCTGGTGTAGTTTTTTACACTGCAAATGTAACAAATAAAAAAAGAACTAAATCTCATTTGAAAATTTGTTTCCTCCATTAAAGGTCTGGTAATTTTACAGTGTAACATTATGTAGGGAATTACATCAGTTTCACCAGCTGGCTCAAGTAGATCCAGCTATTGAGTTTTAGATTCTTGATTTGCATGATTTGTAACACTTTACTCCTCATGTAGTACGAATGGTGCCGTTACAGAATAGGAGACTATTTAATACAAATAAAGTAAAAATATCTGGCATTTGGAATTCAATAACATTGGAAATAAGTAGAAAATATGAATAAACTGTTACTTATGTTTCAATCTGACTCTAGGAGAAGGCAGGAAGGTTAAAATGAGCAGCTCATTCAGTCCTTGACCTTCAGCCCCAGTATGTGATTCATATTGGGAGAGGCTGTTAGATACTCAAACAGGAAAAAAAAACAGTAGTCAGAAGCAGCACAAAATTGTCTTATTTCCCCTTTAATATTTCATCCTGGCAATTTAGATATGAATTGAATAATTCCTAGCACTTTGTGTCATTTATGACTTAAATTCCTTAAGACAACATGTACCATATATTATATTTCAAGAAAGTATCCAAAGAGGACCCTTTCATCCAAAGCAATCTAGTCATGATGAGAAAATCTGTCTTAAACATTTAACTGGTGTCTTTTTTCTTTAAATCTTCTCTTGTGAAACCAGAACCTCCTTACTTGGAAATACTGGCTGGCTTAGAGGAAGGGATTCCAGTAGTCAGAAGTGATTGCAGACCCATTCCAGCAGAGCATTTCTCCCTCTCTGCCCTGTGATACATCAGTTCATGACAGCCAGGAGGCAAAGAAGGTGGCATGAACTGACAAGGTAATGTCCATTACCTGCCTTTGTGTAGGGTCCAGGTAGAAGGAAAACAGAAAATAACCTTGTTTGCTTCTGCACACTTACACCCAAAATACAGTTAAATGAGTTGTGAGATAAGTTCTTGTTCCTCTGAGTGAGTATGGGCTTTGGATCACTGCTCTTAGATCATCATTGCTGCAGGAAAACAGATTAAGACTCTTGTTTTGATCTCACTTGAATGGGAACATCAGTTACAATTTCTACAAAACACACCATATGCAAATTGAGATGACTAAGTGGGGCCACTCAAAAGGAAAATCAATGATTTGAACTAGGTTATGCTTATGTTTACTGTATATGAACCTGTATACCACAACTTTATTGTAATATATGCTATTACCCACCTCCTTTGTTTACTTTCTCTGAAGTAACTACAGCTATGAGAGACATTATTTTCACAGAAAATCAACATGCCATTCATTTATTAGAATTTAGTAGCAAAAATTAAATGTCTGACCAGCATTCATTCATCTTTAGTGTTTCAATTAAGTTCTGACAGAAACAGCAGCAAGAAGAAACTATACAAAAGTTTTATCTAATGTATGTCTGATAGGTTAACTAGCAAAGAGCTCTGTTATGTTGAGATTAGTTATCTGGAGAACACTTTCTTCCTATATATATGTATAAATACATGAAAATTCCATCACACTTCTTGATTTCACTTGCAATAATTATTTTGTGCCAGCTGTTATATGTTAATCTGATGGATAAAATATCTTACTTCTATTGTAGATTAGATACTTCAGCAGACAGCAGAATTGTATAGTAACAATGACTAATGCTGTGCATAGTAATCAGTTTAATCATGTCTTCTCTTAATGCTTGTAAGCTAAATTTGCTTCTGTTCTCATGGTATTATTTTGTAAATTTTGGTCTTTGATATTTAATCAAGTATGCATTCTTCCTGGCTTGCAACAAAACAATTTTTTTTACCCCATTTAATGCTTATCAAGCTTACCCAAAATAACATTTTTAAATAGATTTTACAATATGGTATCTGATCTAGCCATAAGAAAGCTGTGATCTTGAGTGGTATAATCATGCATGCAGACCGAAGAAAAGCTGTAATGCTTAATTTATTTATAAATGGATTACAGGAGTTTCTTATAATTGATCTTTTAATTTTATATGCCTGCTGAAGAGCATGATGAAAATAATCATGATACAAAACATAGATGTTTTAGATCATGATGTGTGTTCTGCTTGTGTTGATTCTACCTTGTCATGATTAGCTACTCTCTAGCAACTCCAAAATATAGACACATACTCATATCAGTACTGTTAACACATGTAAAAACCTGACATGATAGAAAGGGAGAAAATACCATCCCAGGTGATATTTGGGCCACTTACCTGTGGCATAAGAACTACTGTAACATGGAGTATGCTATAAGGTATCAGCATCACAAAACAAATACTGATGTGTGCTCTGAAAACTTCATTTTATGATTTTCCGTGCCACAGAAGTGTCTGATTTCTATTTTTCTCCCTAGTGTTTACTAGAGAGAAGTATCAAGAGCAAATGTGTGAATGTGTGGGTGCATAAATTCTTTGCCCGTATCTTTTCCGTGGTTCTGCTTAGGAGGAGGGGAAGTGTAATTTCCTCCTCAGCTGACAATCTCTTTGGCTTTTGTGGTGCAGCATGGAGAGGGAGGGATCTCAGGTTCTGCATTCCAGTGACTCACTGCTGGCTCTGCAGCTGCCTGGTAGCTGGCAGAATTGGGGTATTCCTGTGATCAGGAGTCTGTTGAACTGCATAAGCAAAGAAAAGACCAAGCAATGCATTGAGTGCAGCCTCACAGTCTGCATGTTTTTGGTATGCATGTTCATAATCGGTTTTCTCTATGAATAGAGATACCTGCAAGGTATTGCCTAATATTAGCAATATTAGAGCTGGGATTGTTTCTTAACTTTAGAACATGTGTTTGCTTATGCCAATAAGGCATGCTGTGGAGAGGTCAGCTTCTTGGGACCTAGAGGAATTAAAATTCTGCTGAGGTATGTCTCAGTCCCCTATAAGGCTGTCTGAGATCCAAAGAAGAATAGTGTTGCAGAAAGGGGTGATTTATTTGTAAATGTATTGAGCAACATTAGCATGCCATGTCATTTTATATAAAAGACTTTCTTGGATTCTTTCTAGCATATACTGAATAATAGCACTAGAAAAACTGTATAAACCAGTATTTATAACATGGTGACAAAAATAGTTTTATTTAAGAAGTGACATATAATCATATAGTAAAAGGCTATAACATAATGCATTGTTCATTAGGGGGTAAAATGAAGATTGTCCATACATTTCCTGAAAGGCTTAGCAATGCAGATATGTATTCTCTCACCTTGCTTTTTATATGAAAGTTTTGTTTTTCCAATGGTTTAAATGATTTTCTCACATCTGGTGGTATTCAGTGACAAAACCAGTACTAAGTAACAGAGAGCTACAATAAAGAAGATTTTTTTAATGAAACATATATATTAGCTACACTCTTTTCTCTTTGGAAAGTAATTAAAAAATAAGTTTCTATTAAACATTTTACTAATATTAATCCTACTGGATTCCTGCCCTGGCAGGAATTTGACTAATGCTTATTAACCCACTGCATTGAACAGTGGTCTGTTGTAATAAGATTTTATGAAGAGTTACCAATTTAAAATTTCATTCCTTCCCAGTGCATGTACAAAATTACTATTGACACCAGTGTGGGTTACGGATTCATAACACAGTACACACTGAGGGGAGAGAAGGCTCCTACAGAGAACGTGGATCTGTTCATATCTATCTCTCAATTGTTTACACTCTAGGGAATAAGTAAAGGTCATTCTCCCAGGCTTTTCTCCTTTCCTGCCAAAATATGAGACAAATTAAAGTCAATTGGAGTTTCATTGGAGCTTTCACACATCATAAGAATTCAGCTTGTTAAGCAGGTTATAAACCACAACCTCTCCCCCACCCTCCAAAAAAACCAACCTTAAACAAACAAACAAAAAAAGAAGCCTTCCTTGTAAAGCAATAAAAGCTTCAGTAAAAGCTGCTTATGTCAAGGTTTCATTCATCTCCACAATTAAAATTAGGTACATACTGGCTCTTCTAAAATCATCTGGGCGATGACCTTAACAATCTTAGACTGTCCTATTCATAAAGGCATATATATTTTTCAAAATTGGAGTGATCAGGTTTTGCTGCTTCAATAATTATTACTATATAACAGAAGACAAAAAGAATACAAAAATAACAAACCCAAAGCCTTCCTAACAACATAATCTAAAAATACTAAAGTTGTCTTGCAGCTGTTGATCTCTATGTTAAAAAAAAGACAAGAACAGCACAGATGTTTTGAAAGAAAGATATTAACCACCTACTAGTTAAATTTAAGTTGTTGTGGAACTAATCCTGTTAGCAAGCTAAAGGTTGACACCAATACAGAAAGACAGCCTTCATACTGATTTAAGGAAATACAGATCCAGGAGTATTCATCACCCAAAGCATAGCTACAGAGCCTTGGTGATACACTTAGACTGTTTCCATGATCCAGTTAGAGACATAGGGACCCTGGACTTCCAGCACCCTCAATCTTTGTTCTTTCTCTTAAACATGAGGTCTTCCAAGTTAAAACATGTAATCTTCTCTCTAATGTTGAATGACTCAGTCACATGAACTCTACAGTACTTTAAAACCATGGGAAAATACCTTTAGAATAATACCAACCAAACCCTAAAAATTGTGGTCTTGTTAATGACACTGAGAAGGAGGCACCATTAAAAAAATTACCGAGCCTGGATGTTTGTTTGTTTGTTTGTTTGTTTTAAGGAAAAGCTTCCCCATATGAATAAAAGATCCAGTACAGTGTAGAATGTCCTCTGAATTAGATCTGGAAAAGCAGGATTTAGAAAAGGTTTGAAGCCTGTGAAGCTTTACTGAGACTCAGAAAACAAAAAGTTATCAGCCAGGAAAAAGTAGCAACTCTCTTACATCCTCTAATCTCTCTCTGCTGGTGCAAGCCAAGGCAGCTCTTGTGCCTGGCTGCCACATCTGATGTTTCAACAATTCCTCAGCACTTCTAACTCTGACCTCTTGAATGCCAACCAAGAATTTTTTAGGAAGGGGTCAAGAAAAAGAGTATTTATGCAATAAATGCAGGAGAAATGCTGCAATCCCAGCAAATGTGTAGCTATTCCATAGCATTTCCCAGAAGAGATCTTGGAGCAGAAGACAATGAATGTGTCAATTTCCCTGGTATTTAAGGTCAGAATTGCAATTCACTTGCATGTGAAACTTGTTAGCGTCTGGAGGCAGACTTTTAAAAGACCTTCAGATAACTTAAGTGAGCATCAGCTTGCCTTAGCTGTCCCACCTCAGCCATTGCAAACAGTGAATTTCAGCTGTGTCTCATGAATCCTCATGCACTCCAGGATACAGAAAGCTCAACCCAAGGTGCATGTATTCCTACTGTTTCAGAGCTGTGGAACTGGAAATTCACAGTGTGTATTGAGAAACAATTGGTGTCTTTGAATTGACCAAAAGCTCATGTGTTTCAGTTTACTCTCTATTTCTTCCTCTTCTAAACAAAATTTGCTGAGGTCTTCCTTTTGGCAGTGTGATTATTTGGAATCTTAATTTGGGCATATCCTCTGGTATCAGTTGCTGGGATAACAAAAGTAACTGGAACATGCCACAGACTTAAGATAAATGGTAATCAGTGTATTATTAATTAATCATCTTCCCTCTTGTGCTTAACCCAGAAGGATAACTAAAAGTGCTTCAGGCCAAACTGAAGTGTGATATACTGTACCAAGTGTGGTTAGTAAGCTGGTAAATTGCTTGCAGACTTTTAAAAATTTAGATTAATTTATAGAGTGGATCTAACTGATTCCTTTAGAATACTAATAATAATGTTTATTCAACCTGTTTTGAATGTTTATTGTGTATCACTGATATCTCTGTTTGTAAATAAGCAGTGTAGAGACTTGAAAAGATTTATTTGGTGTACTCTGACCATGTCCTCTGCTACATTGCTACCTAGCTTTGTCTGGAAAAGGAGACTACCCTCAATTAATGAGGAAAGATTTACACAGTTAAATTCACTAACATATGCTTTATCTAGCTCACGAATCAGTGTTGCCTTCCCCAAACCACTGATAGGGATATATTTCATATTCACTTAGTTTTCGGTTTTTTAAAATCTAAATTCTCTTCCCTGACCTGCACCACTAATTGATACATGTCTTCATACAGAACTCATATTGGTATCAAGAGGAATTGTGTCTATTTAAGACATGAGTTACTTCCTAATGCAATCAAAACAAGTGTCTTTTCTGACTTCAGTTAGAACTTGTGTTCATTAGGAAAAGCTGAAAAAGTATGTGAAGAAAGGAAAGGGAGAATTCAGGTCTTTGATGAATTTTTTGTATAATTGCTTTTGAAGCAACTTTTTGGAAATATATATAAATAACACTACTAGTCTTTTCCATTTAGCAAACATCAAGTTTTTGTTCTATATTTTCTTTAGAGCAGTATTTCTTAATTTAATTTCCTTTCTTGTGATGAAAAATTACTCATGATGTCTTGAGTAACAAATTCACATAGAAGTGTAGTCCTTCCACATTATTTGTTTTCATTTTTTTTAACACAAGTCCTCAAAGTAATTTCCCACTTATTAATATGCTAGACACTGCTTCAGTCCCACAAAAAGCACTGTTCCCTCAATAATCTTAACAGGAAAGATCATCTAATTCCTGTGTAGCTGTGAACTTCATCAAGGGCTTCCTGCTTCATTACAAAATTTAGGACATTGCTGAAATGCTGTGTCACTTCACGATCTAAACAGGTGACAAATATCTGTAATAAGAAACGCCCCCTTTCCCAATACAGAGCTATAAGATTGCTCCCCATGGAAACAAATCTAGACTTAGTCTACAATATAAATAACTTAAAAGGAAAATGGTGTTCAAGCTAGAAGGGATCAATCCTGTATAGATAAACAAGGGAGTATAATTTATGTGTGGGATCCTGTATGGATCTGGGTAAAGATCTGAAAGTATTATCCAGATTATGTTATTACTAAATCTGATAAGCACAGATTGCAGAGCAGTATTTCTGGTTCATCAGTGCAATACTTTTCCAACAGAAATCTTGTTTCAGGACAGCTGCCTGGGAACACTGAAAATCCAAATCTCCCATGTCCAGTATGACATCTCAGTGACATTTGCAGTGCTTTGAAATAGGGGAGGGTCTTATAATCACTAATAGTAGTTTATCAAAACTTGTACCATCCATGAATTAGTTTTTTGTTTGGCTTCTCATCATACCTGTAGAACAATGAGGTTAACCTGATGTCATTTACACCTGCTTTTCATTGAAGCGTGGTAGGAAATGCAGTTGCAGAAAGAAAAAGTTACCATAACTGTCTTACAAGAGACAGATAAATTAATAGCTATAGATAATGTTTAATGGAAGATGTTAATAGAACATTGAGTGGAAACTCCACGAACAAATGAAATTTCTAATCTAATGTTTCAAAACATGTATCCATTGGATTTGCCCAGTACTTTACATAGTAGTATGATACTTATGCATTAAAGTTTTAATTTCTCAAATAATTAACTTTTTTTTTAAATTAGAAGAACAGATATCCTGCTTTTTTATTTTTATTTCCTGTTGTGCCATGCACTCTACAAGATGTATCCACATATTTATTCAGCTTATGACTTTGCCACATGTTCTTTTTCAAAACACTGACTTTGACACCCAATGCTGTTCTTGGCCAGTAAGTGGAATCAAGCAGTGAAATCACAAGGGAGAAAATTACTGGTTTGCTGAGATGTTTCAGACCATTCCCTGCCTGCAGACCAGTCCATTACCCCTCTAAGGTCCTCCTTGTGTCTGTGAGCAGCTTCACCTGCTTCCTCCTGGGCCCTGTCTTTTCTATCCTGCCTCCCCAGCTGCAGTTCACAGTTCTTTTCCCAGTAACAACCACTGGGACACTCTGCCCACATGTATATGTCAGGGTCAGATATCATATAGTCTTCCGTTTTTCTGGATTTAGGAGTGGTTTAGTGACTGGATGCTTAATATTGCAGGAAAAACTAATTACTGTAACTGATTGTATGAAAGAATTGAAACAGCCATCAATCAACGGGCAAAAATAGCAGGAAAAAAAAAAGACTAGTCTGCACCAGATTTTGAATCAAACCGCTTGAAATGATCAGTAAAGTTATTTCTGTATACAAAGAAAATAAACCTCCCTAATACAAACTGAACTTTAGCTGTAAGTGCTAAGCATTTTCTTATTTGATCCTAAGCCCTAGAAATTATCTTGTCCATATTGCTGGTATAAGTATGTGAAAATGCCAACATTGTGACACATCTCTTCAGACTTGAATTTAATTTTGCCTTTTATACCCACAGAAGACTGCAAGACCTTTGTTGTCTATGTCTCCTTGTATTAATGACTCCACAATTATAGTCCACAGTCCACTGGTGTCTGTGAAATGGTCAAAAAACATGTTTTCAGTTAAAAGTTTGAGATAAAGAATGCCCAGGAGTCCATGAAAAGCCATTAAAGTTTGCAGTAATTTATTAAAGGACTCTGAGGATCACTGTTATAGACAATTTATGAGATGAATGGAAAGCTTTGCTTTTGCCTTGAGTTTAGTAGGAGGTGCACAGAGCCAGCACTCCTGACATTTGATGGCTTTCCTGCTCTCCTTGACACAAGCTTCTTTCATCTGTATACCTTCAAAACAGTAAGTACCTGAACCCAATATTGCATGGCATGTCTCATTTAGCTTAATAGTCACATTTTGTCCTTCACTTCTTTAAATCAGCAATAGCTCTGCACCTTTCAGATCAGGATTCATTGGATGTGCCCCTTTTTGCCACAGATTTTTTGCAGACTGGCCTTGCAATTCTCCCTGGTCTCAGTTTTCCTCATGCAGGAAAGCATCCAATTACTATTAATTTGATGGATTTGAAGGAAGATATCTCACTGTTTTTTTTACTGTAGTTTGAGATAGAAAGAACTAAAAATGGTTTCCATAAGGCATCATTATTTTACGTAATCTGAAGTTATCCATGCTGTGCATAGTACTCCTGAGGCATTCCTAGAAGCATTCATTTAAGTGACAGTGTTTTGTTGGTATGGAAGGCAGCATTCCAAAGCTACCTCATTATTTCTAGATGTCCCTCAGAACATGACTGTTAACAATTTTATTTCATTTCACAGAGCACAGGATTGAAATTACAACATAAAAAGTACTGTAGCTAATAAGGAACCAACCAAGTACAGGGATTCTGCTTTTTTTTTAACTCCCTCACAATGAGTAGGAAATTTAATGCAGACTGATGCTCTTTCTGATAACACATGACAAAGCAACACAAAGTGTTTGCAGCAATTAACTGAAAATAAATGCTAAGATATTATTACTTGACTGTAAGTATTCATTGCTTCCTTTCAGAAGAGGTCATATATTTCTCTAGTAAAGGGGGCTTTTAGGAGAGTCCATATTGACATTTTCTTGTGAAATACACCAGAGCATTCCAGCCAGTGTTCTCCTGTAACTTTTGTTCCTTGTTGTAGAGAGCTGTATCTCACCAAAAGACATAATAACAGCAATGTGATAGTTTGATGTTTGAGAACAGTTAGACTGAGGATCATGCTTTAAAATGCTTACAGCTGAAGCTGAGTCAGTGATATTATGCTGATTTTAAGCGGCACAATTGTATTGCGATCTACTGAGTGGAGGCTCATTGCTAAAACATTTCAAATAATCTCAGTTCTACTCAGCACTGGGAAGGTCTCACCTGTAGAGCTAGATCCAGGTTGGTGCTTTGTTTTCCTGAGATCTATGGACTCATTAGAGAAGGTTCAAGGGGAATAACAAGAATGCTCAAATGTCTGCATGCCCTGTGCATTGAAAAAATCTGGGTTGCTTAGTCTAGGGAAAATGACCCCAAGGTGATGTACAGATGGCTTCAGCTGGAGAAAAGGTAGCTGCAAAACAAACGATTAATGAACTCTTCTTTGCCAACACTGAGGTTAGGGCAAATATAATCAGCTTAAATTACATCAGGAGAGATTTGATTTGATGTCAAGGAAAAGTTCCAAATTGTGAGAATTTTCAGATGCTGGAACAGATTTCTGGGGGACTGTGAAGATAAATATCTATGCACAGAGAAAATTCCCAGTACTTCAGCCCTGAGAAAAAGGAACAACTGAGAACAGGTGACACTGAACTGGGAGAGGAGGGACTAAATGGTCTCCTGAAACCTTGTGCACTTTTCTATGCTTTTCATGTTATAAAAATACACCTATGGAGTCAAAGAGTAGTTGGCTTTGTAAGAGATCTCTGAAGATCATCTGGTCCCATTCACTTGCTCAAACAATGCCAATTTATATTGCAACTGCCCTGTTTGGTCAGGCCCCTTGAGCCCTATTTTTTTCTCATTCCTTGAAGAGGAAAGTATCCATCATGGTTTGTGTAGTTTTTTCTATAATTAACATTCTATCTCCTCCATTTTTCATCTGGTAATCTTAACAACTCAAAACTTTGCGTATCCTTATGTACTGGCATACCCATGAAAAGGACAGTTGTCTTTCACAATCCATGCACATGAGTAAAGGCTTCAAATTCCTGAGTCTGGAGCAACAGCAATGGACACTATTGCAGATGGAGATAGAAAATTTATCAAAATCCTATCAAGAGGATAGTTTGAATCCCATGATGTGTCAAAAGCAGTGTTTGAAATCAGTGTACTTCTGGAAAAATTATTTTTCTGAATGTTTCTTGCAATGTTCATATCAAACAGTTTTGAAGACTAGAGTGGCAAGGAGCACTTCCAGCAATCATTGAACTGCTCTTCCTAGAAACATCTATTGCTTGATTAAGAGGAGTAGCTGAAAAGAAACAGATTCTGCTGAGTTTCAAACACTGCTCAGCTCTACAAACACCAGACAGAAAGCACTCTGAGAAGACCTCTTATAATTTCCCCTATTCAAAGTGTTAAATATCTCTAAAGCTATAAGCGATAAGATTTAATTTTAGCTGCATAACATTCCTCCACAAATGCATAACCTGCAACTATTTGTTTCACCAAACTAAATGGTCAGTTAAATTGGAGCCTGGAACTTCAGAGCACAATTATATGCATAGCTACCATCCAGCAGCCAAAAGGCTACCTCAAAGCCTTCCCATGCCTTTTCAATAAACTCTGTCATGTAATTATTAAGAACACCACAGAAAGTAAATGTTTAGTTATGGGAATACTCAAATTTTCACAGACAGCATCAAATGTATGATAATTGTTTCTAGTTGGATAACAGCTTTCTGTGTTAAAGATTAGCTGGGTTAGGAATTGAAACTTGCTGTCTTACTTCTCATCTTTAGGAACATAGTGACCTGATTTTCAATATGAAAGCAAAAGTCACCCACCATTGAGTTCCCTGCAATTTTGAGGCACCCAGCACTTTTGGGACTCAGCATAAACCAAGTTAGTCCTGCAAAATGTTTGTCCTTAAACAGTGCTCAGGCAATAGCTTCCGTTCTTAAAATCTGGAACAAAACACTGTTACAGAAAGCTTTGAAATCTTCATCATTAGATTTGGGTATAGACAAGATAACTATCAGTTAGGAATGATGAAATGTGAAAACTTTCTCCCTGTTCTTTGAGAAAGGGATTGGACTTCCTGCCCTCCAAATCTTTGATGATATTCCCAAAACACACAGATTTACATAATCTGATATTTGCTTACTTTGTCTCATAGGAAAAAAAAATAGGTTATTACAGAGTTTTCAGCTTTCTAATTTGATGTGTATTCTTGGGGTAGCTCTTCAAAGTATTCTACCATTAATATTGTACCTTTGCAGAATTATAATATACTCCCAAAGAGACAGAATCACTTTGAATGCACTTACTTTTAATTTGCAGAACACTGAATTTAGGAAGAACAGTTTTAGTATTTTTAAGAAACTGGAGGTATGCCAACATTACTGCTACTAAGATTTTGTTCCTAATTACAATGTTGAACATGGTTAATTTCATACCAGTCGTGGGATTTTACAATAGTTTGTAATATACTGTGAACCTACACTTCCAAATTATATCAGAAGTGATAATTGCATTGTACCATCCTACAATAATGGTCCAATTAACCTATCATACTCTGCTCCTGTAAATCCCACTTTGATGCAGTAGATTTGTCTAGTTAAATACAAAAAAAAAAAAAAAAGTAAGAAAAAATATCTTCACTCTAATAATTAAATAAGTAGGTATTCTATGACAGAGAGACTATTATATTCATAATAAAATTATTATCTTTTTCCTACAATCTGTGTTGTCCAAAGAAGGATACCCTGGGTCATTCTGGAATATCACCAATAAAAGTCTTTCTGTGATGAAGATGAAGTAATTAAACAGAGGAGTCTTGGAGTCTTGCCAGCAACCTTCCTCTATTAGTCTGAGGCCGATACTGAAAAATACATCTTGGGTTTCTATACCTGCCATAAACATACTGATTTTGGGTTTCATTTCCTCCTACTGAAAGCTGATTCGTGTAGACCAATTGCTTGGTATTTTCCCATTTTCTCACAATGTATTCCCCTTTTGGGATTTCTGAAGTGCACTTGCATTTCAAATGAATTTACACTAACATCAAGCTCCCACAATCTGCCAGAAACAGTGAATTGTTCAACGTGGGCTACCATGAGGCTGCTCCTTTGTCAGTGCTCCCACATTCATTTATGGCTATGCCTAAAGGAGAGTTTGTGAGGCATGTCCCTTGCTTAACACTACCTTGGCTTTTCCCTCAGGAGCCTGGTCCTACACCCATCTTAGAATTCCTGTAGGTAAAGAGAAGAGGAATGTCTATTCCAGTGGACAAACAGTGGACTTCTCTGAGAGAAGCAGAACAATTCAATTCTTCAGGAAAAATGGATCTGTATTTATATAAAGCCCTTTCACAGTGAGGAAATCACAACAGACAAACATCCATACAGTGTGGCACAAGAGTACTGGGGAGAAGGAGTGGTGACTTTAGTGTCCTTCCTGTGAATTCCCCTCCTCAGTTCAATTCAAGGTTAAACTTAAATCTATTCTGCTTGACTTCCACTCTTACAACTATTATAACTGTTATGGTGCAATCCACCACTATGTCCATGAGTGAGATGGATTCAGGGAAAGGCTTCAAAAGCATTGATTCTTTTTCCAAAAAGTAGCTGCTGGAAGGAACTAATCCTCCTTCTGGGGGGAGGCTGAGGTTGACTTTCAGTGGAACCAGCTTTTTTAGCAGGCCTTAATACAAGTGTGGATCTTCAGAACTTAGTTGAGGGTGATTTTTTTTTTTTTCCTGTGATGAAACTTTGTGGAACTGTAGGAACTGTAACTTAGAAATAATTTTCATTAAAAGGGTGAGAAACCATTCAGGGATGATGAGCACTTATACTAAGGCAGAATAATGAAAAGTGAAACTGGCATGCGCTGGAACTATTTTGGAAAATATTTAAGAGGAAGTAGTCAAGAATTAAGGGTCACTCAAAGATAATTCAATTAAGCTGTTGTCCTAAAAATTATTTAAAAACCAAAAAAAAAAGTGTGGCATTTATGCTTTACAAATGCATACTGACTTGAAATGTGGAAAAACTGTTTTCTACAAAATAGAAATGAAACTCTTGTTTTTCACATTACTGTCACTAAGCAATATCTAAAGTCAAGTTCACAGTTCAAGTTCATAATTGGCAGATTTCCATTTATGCCAGTTTCTTGTTTCCTTCACATTTCTGTTTCTGGTATCAGCAAAAAGAAGTGTTAATTAACCTTAGCAGCAAAGCAATGTAAGACTATGCTCTAAATTCAGAATGTCATCTGACAGAAGACTGCAATCTGTAATGCTGGCCTGTCAATTAAACAGGACAAGACAGGGAAGGAGGGCAGAAGATCTTCATATTGTTTCCTCGAACCAAAAAGATCAACAACTCAGTCAGTCAGAAATAATTATCTGCATTACTCTCTGCAATTACTTTTAATGGGACTGAGATAATAACTGCATGCTGTGCCTGTGCAGTACTTCTGAGCCAGAGAGATGAAACTGGGCTTGTTCAGCTCTTTGAAAGAAGTGAATCAAGGAGAGATGTTTCACTGAAAAACTGTGGGTGTGTTTCACAAAGAAATGCACAGAACCATGATGTTCTGTATGTTGTCTGGAAATTGACACAACACACTTCCGAAACGGGCCAGAGTTATTCAGACTGTTGTATTGGCTTGGATAACAACAGCAACGCTATGCATGGACTGGCAAAATAAAACTTGAAGAACTGCCTTTCCATGGAGGGGAAATTTCAATTCCAGTGAGAACTGGCAAGGACCTGTATGGTTTGTGGGGGATGTTTATGAGAAAAGATTTTCCTTGATCCCCTTAGAGTTTAAAAATCTGTGTTTTTTTCATATCTTGTTAGGCTTTTATGTGTTTTCATAAGCAGTTGATGTTTGCTTGTTTGTCAAAGATCATATTAATCAAAAAAATTGAAAAATAACATTTCTAGAAAAATGGTCCCAAAATTCAAATGGTATTTCCAATATATAGAGTCAAGAATGATTGGGGTATGTGAGAGATTTTGTTTGTTTGTTTGTTGTAAATAAGTGTGTAATTATAAGTCCACTAATTTATCAAATTAAATACACAATAATTAAATTTTAACAGCAAGCTAGAAAATATGATAAACACCACAGGCCTCCTTAGTTTGTCAATAATTAAAGTTTCACATACACAAACAAAAATTTATGAAAATGCATGTGCACAAAAGGGTATGATTATGGAGGGCATATTTCTCCATTAATTAAATAAAATCATCATGATTTCAATAGAATTTTTTGGGGGGTATTTTATTCTTTATTCTACCAAGGTCTTCTTGCATAAAGAGTCTTCTGCTTGTTGTCCAAATCATCTCATTATTTTTTTAGTAAACAACAAAATAATAAATAACAAAAATGGGGTTTGTGCCATTAAAGAGTAGAATTTCAGTTCTGAAGCTGCAGACTACTAGTTTCAGTTCTACAGGGATATGTTACCCCAAGAATTTTTTTAAAATCCCATTTACTGACCAATGATGTGCTCTGTTCTCTCAAGGGTTTTCTCCACTTACTGCCAGAACCCAATTCTTCCACCCTCCACCACTCTTGAAAGAACCTATTTCATTCCTTTGGGAAAGGTGTTCAGTGCAAACACAGTCTGCATGAGATATGTGCATTGAATTTAAGATGTCTACTAAAAAAGTCATCCCTTTTACAGTTTGACTACTGCCAAAGACAAATTCTGCTTTTCATTATCACAACCCTATCTCCAGATTCATATTAAAGGTATGAAGAGAAAAATTTTGCCATACATTAACTAGAAATAAATGCCTTCTGGCATTCATATGGCCAGTCCAATACTTATGTTTCAGAAACAATTTGTATACATGTTTTGCATGGGCAAGGAAGCATGAAGTGACTTGTCCCTAACATCATAGCAAAGGAGAGTTCCTAGCTTATCCTGGATCTATCATTTGCATTTCTAATAGCTGGATTCCAACACCATCAACTCTTCCTCTAAAATTATTTAGAATTGCCTGCAAACACTTGTGGTTTTCTTTCTCACTCTTAATACAAAGGTGGACATTCTGCTTAATATAATTTCCAAGTTTCAAGTACCATGGTGTTATTGTACTATAGTCACTAGGATGTCATCCAAGTAATTCTGTATAGAAGTTGCTCTATACTGATTTAAAAAAAAATTGCTGAATTCCTGCATACCAGGACAAGTTACACTGGTATAATCCTGTCAATAACTAATAGCAAGGCAGGGTGACCAGCCAGCACCATCTTCTGGTAAAGAGGAACTCAGATTGGTGAGCCCCTGCCCTCCTGTGATGAGCTGAGGGAAGGAGGCATTGATCCATGTCCGAGGAAAGATTAATTGCTATTAATTGCTATTTTTTAATCCTCATAAATTTGTTGTCATTTGTTTTCACTGCAGCACGCATGTAACAAGGAAGATTATCCTTTCATTTTCTATCAATCTCCATGCACTTCTGTTCCACAGAGGCTGTTCCTTTGGAAGCTTTTGGGGGCTTTTGTGTGGATTGTGAAACCACTCTGCTTCTGGACTTGACTCTTAGAGTTGACTTTTGGACTCAGCATTGTTAGCAGAGCTTGGTCCTTAGGTGAGCACAGACATTTGCTCAATGAGCAGATCCCTGCTGACCGAGCATGCTGAGACCAGCTGGGGTAGCAGACTCCTGTAAAACTCCAGACCCCCACCTCCTCTTCCCCCCCATGCTCCCATGTCTGCTGCCAGTGCCCAGCAGCTGGCAGAGCATCACAGGAGAGTATGCAGTAGCCTGATACAGTCTCCCTGCACACCCAGCTCCCCTCAGGTGGAGAGGTCTGCTCAGCCCCTGGGAGTTGCACTCACTGCAGTAGTAGTACCAATCTGTCAAAGCATGCTCAAGGTGCTGCCTTTTATACCATACTTTAGGCATAAAAATGCAAAGAATACGGCATTTTCTGTCTTACTGTATTACTGAAAAATTAACTAGGGTGACCAATTTTTGAAATGAAGAGCAGAGATAACACATTTCTTTAGAGAACTGAAAAACAGCAGTCTCATCAAAGAATCAAGTATCACAAGTACTGAGATCTTATATTAAAAACCCAGATGGTGTGGCAAACTCTTTGTCAGTTATGCCTTTGCTCTGGCTAACTGAGAAACAGATGAAATTGCACATTTAATGATATTTCATTTTTCAAACCCCAGTTTTACGGTTTGGGGTTTTCTAGGGTTATAACAGACTCTGTTATTCTTTTTATCTACGACAGTAAATAAGGAGTTTTTTGTTTTGCTATACCTAGAGGTTTCATGAGCTTTATAAACAACAACAAAAAAAATCTCTAGTGTTGAAATAAAAGCAGCAAACTTTCAGTCTCTTCATATCCAGGTACTTTGTTTTTAAGTTAGTTGATCCTACCTTGAAGAGTTGAGGTTTATTTGCAATTAAATTAAATTAAAAAGAAGATAAAACCCAACAGCAGACAGGTCTTCAATTTGTATGTGCCTCAAGTAAGAATCACAGAATCAGTCTTTAGGTTGGAAAAGATCTTTCAGATCATCAAGTCTGACCTATGACCCAACACCACCCTATCAACCAGACCATGGCAGTGAGTGCCAGTGTCATGTCCAGTCTTTTGTCAAACACCCTCAGGTGGAGGTGACTCCACCTCCTCCCTGGGCAGCCCATTCCAATGCCCAGTCACTCCTTCTGTGAAGAAATTCTTCCTAATGTCCAACCTAAACCTCCCCTGGCACAGCTTAAGTCTATGTCCTCTTGTCCTATTCCTTGTTTTGCTTTGTTTGTGTACACAGCTTTTGCTTTCCCTATTAACCTGTCTTTATCTCAAACAATGAGTTTTCTAACTTTTCTGTTCCTCTCCCCCATCCTGCTAGGAAATGAGTGAGAGATTGTGTGGTACTTAGTTGATTACTGGGTTAAACCATGACATTTGGAAAAACATTTTTAAAAGGCTTTTACAGCTCTCAACATACTCTGTTACTCATACTTCTTTTGATGGCCACAGGTGCAAGGAGCAGCAGCCAGCAGCAAAGTGCATCAAGAAAGACCAAATTTAGAATTTTTAGGTGAGAACAACAGAGGACCCTTTAGCCCAAATATACTTTACCCTGACCTTTGCATATTTGATACTCTCTCTTCTTGTTGTTCTCTGTTCAGCTACTTACTTACCTTGAAAAAAATAATATTTACAGAAAATGTTGCTATTTTTCATTATGTACTAAATCTGAACCTTGGTGAACTTTGTTGTTCTCCTCTGTTGTACTGCCATAGCAGCCAATGGCATCTTCAGAATCTTCTTGTTCACCATCAGCTAGTTCAGCCCTCAAGACATCTGTGTGGACTCTCCTAAAGCCTCAGCCTGTGATACCTCCTCTGATCTTGTTGGTGAACACAGCAAGGCATTTGGGAGATGATCTGACATTTTCTCCTGTGTCACCATTCTGTGAGCTCCTTCAGCTGCACCCTGGAGAAGAGCCATGCTATTTTTCAGTCATAGTATAAAACATGTACTTTTATACAAAGATCCAAGAGAACAAGACAAGATCACACATAATCACACCCAAAAACAACCAGTCATTACTGAGAACCAGTTGCACTGTGCACTATGTTACTGTATAAAGCACAATGAAATTTTATAAATCCTGCTACAAAGAAACAAGATTCAATCCCATTTACTTCTAGTAGTGTCTTTCCTTTTCCTTCTTTTTTTGTTGGAAACTTACTCCGTTCTCTGCATGATTTAACAGTAGATTTCCTTTCCTATTCTCAGGACAGGAAAAATTGTTCACAGGTAGAAAGAAAATACCTGAGATAATCAAGCCTGAAATACAGCCAATACAGACTTGAGCAGGGACAGGAGCTAGGAAACTACTGGAACTATTTGTGCAGAGAATAGCCTTTAAGATTACACAAGCTTAGGATAAACCATTGGGAACAAAAGTCAATTTTATCCCTTTTTGTCAATGACCTGAAATTTTATTTCTACATTATACAGGAGAAAATAGCTATCTATACATTTTATTTGTTAACAGCAAATGAAACAACACTGGCTCCATGCCATAGAGATAACTGCTCTGGTTTGCTCTTCTCTGAACTAGATACTTGTCTATCAAGCAACACAAGCAGTGCATGTCAATGCCAGCCCCTTTCCTGCAGAGGCTCAGAACAGCTGGCATCCCTATACCTAAGCAAGAACAGGTGACCAAACTAATGATTCATCCTTCCATCTCTTCAGATTAACTGGATAACTGACTCTTCACCAGGTAACACAGAAACTGCTGCTGCCAAAGGAAATGAAAGATGGGAGAGACAAATTAAAGAATTTCAGTGTGAAAAAGAAAAACATCTGCCCATAATGATCTACTGGAAGAAAAAATGGCATTGGAAAACTCTTTTTCATGCTTCTGCATGCTGTCATCAACCAATGCATGCTGAAAGGCATTCAGAGTGAGCTTTTAAATGATTTTAAGCTTTACTGCATATTGCCCTGAAGATATCTTAGTATGACATGGCATAAGTTTGTTGCCCATGACATTTATTTTAATTCCTACAATGTGACAGTTTTCCATTGCATCTTCAGTGCAACTGAAAAATGGAACAAAGTGCAAATAAATGCTAATGTGCCGTGTGCATACAACAATTAAATTTGCTGCTGGCAGTATAATTTGAAGCATTATTCAGGAAACATCTGGTCATGGCCCCTATCAAAAATGCAAGTCTGCTGTGAAGTATTTGCATGTACATTAACAGAAATAAAAACACTGACTTTTTAAAATTAGTGATTGGGATATGCTTAAAGTTTTTAACTTACTGCTACTGGCACCAGCATACACTTTCTAATCTTGACAAAACCTACCTTTATTAATGGAATATTGAACAATATACTTTATCCTATGAACAAGATAGGCTTCAATCATTAAAATAGTTTAAGATCCAGAATGTTAATTTTGCTTTTAATTTCAGAATTTTACATAAAAGTTGACAAAATTTGGCTCAAAAAGAATGAGTACTCAAAAAGAGTTAATACAGTAAGTTTAGCCACAATCCATGTAACCACTTCATGTTAAACAGACTTTTTGTTCAGGAAGTGTCTCCTAAAACACACTTGTTGATGTCTGACTGGTTGATGCCTGGCTTCTGATAAAAGTTCATTTCAACAAAAACCTTTTTTCAAGTGCAAGGTACGTCTTTGTATAAGTAGATGACTGATGTGCTGATATAGCCGGTAGAATATTCACTCTCATATGCTTTCTAGTAAGAATGAAGCAATTCTTTCTGTTTACCTCAAATAAGAATATAAATCAAGGTCCACATACTGAATGTGAAACTAATAAGGAGGTTCTTGGGGAAATTGTGGAAGATGATCCAGCAGCTGCAGCCCTCTTTTCCTGTCAAGCAGCAGTGGAGAGGTCCCCAGTATGCTCAGCCCTGTGTCCTTGGACAGTGAAGGTATCACCACACCCCTGGTACGTACCTGCCCACTGTAATTGTATCAATGCACTGGACTGGTCAGATACCTACCTTCTGATGTTATCAAATCAAAATATTTCAGCCTTGTCAAAAGAGAAGAAAATGTTAACATTTTTCTCAAAGGCTTTTGATGGCATTATAAACATATATAGTGTCAGCACTTTAGATGCATGTGTGTGCATGTGTCCTATGAGCTTGTGTATAGGTGCATGTGTTTGCCCAGGAAAATCTTTCATCTGAGGTTTTTCAAGTAGCAATTGCAGGACATATATTTTTCTGTAGTCAGTTTGTTCTAATGTTGTTCTAAATAAAGCCAAATGCAGCCAGCAAGCTTAGATCCATAAATATAAACCAAAGGTGTCTGTATAATATTTATTGCTAACTGGCTATGTTTATAGGTTTTGTATTTATCAGTGTTGTGACATTACAAGTTAAAACCCATCTAACTGCGTATAGTTCAGCTGGGCTTTGTTTGTACTATGGTGGTACTCTATTTACAGTTTAAGGTTTTCAATATACTGGTTTTGCAGGATGGTTGGGGTTGCAAGGGAACCCTGGAGATCATCTAGTCCAACCCCCAGTTTCAATAGTGTAGTTCTGTTTCAGGAAAAAGGTGGTAAACCAGTATTTCCAATGTCCAGTATTTTCAATCCAGGTAAAACCACAACATCCTTACAAAGATATAACCATTGATTTCTGTCTATGGCAAATGAGGCCATTCAAATGGTTCAGGTCAGCAGAGCTGGGCACAAGATGACTTGCATTTAATGATTAAAGAATATCATTCAAGAAAGATCCTTATATCTTTATGAATTTGCGATTTTAAAATTTACCACCAAGTGATCTTAACTTTGGTTTTTTGTTGCCCAGTGAGAATGGGCAGATATAAGTACTGTGCAGAAGTAGATTTGGGACCAACAAGGTGTGGGTTCAGACCCCAGTTCCAACACTCAGGGGAAGGTGAAGCTAAAAAGCTGCACAGGCAACAGACACTGCCAAATTCCCACCGACAATTCCATTAGACTGGGAAAAGTCTCAAAACAAGAAACCCTCAAGTCAGTGCTAGTGAAATTCTTCCAGGCCATCCATTTCTCAGAATGTTCATTCTTACACTCACAACAGCATCACTGCACCCCTCCTGGCTCACTTCAGCAGGCAGCTCTGCCCTTGGGGGCCTGCATGCAGCCAGGCCCACCTCCAGCTCTCAGTGTGACAGCGCTGCCCTGCCTGTTCCCTTCTGCAAACACTGGCACATCACTCAGCTTTCAGGATACTGAGCAAGGGCTCCAACAAGCTTTAGACACGGGAGCCTTTGAAGCTTTGTGCCGGAACAGGAGAGGGTGTCAGTGAAAAGAAAGGAGTGAAAAGAAAGGAGTGAAAAGAAAGGAGTGTGACCTCCTTCAGTCTCTCTCACCCTGTGGGCACCAAGGCAGAACATGCATTAACTTCAGAGTGTATTGCATTAATTTGTACAATTGCAGCTCATTACGATTTCATGGTGCTTTACTCACATTGTTCTTGAGGTGCCCTAAAGCAACACACATGTTCTAGCGTAATCTGCACCTTTAAAGACAGTTACAAGAGCATTGGTGTATCAGCTCCCTATTGCTCTTGTTAGACAGTAAGGAATAGATAGCTGGAGCTTGCAGGGGCCCCTTGTGGTCTTTCACCCAAGCAATGTGCATCAGGTCTCACCATTTTTATTCTAAAAACCAGCTGTCACAGGACACAAATCCCTTTGATGTCTCTAAATCCTAAGTTTATTAAAATAGGTGAAGAGTAAAAAATTATTATCCAAATCACAACTCGGCTGTCTGAAGCTGTGACAGATCTCAAATGATATATATCATTTTTTAAAGTGATCTAAGACCCCTGCATGTATGACACACCCGCTCTGTGATTCCCCAGTCTTTGGGAAGGCTGTTCAAAAAATCCTTTGGATTTTCATTTGCATGACAAGCAAAGTAGGATGTTTGGATAGTCATCTTTCCTTAGGCAAAGAAAGTTGGTGTTTCTTGTTCGTTGGGTAGCATCCTTTCATTCATTGCTCACAGAACTCTCCTCAAGAAATGTGGAAGACGAAGGTGTGGGAAGCTGTTCCTCTCACCCAGGGTAGATAAGCAGAAAAAACCCTTCAATTCTTTGGGTGTGGCCCAAGTGGACAGGAAGACAAGTGACCTATATCTTGATCACACTGGCCATATTTGCCTTTTGTTCAGACCTTGTGCACTTGTGATTGCTTCTATTTAACACAGCCAAGAGATTTCGGGGGGGTTCCACAGAACTTCACATTGAACCAATTCTTTTGGTTGGTTCAATATGAAGTTCTATCTTCATTTTTATCCTCGCAGGATATATTAACTGATGGTTTGATCAAGGAACAAAGTGGCACCTGATTTTTCTGATTGGCACAGAACAAGGCTTTTGAAACACTCATCTTTTCACCAGGAAAAAACAAAGCAGGAAACACCCCTTTGATTATTAGGCTGGGAAAACAATTAGTAAAACTAATGAAAGCAGTGAAAAAATCTTTCCATTGACAAGTGTCTCTCTGCACCACTTCACATGAAACATTTAAATAAATTTATTTTGTCTCCATGAAGGAAAAGGTGGGTCTCCAAAGCTTTCTGCTCACATTAGACAATTTGCTGTAGAAAGAAAAATCTTTTTTTCTCACTTGCTTAGTTCCAGTTGCTTTGAAAAGCCTGTTTTTTTTACTACTGATTAAAGCCTCTCTAAAATTCTTAATCAATCTGAATATTTATTTCCTCTTGAGTTGCAATTACAGTTCTTCTTATTTAAGAGAAATTTATTTAAAATTAGTCCACTATTTCAGGGAAAAAATCTGATATTTTGGGGATCAAATATCTGATGTGAAATCCTGTCTCTCTGAAAGTCACTGGGAATTCTACAGGGGTGCAAAACTTGTTGTAAAGGGTGGAGTGAACAATGAATGTTTGAACCTCATCCCTTTAAAAGATACAGGGGAGACCTCTTCTGAACCTGCTTTTCAACCTTTCACTTCAGGAACAGAGACTGACACCCGTAGACACAGAATCTCTGAAGTCTCTTTAAGTGAATATGATGGGAAGAGATGCTACCTGATGAATGCTGTGTCTGAACATAGCACAGACATTTGTTATTCCTGCTCCAGGTAGTGTGGGATTACAGATTGCACACATTAGTCTTACTAGGTTCAATTTTTGTCACTTAAATCAAAGTTGCTGCCACAACAACCCACCATGAAAATTCCCTCATCCTATTTCATAGAATAATTATTGCTCTTGTTATGTCTCTGTTTTCTTCTGAGGAAGATGTTGCATGTTACCTCCTTTAAATCTGTGTACTGGTACAACCTTCAATGATGACAAAAACTAGAAAATTACTTCTGGACCCATCCTGAGTACACATACTATAGGAAGTTGTGTAGTAGCTGTTAAGAAAGACACAGCACAGGGATGATTTACCTCACCATCAGAGGACAAGGCTACCATGGTTTCCAAGCTGACTCTTATTTAACTATAAACCAAGAAATTCTACCAATTAATATAAGACAAACTTAAAAATTGTCTGCTTATGGCATTTCTTGCATTTTCTTTCCAGCAGGCCCTGGGGTTTGGCCATTGGTTTCTTAATGATGTCAGGTTGTATGAATTAATTTTCACTTTTCAAAGGAAAAGCCTCTGTTGAGGCTGTCAATCAAAAGGTAATTTGAGTGGTTCTCTCTGCTTTTACCTTTCTTCTGCCTCTTTAAAATATATCAAATCAAATATACACAGTCCAGCTGGGGATTGTATATATTACACAACTGGGTAATATTGTGTATATACATATTTTCTTACTATCATTTTCCTGAATTTTATCTACCATCCATGAACATTTTTAAACATCTCAAATTATGTTTTATTTGGTAATGACTATGAGCTTCCCCTTTTGAAGATACTCCAACAGCAGGATCATAAATCTAATTTGTGTTTCTTGCCTTGTCCAAGAATATTGTAAACAGGCAGTTTCGTCTCATGGGAAATCAACTTAAAAGAAAAAACTGCAGAGAAGTTCCTTTTAGATGAGTAGTAAGGTGTTCTGCAGAAAGAAAACTGTAACTTTTCTCTTAGCTGGAAGGTAGTGGAGTTTGCAGTGCATGAATAAAGTGCTTGTGAAGGCTCAGCCAACCAAACTCATATTCTCCTTCCCAGTTATGGCTGTGTCTGAGGGAAACCAGGTCAGCTCCCTCTGTTCCTCTGGCAGGTGAACAACTTGTTCCATCCTTTTTCTGTTGTTTGTTTGGAAATCAAAAGGAACAATTTTCGGAGAGGAAGCTGGTCGTGTATGCATTAGTCATAGCAGTTTGTGGGGGAATCTCCCCTGGGCTGTACAAGGCAACATGTCCTCTGGGACATTCTGCAAAGGCAAGTCAAGGCAAACAGTTGCCTTGCTGGTGAGGGTAGGCTGAAGAAAACCTTGCTGCAACACAACCCAGCAGTGGGACTTGGAGGAAGCTATGCAGGGCAAGAGTTTTCAGAATATTTCAGCACATAATATATACAATCAGGGTCCACTGGGATTTTCCAAAACATTGGAGCAACTCAGGTGCTTTATGCCTGCTTACTGGAAATTCCTATCTTTTTCTGCTGCTATCTGTGTGAAAAAAATGTAAATCTGTCTGATCATCTGAGAATTATGTACCCACAAATGCCCAGGGCTGAGTGGGAAAGAGATGGTCCTAGAAACCTTCCTTAGATGTAGATCCAAGTTAACAGGCTGAATTGCAGCTGCACCAAGATAGCCTGCTTGGCCAAATGCCCCATTGCCACAAACTTTGTGGCAGCTGAGGGGACAAGTTGCAAAGGCATCAGCAAAAGTGGTTATAATATGAATTTGTAAAAGTGCAACCTAATAAAGTTTGATGGCAAACTACACTCTGTTACTACACAGATGAAATATACAAAATAAAATCAAGTTAGAATTGAGCTAGAATAATTTGCACAGAGGCCAAAGACCCTTCCATTTAGTTATGAGCCTTGGACTGGGCTCCTAAATACCCTAAACACCTGATGGAGCATAGGTGCAGTTAGGTCCAATCTTAGTCTCAGGCTTGGACAATGATTTATGCCTAAAGGAATTAGCTACACGGTTATCATTGATATTGATTTAGCATGTTCTCAGCCACTTCCCAATGATCTGTTGTGAATAAGACACACCTTGGATAAAGAAAATCATTCAGTTCTTAGGTAAGGTATCTCAAAACTTGAGAGACATCCCAACTCCAGGAGAGAGTCACTGGAGTGCAGTCCAGTTGAAATTTAGAGGGAACTCAAAAGATCTGTCATTAGTAGAAGGTCTCTCTGCCCTAAAGAGCAACCTTGAGAGGTGTCCGAGCTCAAGGGTAGAGCTCTGCCCCTCAGAGAGAGTGCCTGGCAGGGAGAGCTGAAAGGCAGCTCCCTTAGTCTGCCATAGTTACGGGATAAGAGGTTTCTTTGTGCTTGGATTGAATACTTTGGAAAAGGTGTGCAAGAGACTCCTGTACCTTCATCTTTCTTCACAGAATCTTGAAAAAGCCACCTGCTATTAATGCATTAATGCACAATCAGAGCTCCAAGCTCATGTGCATGTATGTTCTCTGTGTCATGGCTCCTTTGCGGGTTTCCTAGAGGAGAAGGTCTTTGCCTCGTTTGGAGCCTGTACCGAACCACAGCTCATTTCATAAAGGGGTCAAATGCATCTGTTGTATCCCCTTCCCACCAACCTGCACCACCCTGCGCTGATCCCACAGAGATCCAGTGTTCACTTGGCCTTCAACATACCTTTTCTTCTTTCTTTTCTTTTTTTTTTTTTTCTTAATATGTTTGAAAGTGACCTTGTAATTCTGCGTGGTCGCGTATAACCACTGTTTCAAGATTGCTGTGGTTTCATATCACCATTAATCAATGCAACACATATTAACTAAGTACTTCATTCTGCTTTTGCATGATTTATTAGGTCTTCCTTCATTAATGTGTTTGATCAGAAAACTAATTAAACAATGAACTGTGACAGTAACACGTACTTTGCATTCATTATTAAAAACTGGTTTCTTGGCATAAAAATGTGGTAATGAACACTTGAGTTACCATGGGCTACACTTTATTTGCAATTAACTGAACTGTTATTAACACTTATCCTTGGCTTTCCCATTTATTAGCAAGCTAGATATGACAGTGCTAAAGACAAGCATGTTAAGTTTATTTCCAACACTAGTACTTTAAATACCAGTAAGTAGGGAGTAAGTTCCAAGAGGTGAATTGCTATACAGGAACAGTCTATATATTAACATCTGCTTTTTTTGAAACAATGTAAGGCCTCATTTTTCACCTTCATTACTAGTCTCTGAGTATACTCATGACACATCTGGAGTTTGCTATGTTGAACATGAAGATATTATTATGTCTTCATGGATAAAGCAGCATTTAGTTCTACTGGATAGAATTATAACTGTCCTGGTTTTGGACAGGAGAGAGAGTTAAATTTTTCACAGTAGCTGTGAGGGGGCAGAGCCTGGAGCTGTTTGGGCATGTCTGGGTTATTATTCTATCCCACTTATGTCGCTGCCAGGGACAGAAGTAAGGGACTCGCTTCTGGGAAGAAGGGCCACATTAAGGCTGTTGTGGTTTAGGAATGGTATTCCCCAATTTAGTATTTACACCTGAAAGAAAACCTGGAGCTGCTCCCCTCCCTCCTCCAGTGAGAGAGTCTAGAGGCAGAGATTATGATTTGAGATAAGAAAAATTTACAGCAACAAGATAAGAAAAACAAACAGCAACACCAACAGAATTAATAACAAAAGTGTATAAAGGAGGTGATTTATATGCAAAGTGTTCACTAAGGACCCCACAATGAACAATACTGGAAGGGTTTCCCTCTCCTGCCACACCTTTTCTCAACCTGAAGCCACTCCTTTCTTCCCAGAAACAAGAATCTTTTATTCCCACTCCCCGGCCGTGACTGATGGTATCAAATAACAACCTAGACATGTTCACATGGCTCCAGGTCCCACCTATTCAAGGTGTTGTAAAATATTAATCGTGTCCTGGCTAAAACCAGGACATTATTTTAACAAATTTCTAAGCTACTTGCTTACTTACTCTTTGGAATGCATTTTTCTCACAGGGTTGTGATTCGTTTTCCCTTTGTTTATTGAGCTTGTTTCATGCCAGTCAGATTACCCCTGCTGTCAGATATTCAGAGCTCACAGACAGCAGAGCTGCTTACCTGCCTGAAATTCACTCCACGCACTTTCCACCTTCTCATACTGAGAATAGCGCTCAGGGGACACAGTCGGCGATTTTTCCCTCACAGTGTTTTCTAGGAGAGTCTCTCATATATTTGTGTAATGGAGGAATAAGAATATATAAAAATAACTATCCCACACCCCTAAAGAGGAAAGTACTCAGTATCACTTTTTGTTACATGCCACACTGCTGTTTAAATGCCCTCTTACTTGTCATAGTTGAGGATTGACACAATAATCCAGCAAGCTGGATTGATTCCTCAAACCAG
This sequence comes from Vidua chalybeata, assembly GCF_026979565.1. Lineage (NCBI taxonomy): Eukaryota > Metazoa > Chordata > Aves > Passeriformes > Viduidae > Vidua > Vidua chalybeata. The sequence continues at coordinate 17,689,991 of NC_071531.1, forward strand.
AAACCCAGATTGTTTTGAAAAATACTGCATCCCTGGAAACATGCATTCATTTGGGCCTTGTTAAAATGCATAATTTTGAGAAGTAGTTTCCCCTTTATTCTCCTACAGTTGTGCATCCAACTGTAGCTTTAGCATTCTACACCATCATTAGGTAGTTGGGAGTGAATTTCCTCAGTGACAGTTTCAGATACTGCTCAGATCATCTCCCAGATGAGGCTGGCCATGAGTGATCAGCTTCTTGACCAGTAGGACACTTGGAGCAATACATTTCTGTAATGGGTTCTAGTTTGTGCCAGGGAAAGTGACTATTCCAGTGACAGGGAGTTTCCCACCTTTCCTGTAAACAGCTGCCAGTGTACCATTGCCATCTGACTTACAGAATGCACACTTGCTCCATCTGGGTGAGTTAGTGAAGTACTTGCCTGCACCTACCCTTCACTTCTAGCTGAGTACCACATACTACACAAACCCCTGTGCTCTGATGGAGAGCAAAGATAAGCAAGAAGAAATCATCAGTCTATTATCAGTGTACATTTCTTACAAATTCTGTTTCTGAACAGATGTCCCCCTTCCCCACTGCACTCAGCTGAGTGTAGCAATGATCCTCCTCTAAGTAACTACTTACTCTCACTCTTACCAGCACCTACTTTCCTCTTTTAAATTGGTGTCTTACTAAGAGAAAGATGCATCTGTCTGTTTTCTGTCTTATGCAGAAGGCAGAGCACACATATCCTACAAGCGCAAGAAGTATCTAAGAGCCACGCTTCTGTGTGTGTTAAAAAGAAATGGGCTGCTGCTTTGAATAAGGGAAGGATTTTTAATTAAAATTATTTTGAAATTCATTGATTCATTTCACTGCTACTCTTATAACTTTTAAGCTTTTTCTCACTATGAATTTAGAAATATATATATTCTACACATATTCTCTGTTTCACCCAAAAATTTTTACAAGATACAATCAGTATCACAGATCAACCCCCAATTTCATGTCACTAAAAACAGACTTTTATCCAAAATTCTCTGACAGATTTAATTTCATTAGACAATATAGTTCAAGTACCAGGATGTTTTGAAGCATTCTAATGTTGTACTATAACATGCTTAACACTTACGTTATATGCTACTAGACAAAGATATTATTTCAGCATTTACCATACCTGCAGTATGGTAAATCTATAATCCAAGCTTTGTGGGCTTTCCAGAGCTTGATACAGCCTCACAGCTCACTGATATTGCACATTCTAGAAACCGTCATTAATTGTAATGTAGATAAAAGAGCACTATTATCTGCAGGAAGGGGGGGAAAGAAAAAAGACAACACAAAAAGCCCTAACACTTCTTTATGCAAGATACAGGATCCTTTTATTTAAGCAAAGATAATTTAAGGATGCCATTAGCTGTTACCTGAGACAAAGACTTAAACGTCAAACCTATGAAAAATTAACTCTGATAAGTAGGCAGACATGCCTCTACCTGACCCACAGCACTCTCACTGGTTTCACTCTCCCCACAGTTTGCTGTGTCACTAACTAACTCTTGTTCTGCATTATCAGCTCCCAGCCTTGGGCTGAGCTTTCAGACCCGTGTGCCGTTTGAGCACTGTTACCATCGTACTTCAGAAAGTTATCTCAGCATTTTGTGAGGGTCTGAGTGCAGATATTTTTCCCAAGTGGATGCTGGAAACAGAATGCTTTATTTTATCATATGACAATTTAGCTGCAGCCCATACTCCCTGTGCAGACCTCTGAAAGGGATTTCAGCTTGTAATATACTTTACAGTTCATTCAGAGCTCAGAGGCCACAGATCTGCACACATGTTTCTGTTATGGGCAATGCCAGAGCTCCTTTTAAGGTGACATGTATTTATGCCTCTACTGCCAGCCAGGGCACAGACCCTCAGATCCAAAGCAATTTCACATTGCCCTGGCATTGTTCAGCTTCACTGAACTGTTAAAGGAAAGCTTACTAAATTCTTCTACCTGCCTTAGGATATGGTAGAATGTGGTGAAGTGTTTCAAGGGAAATTCTAATGCTGAGTATTTAATGAACATTTGTCAACAAGATGCTGAGCTACAGACGTGATGAAGAATGATGCTCTACGGCAAAAACAGTCACTTCAGAGAAGACCACACATAGAGATCAAATCATGACAGAGTGCTTCTGCCCTGCCAGTTGCTCAGAAGGACATCTGCTCCAGAACCTTGTCTCCATGGGAACATCTTCCTCTTGAAGCTGTTTTAATTCAGTATTATTTTGTCCTAGATTTTGCATTTCTGCCAGTACACAAGCTGACCATACAAGAATTGTCTATCCAAAGGCTCTAGAAGACATTATTTATCCCTCTGTTTTTGTGAAGAAAAATCCACTAACTTGTTGATAGAAAACTACAAGTGGAATGTGTTTTACATTTCTATCTGCATTTTGCTAATTACTGCAGCATCTTGCAGCAGAATAACTGATGAAACAAAAGAAAGAAGAGTTTAAGGCCCATTCATTACGAAGAGTGGTTAGAGAGAAACCACTTAAAATGACAGCATAGGAGCTGCTAGTTTGCTAGGCATTGCTTTCAGACAACTGTTTTATAAATCCTTGTTTATTCCCAAAAATGTTTGCTGACAAGGCTTTATGCTTCTGCCAGCACTATAACTCATTTCCTCACCTATGGGGATGGCTGCTTGGTGTATATCCCTCCAGGGTGGCAAATAAGCTGTGCAGCTGAAGATCCATGGATCTCAAAGAGCTCCCATTTATACTCTCACTCTTCTATCTGTAGCAGGAAGGGAAGTGTCCACACACTGCAATGTTTACTGCATTCCTGTCAGACTAATTTGTTGCCTTTGAAGGCAGGCAGCCCAAAACTTTAGTAGACTTACTGCTATTTCAGAGTTATTTGTGTAGCAGTCTGTCCCTCAGTCTGGATCAGGGTGGCAGAACAAATGTACTTTTTTTTTTTTCTGGTTATACAAAGTACTGCTTGAGCACAAAGACAGCCAGCTTTCTGTCACTACATAGAAGATATACAGATTCACTTAAACAAAAACAAAACAAAACAAAAACAAAAACAAAAAAAAAAAACCAAACAAAAAAAAGCCTGATTTTACAGTTATTTGCAGGAACATGAAGATCCCACAGATATAAACCAACTGCTGTACATTGATATTTCAGCCTTCAAAGAGCTCTTCTTCCTTCTATATTGAGCACTTCCCATGCTAGGAAACTTTAATGGATTATTTATGCCTTTCCAATGTCCTGTTAGATCCACAATGTTGTGTACTACAGGAAGGAAAATATGTGCCGTTTTGGAGTCAGATTAGGTTTTTCTTAAAGGATTGAAGAAATAATGTTCTCCAAGAGCAGCATTTTCTTACTGAATTATCCTGAAGCAATTTTGCTGCAAACATTACTCTAATTAGACATTTCACTTTTAAAGTCATTACCACTCTGTCAGCTACTCAAGCATCATTGAAGACAAAAAGCAGATGTTGCTGGGGAATGCCTGCATTCTTCAGACCAGATTTGATCCTATCCTTCTTATTATGGTACAGTCAAGAGTAATGTGTGCTTTTGTATCTCAAGTAAAACTGTCAGATTTCATCCCAATTAATGGGTGTTAACACTCCCGCATTTTCTTTTCATGCATACCATTTTATTAGACATTTTTTTCAAAATGGGAAACAAAACATATCACTCAAAAGTGAGTGTTATAGAAAGAGCCATTAGACTAGAGTTAAACCAAGAACAATTTCTAAAGCCAAACATATTTATTTGACCAAAACCAACCAAGCCCCCTTTCCCTGTCATTTCTGTGCACTTTTGTAACATGCTTAGAAGGCTGTGTGTTCTAATAAGTAAAATATGTATAATGCCATCACACAGTTGTTGGAACTATTTAGAGAACAAAGAATGGAAGTCCAAACTAAATAGGACACAATCTAGGCCATGGAAACTGAAGTATGAGGAATTTCAGGCAGATATCCACTGCAGGAAGAAGCTCAGCTCCTGAGAACTGGTCTTTACCCTGCTGTTAGTTCCTGAGGCAGACAACACCATAAAGATGTTTGTGTATTTTCTGGTCCCAGAAAGTCTGACTGGAGCACTCTCTATCCTGCTTGGTCCTAGGGGAGGTGATCAGGTTCCATCCAAATTTACTGGCTACACATGAAACAGCAGAGAAGGTCAGTGAATTGCACTTACTACCACCAGCACCTGAGAAGAACGGGGCCATAAGGAAGGCAAAGATTCTTTCCCAAGAGACATTTTGTCTGCAAAACAAACATGTGAACAGAGAGTACCTGTGCCTGAAAGCAGCACAGCAGTCTGCTTGGCATGTCTGGGGGCAGGTCCAGCACTCCTCAGCAGCAGCAGCAGCAGCAGCAGCAGCAACAGCTGTCTGAACACTTCTGCAACCCCACACACACCTACCACATGCTGGATGCACACAGGCTGCTCACCCAGAAGACTGTGCCACGAACATAAAAAATGGACCTGCAATTCACACAGCAAAATATCTCTTTCATGTTACCATCAAATGTTATAGTAGAAATGACAAGCCACCTGAAAGAGGCAGCTGATCCCAAGCTTGCTACTCAAAATGTTTTAATTTGTGCCTTCTCTTAGACTCTTTCACCTTATTTTGGAAAAAATTCTATCATACAACTTCCCAGTATTTTCTTTCTAAATATAGTGCAAATTTTCTTTCTAAATGTAGTGCAAATTTTCTTAAGTATATAAAAGGATATAACTTTGTCTCTCTTACTGTATTTCACTGAATTTGTGTGACTAAAAAATTCAAAGCAAATGTAGAGTGGATGAAAGTATTTTGGTTTTTCTGAATGTATTTTGTCATGCTTTAAGGATAAAAATTCTTCTTCAAGATTTACTCAGACAATTTTATGAGGAGCAGCTGAGATGATTTGGTTTGTTCAGCCTGGAGGAGACTCCCTTGTGGTCTTCAACATCCTCAGAGGGGAAAAGGAGGGACAGGTACTGCTCTCCACACCGCCAACCAGTGACAAGACCTATAGGACCAGCATGAACCTGAGTCACGCGAGGCTTAGGTTGGATATCAGGAGAAGGTTCTTCATTAAGAGGGTGACTGGGGACTGGAACAGGCTCCCCAGGGAAGTGGTCATGGCACCAAGCCTGGCAGAATTCAATAAGTGTTTGAACAATGCTCTCAGGAACAGGGTGTGATTCTTGAGGTGTCCTGGGCAGGGCTAAGATTTGGATTCCATAACCCTTGTGGGTCCCTTGCAACTCAGGATATTCTATGTTTATGTGAAATAACTGAAGTTATTTTTACCAGGTTCTTCTAATATGTACTTCAAATCTTCTTTAAAATATCAAACTCAGAAAATTATTTGTAAGCATTCCAGACATCTTTTTACATTCAGTGTTCAAGAAATCTGTATTTCTCTGTGTTCTGTGCTTCAGATATACTCTTCAAAGGTAGAAAGGAGTCCTTACAGGTCTTCAGGTGCATATGGTATTGACAACTCTCAAGGTTAAGTGCTGAAGTTTAAACATAAGCAGTAGCAGAAAAGAAAATATTTTCCTCACTTGTACCTCTACAATTTTCAGTGCCCTTAAGAAAATATTCTCTTTAGCTCTTTGTCCCTTCCTTTTGTTACTATACTAGAGTTACTATAACTATAGCTGCTTTTAGAACTCACCAAAGAGCAATGCAAACACAAATTAAGAATATAAGTTTCCACACAGCATCAAGAATATTTCATGCAGGCTACTACCAAAGGTAATTCTGAAGGCTCTTTTGTCAGTACATGCTTCACAGCACAATAAAACAAAATCTTTTAAGGCAGGCAGTCACAGGCTCTGAAGGATATCACATAGAGCACAATGACATTTAAAGAGGCTTCAGAAGTTCTGTTAAGTGCAACCTGTATCTAAGTCAAGGCATTATGTCTCAAACTTGCAGCTGCATGTTTTAATATTTTGCTTCAATGTGACATTAACTCCCTTTGGCATCTTTCGAAATCATAAAACCATACAAATCAAAAGTTTAAATATTGTCAAGATAAATAAAAGTGTAGTGATGTGCCTGGGGGGACTCTTAAGGTCTTTGACTCCTTTTAGAAACTCTGTCACCAGACTGAAGAGAAGTTGGGCTGATTTTTCTGCTTCTAATGGAGATAGCACAGTGCTGGGTACTGCCAGAGCTGAAGCTGTGGGAATGGGCAATGCACTGCTGAGTGATGCCCTGGTTACTGCACTGTATGCCATTCTTTCTCCCCATCATCTCAGTTGCGTTATATTTTTTGAATACAAGCAGTTCTGCACAAGACAACAGGAAAAGGAGTTAAAAACCTGAGGAAGATTTCTCCATGTTGTGTCCACAATCTGAATTTCTCCCAAACCAAGTGACTAATCTGTAACACACAACAGGCTCAGGCTTTCCCTCCCTGCCCTTGTTTAGCGATGAGGAAGAGGAGGAGCTTGCTGCAGAACTTGGACCATTGCCTGCTGTTCAGCCTACTGGATTTCCCCTGTAAATGGATCAAAAACTTAAATTCAGAAGTGCAACTGTTCTTTTGCTGAAATGGCATCTTTTTTCTTTACATTTATTTCTACGAAAAGATGGGACATCTAAAGAAAACATTTTCATAAACAAACAGAGGGAGGAGGGATTACAAATCAGCTCCAAAGTCAGGCTATTGCTCTAAAGGTGTTGTGCTCTGAGATAAAAAAAAGCTGCCTTATATGTAAAATTCTCCATAAACTTTTTGTGCTATACTGATGACTAATTAAGACAATTAATAATGACACACTGACAAGTCTGCTGCTCTTACTATCATAATGAGTTTGCAGCTTCATTCATCTCCCACTGTACTCAGGGGACACCAAACAGATTTGTACTAGACCATTAAGTATTGTTGATTTTTAATGTAGATCAAATGGAACCAAGTCCTACCCAAAGACAAAAAGTTCTAGGGTCTTGAAGGATATACAGAGTTTTATCTCTTGTACAGACCCCTCACAGTACTAAAAAAAGAAGGGGAAGCATAAAGGTGTGCACACACACACACATACATTTATATACAACTGTACACGTATTTCCATCTGAATATGAGAACCAAACAAGGAGACAGGGAGTGAGTGAAAGTGAGAGTCTCCATTCTTGAAGATTTTCAGAAGTCATCTGGATATGGCCTTGGACAATCATCTGTGGGTATTCCTGCCTTAGCAGGGGAGTTGGACCAGGTGAGCTCCAGAGGTCCCTTCCTATCTCAACCACCCTGTGACTCTGATTTTGTGATTTCTACAACTAGAAATAATAACAGTTAAAAAAAAAAAAAAAAAAACCTAAACCCTACTCTGCAGAAATACAAGGCAGAAATTCAAATTTTGTTATCTCCTTAGCACTACTATGATTTCAGAAGAATTAAAAGAGTAAATGTGGCACACATGAAATGTCCATCTCTCCATTCATACATCTGGAAAGTGTTCTGACAGCACTTGTCCTAGAACATGATGGCAGGATGCAGGGATGTCAAGAAGGTGATTTTTTTTTTTATATTGCCTTTCCTGCTTGCACCCCTGAGTTAGGATCTATCCTCAACGACAGCTTCATGCTTGTTTTTCCTTCTGTTCTGCTTTTGTGCTAGTGGAAATTGAATCCTTGTCCTAAGCTGAAATGGCAGCCTTCCCATAGCTACTGTGAGCATCAGAGGAGTCTGCTGACTGTCAGTCAGTGCCTCCAGGTATGATTTATTTTGATGCTGTAATTGTCTCATGAAATGCTAAGGTCTACAGTGCAGAAGTAAAACTATTATTAGTGAGTTTAAAATGTACTCAGTATCTGCCCACACCTTCAGTAACCAAAAGTTCAACTGGCAACTTATCAACTCCAAGAAGAAAAGGATCTTAAATTGAAATCCAATCCTCCAAAAGTGTCCTTGCAAACATCATGACGTTTGTGCCATACAGCCATTAGAGCTGAAGATTTTGTAAACTCTAAGTGAACTCACCTGTAAACTAGAACTTTGTTAGCATGTCTCTTGGGCATCAGTACTAAGTATTAATGCTTTACAGTCCCACAAAAGAAAGAGGAAAAGCATCTGCAGAAAAAGCAGATGAGCAAAAATATACAAAGGGTAGAATGGTTCACTGGTAATGCAGACATCTGCTTGTGTTAAAGTATCACAGAGAGAAAGGTCATGAGAGTGAGAACATGGTCCCTTGGCCCCACCACCACTCAGCCTTATGTGTCAGCATTTCAAAAATAAGATGTTTGCTTTATCTTGCTCAAGATACCTAAAGGTTACAGGATAATAAATTCCATATAACAAAAGTGGCTGATTGGATACAGTGCGTAGGGATGGCCAAGCCTAGAGCTGTGATTAATCAAGTTCAATACCCTATTTCCAAGAGTAGTTAAGTGCCACATGTTTCAGAGAATGTTACAAAAACAGCCTGTCATGGACAATTAAGGGAATTACTTCTTCATGGAGAAAATAATCTTTCAGGCTCTGGGTCTTAATCAACAGAACCCAGGATTGATCTGTGAATCCAGTCCCTTGCTATTTTAAGCATCCACAGCTTGTAATGTCTTTCAGGAAGTGATCAAAAAGAATTGGTTAAGCCCTGAACTGTGAAAGTTTATCACATTACTCTAAATGGATCTGTCTCCACTGTAACCATAATATATCTACACATTTCTTTTTCATCCCTGAATTCCTCACATCACTAATGTTTTATGACAAAATGCAGCATATGCTACTACCTTATATTTGTTGTCAGGCTTTAATTTTACATTCTTTCAAAGCAGCAGGAATGGAGTCCAGCTCAGATTCAGGAACCAATGTGTTTGCTGTAGGTACCTTAAATTTGAAAGCTGAATTGTTACAGTCCCTGAGAGAACTGGATTGTTTAGTCTGGACAGTAGGAAGGTCAGGGGGAACCTCATTGCTCTCAATTACCTAAAGGGAGGTTGTAGTGAGGTGGAGGTTGTCTCTTCTGCCATGTCTCAAGTGAAAGGATGAGAGGAAATGACCTGAACTTGTGCCAAGGGCAGTTCAGATGAGATATTAGAAAAATTGACTCACTAAAAGAATGGGTAGGCATTGAAATAGGCTGCCCAGGGAAGTGGTGGAGTCACTGTCCCTGAAAGTGTTCAAGAAGCATCTGGATGTGGCACCTGGGGATATGACTTAGAGGAGATTATGGTGCCACTGGGTTGATGGTTGTACTGGATGATCCTGAAGGTCTCTCCCAGCCTTAACGATCCTGTGATGCCCACAGTTAATTTAAAGATGAGCAAAATACAGTGTAAAGCAATGGGAAGGCCAGAAGCTGTACTTCAAGGACCGATTTTGAACCCGGTCGAAGCCGAGACATTTGACTTAAGAGCTCAAAAAAGCCAAATCCACAGGCTCAAGATACCTCAGTTGGGCTAAGAGATGGCAACACATAAATACATTGCTAGCAATTTAATTCTGATTTTTCTTAAAAGCTAGTCAGTTGCCTCAACCACCTCTTGGTGTGCTTTTCTCAGATTGGCATTTTGGAACATAGCCGAGCATTTCTTGAATTGTTGCTTCATCCATTTATGTGCCAAAACATTTTCTGTGTATTAACTACAGATGCAAACTTGTCATTGGTGTGCCTGAGCCCAGGACTTGAAGCACGTGTATGATGTTTAAACTGCACGTGGTTCTTATTTTTCCATGAGTGGCTGCCATCAGATTCAGCAACATTTCAGTTAGTAACTCAGCTGACTGAAGAACGAGATTTAATTTAAAATTAGGAATTTGTAGATACTTTCTAAGCTGCTTGTGATAGACGATTTTATATTAAATGTTTGGCAACTTTAAGACTGAAAACTTTTCACTGAACTCTTGATTTACGAGTCTCATAATTATGAAAATGAAGCCTGAAATGTTTATTTTAAAGCTTTTTTCCTATTTATTCAAACACAAATGTAAAAGAATCTTATAAAGACTCAGAGAACTCATTTAATTACACTCAGTTAATGTTAGAAATTTTTGCACTTTGCAGTCTGAAAGTTATAAATCACTTAAAATAAAAAGTTTAGAGAAGAGACTAGAATCTATAATTAAATCTTTGAGTGTAAATTTCTATTTTACATAATGTGAATGTGGGCTCTATAGAACTACATAATTTTCTAGAGAGAAGTTTTAAAGGTGATAACATGCCGTGACTGGTGCAAAAAAGAGAGTTAATAGCTATGTTGTAAGCCTGGAATTTAAATAGGTCATGAGTGTGTCAGTCTGCACAGGTGTGTGGGTTGAAAATTTCAGATTAAACTGGCTTTGGTACCCAATAGGGTTTTGGCAAAATGCATGTTTTCTCCTTAATGAAAAAAATATTGCAATGACTTGAAAATATCCTCCTCTAGTTCAGAGAAGTGTTTCAGTCATCTCCTGTACTAGTTCTCCCCTGCTGGCTGCTTTCAGTGGCTAACTTCATTTTCAGGTCATTGACAATCATGATGAAAAAGGCTCCTCTCTCACCAGAAGGGTGACTCTTGCTTCTGTCATATATAATATAGAGAGAGGAATGGAAATTTAAGGCAACCAAACTACAGCTTCCATGAGACATCATGGAATTGCTTTCAAGCTGAGAAGCTAGAATCTCTTGGTATGATTTTTTGGGGTGGGCAAAATATTTAAATTTGTGCTTGAGGAAATACTAGCACTTTTAAATGCATTTCAATTGAATTTTTTTTTAAATTTATTTATTTTGATAACATCTTGAAATGTATATCAAGTAAAAGGAGAAACATGCATAGCCAAACATCAGACAAGTGCAGATGGGCATTACACCGTTAGGGATGTCAGTCTGGGTTGTTAAATTGCACTTTTTTTCACAGCCACGATGTGCTGCAGTCACCAGCCAGCTCTGCTGTAGTTGCACTCCTCCAGAAGCATGGGGCAGCCTCAGCCAGGCTTGACTGGGCTGGCTTGCAGTTGTTTGCTATTGCCAGAATGGTGTGAGGACACAAATTAACCATGGGAATCAGATACAGCAATTTCCCTTTCTCCCAGTGAAGCAAAGATCATAATACCTTTATTTGTAGTTGCTTATAAAAGTGATGTTTCTTGACCTTTGTTGAAAAAAAGCTTCATGAAGAAACTGCACAGGTCCAGCTGAGGCCCCTTAGTTATTGTGCAAAACCCCTGAGATATAACTGGCTGCTCTGATAAGTTTCTGGCATCTTCTTAAACACAGAGCAAAGAGAGACTGAACCTTTCCAGGAGGGCTCTTCCATTCTTATGTATTGCATACAAAATTGAGGAGAGGGAGTGGTACAAGATTTTTTCCCCATCTCAATCATGGTCCACTCTCGAACTGACACTGCAGAGTTTTAAAGTAATTTCTGTTTACAAATTCCAAACACCTGGGGCCTACACCATAAAAGTAACAATGGTGTCATGGCTGTAATATCTGTCAGTTCCAATGGAAGCTGGGCAATTTTCTCGGCACAGAAACATCAATCTTGCAACCTCAGTTCACTGCAACCTTATGATCTCTTGGTTTATAAACCTGCCACTACAGCTTACTTCCATAAACTCAAATTGAAATTGCTTTAGTGCAATAATGTCTGGTCTATTAACTTACAAATTGTCTTGATCCTTTGAAGATGGCAGGAGTTACATTCCTCAACAAAATCAGAAAAATAATTAAAAAAACAATATCCCTTTCCTCTTGCACAGAAAATGTTAGCCTACTGCACAGATCTGATATGAACTCTACTGCACAGGGAAGGAAATCTGTCTTTGCTCTGATTGGTAAATAAACCCAGAGCTCAGAGCTTGCCTGAATCACAGGCACTGGTTTATGGGTTAACAAATCGTAAGGTCTCAGGGAAGAGAGGTGCCAAGTCTGATGACTATCTGATGAGAAAATTGCTTATGGAGAAAAAACTTAAATTTGCTTTAAGTGAATGTTTGAGCAAGTAAATTTCATTTTCCTTAAATACTTATGGCAGAAGAGAATAAATAACATATCTTAGAAAAGGGAAAACAAAACAGAAAAGATTGTGAGTGATTTTCTATGAAATTACAAGTTAAGAACGAAAAGTTCTTTCAGTAAATACTGTAATAAGTATATTTTTTGAGTTTTTACCAAGAGCTTTTTGAAGGTAGCCAGTAGGCAAATAGGACATACACCCACAGACACCATTCAGCCAACTGTAACACAGAAGAAAACAAACTCTTTTTCTCTTTCTGTATTTTTAATGCAATTGCAATATTATTTTGATTTTAAAAACAACTATTTTTAAAAAAATATTTAAACTATTTTTGTTTGTTTCCCTGGTTTAAATTCTCTTTGGGCTTGAAGTTGAACTATAATTAATCTCAGAAAAGGCATCATGGATCACATCACTACACTTTTTGGGACATCTATTGGCATAGCAGTCACTTATATCAGCTGAAGAAGTAATAAACTTTCTAGTGGCTAACTTAAATTTCCTTTCTTTATTTTTTTTTTTTTAATTCTCTTCCTTAGTTATATTTTCCTCTCTCCCAAAGCTTTGTACCAAAGCATACATCAAAGACAGAGCCTGTGATGATGGATATCTGGCGTAATTCTTCTCAGCACTCAGTGGGCTTTTCCTAGCATCTCCCAGTTGCTTCTTCCTGACTATATTAATTATCTGCCTTCAAAGCAGTCCCACAGACCTCCCTTCTCAGGAGGATCTAAGAGTTCTTACACAGCTCCCACTGTACTTTGGCAAAATCTGCTCAGGACTGTCTTCACAAATTTGTGTGAGCAGTTTCGCTTCATATATTTCTTGAACATTTTTTAAATTTAAATAGCATCAATGGTTTATTCAGCATACGCTCTCAATTAGTTTCCTCCTGATTCCTTTTTGCCTCTCATTTCCAAGTGGAAAATTGTCACTCAGACACACTCTTTTAAGAGCAAGGTGCTTCCAAATTACCTGGAAAGATTCATACTGAGTTCAGATGAGTCTGACTTGAAAGAGAAGATGTTCTGGTTTTCTTTCAGCTCCTTGTCAACTTATTCTGCAGTCTTGATTGTTTATATGTGAATATTGACTGATTAACACCAATGTACCAGGGCTGAGTTCCCAGTCCACCAGTGCCAGTTCAAGCACCACCACGTGACACCCCAAACTTACCCAGCCAGTCAGCCTTCCAATGCAGGGTCAGATCAGCCACCTCCACAGAGAAGAATCATGCAACTGCACTACTGTTCATGTCATTTTGTACCTGTAAATCTATTTGCCCAGCTGTGGAAAGCTACACTAAACTCTCAGGAAGCATTTACTTATGCAAGTATGAGATGGGCTGCAGAGCAAAGTGCCCAGCTGCTGAATCAGGGCTGCCATCTCACTCATGATGGGAAAGGACAATGCTATGAGATTTTACATGATGGCAGTGGTGCAGTGCAGCAAAGCTCTTGGAATAAAAGAGTTTTAAGAATTAATCAGCATGTTTTGAGGCATGTTGATGGCAAAGGATTTGACTTGAGACTACTCATGTCTGACACTGTCTTTGCTTGCACTGAAACTATTCACATGGAAAGCATTTTGCCCAGTGTAAGTAACTCACAAAGACAACCAAGACCAGGGTAGCTCAGGCTGAGTTCCCTTCCGTCCTCTCTTCTCCTTTAAATAAATGAACTTCCTTACACTCTGACAGACTAGGGAGATTAATTCAGCATGTGTGTGCACAGTACACCTGGCAGACACGATAAAGGCTGGCTCAAAGAGCCAAAATGAAACAAAGGCATAAATAATTATGGAGAAGGACAAAATATGGGCAGTAATTGAGTGGTGGCAGTAATTACCTAAGTAAATGCCTAAACTTTAAAGAAACAAGAGGAAGATCTTAATGAATATTTAAGGCTGGACATGTGAGCATGTTGATTTGCCATTTGGAAGGTTATGTTCCTGTCTTATCTGGCTGTGATAGATATGGGAATGGCTATTAAAATCTGTTGCAGGACAAATTGTTATTGGTTAAGGGCCTGTTAATGCCTAGATGTACTGAAACCAAGTGTCTTTTCATTCACTCAGGGAACTAGAAAGGTTTTCATCATTCCTGAGCCTAGCTACCAACATGGAAACAAGCAAATAGCATAAAGCACTCCAGATACCTGTAAACATGAACAGTACAATAAAAGCTCATTGGACCTAAAGTGGAGCTTACAAAGACTGAACAGCAGCTCCAAAGATATGTGCTAGCTGTCCAGATTGGCAGAATATTGTAAAGTCAAGTGAATGTCAGATAAAATTGAGTATATTTCATTCTATATTCAAGGGATGCAAAACTCAGTGCTTGTAATGATGGGCTTTGGAATGTCTGTTTTAACACAGAAGAAAAATTTTGACTTTATCATAGACAATTCAATGAAAACCTTTGTTCAGCACCTACCAAAATAGCAGGTCAGTATTCAAAATAATTAGAAAAGGAATAGAAGAAGGAAAAAACCCCAAACTTAATTATGCCCCTGCATAATGCCCTGTTTGCTTAATGCAGTCTTGCTCCTTGTATATCAAAAGTTACAGAATGTAATTAGAGATGAGATGAGCTGAAGAAGGGCAAGAGGAGTGATCAGAAATAAACAATGGCTTCTACATGGAGAATGACTTCGCCAATCAGACCTTGCCAGCATAGTAAAGCTATGGCTGAAGGCAATATGACAGAGAGCTACACAATGATGGCAGCAGAATAAGGGGCAACGTGTTACATGCACCCATTTTTTTTTCACACTTCCCTAGATACCTGCTTCTGACTGACATTGGAAACAGTTCATGGGCTAGGAAACTAGGATCTAATTTAATTCAGTCACACTTAAGTTTTTACCTAACATATCACATTAAACTCAGCAGCTGTAGAAGTTACATAGTTCAATGCTGCCCAACAGGGTTATCAAATGTTGGGGGGTTTTCTGCCCATTTGATTAGTTCATTTTAAACCTTAAACCATTCTACCTCAATCCAGAGGAAAATGTGAAAACCATTTTATATTGCAGCTGACCTCCTTCTTGACAGGTAGAGGCCATTCTTGACAGTATAAATGACATAATCTTCACTATTCTCTTACTTGCAGTAAAGACAAAAGGAGTAGCCTCACAGATCCACAGTCAGTTGATAATTTTCTCTCTTTGCTTTTTTTTTTTTTGATTGTGCCAAGTACATACATATCTCCAACATGTCACATCTCCAATAAAGGCCATCAGTGATGACCTTTAAATTCAGAAAGGGTTTTAGTGTGTTTTATATTGCAGACATTTTAAAAATATGATACAGACAATGATGAACACAGTGGTATCAAATAGTTTCATTTATTGCAGTGATTTGTTTCAATTGCAAGTTTTACCTGGAATAAAATTAGGCAGCGAACTAGAACTTATTCACTTGACATACTTTGAATGGCCCAGATAAATACTCAACAGCAGGACATAGGCCACTTGCAGTTAGCCAGAAGGTCCCTTCTTTGTTCTCATATCTGATTAATCTAGGTTTCATATCAAGCTATCATTTATCATTTAAGCTATTCAATATTAGAGAAAGAAGAGGGAAATGGGAGAATTCAATCTCATGGCAGTTGAATTCTATTAATTCCTATAATCTGCCATACTGGGTAATCCAAAGAATGTTTAGGTTTGAAAACCAATGACATATTTTCATTCTAAATTATCACAAGTGATGAAAGAAATGATAGTTAGTTATGATTTAACTATAGTTAATATGAATATATTTTATCAACTCCAGTAAAATCCACCAAGAATTTACTTTTTTTATATAATTTGGAAATACAAATTATTCTGCAGAAAGAAAGTAATGATATTGAGAAATTTTGGTAGCAGGCATTAAAATATTTGTCTGCACAAGGTATATGCTCTAGTGTAATGAGCTATATCCCAGTAACACTCATAGGAACTCAGCATTGGAAGGGGCAACCTGATCTCCACTGACAAGGACAGTTTTCTGCAAATGTCAAAAATTCATAAATTCTAATGGGTTCACAGAACATTTGCTGTCCATTATTCACACAACACCCTTTACCAGCCTGTGTTAATCTGAAAGCCTTCTCAGTTCTTGGCTATCTTCTACATCATTGTTGTGAGGAAGAGATGTTGTGCTTTAAAATAATGATGGGATAATAAAAAGCACAGGAGTAGGGGCAGTCTGAGTGTGGAAGAAAGAAACCAGTAACTTTGAGAAAATTATATCTTGCTTTTCCCATTTTAAAAAAATCCATAGCTGATGGAAATAAGGCCTGTAGGAATGAGAATTAAAGTGCAGCTCACATGCATCATAGAACGACCAGAACTCCAACTGCCACCACTGTTTGTGACTCCATCTGCTCCTTCCACTTCCAACAGAATTTACAATGTTTTGTGGCAGTCTGGGAAGATCAGCTAGAGGGTGGATTATCCCAGTGATGTTGTCTGAATGGTGGCTTTGATCTGAGATATCCACGGTCCCAGGTTTTTCCTCCATATTTTCCGTATGCCTTTAGTACTTGTAAAGAATAATCTATGATTTTCATAGCCAGATAAGAATAATTATTCTTTTGCAGAGATAATTACTGTTTAGCTATTTTCAGATATTGGCATTCCTTATTTCCCCAATAATGCAAATATGACCTCTTATTGTTGAGTTTCAGTCTGATTTTTTGGGGGTGATTTTATCCCTGATTATTTTATCTTTCATTTTCATTCAGAATCCTCACTCCTAGGGCAAAAAAAATAAAAAAGTTAAAAATTTATATACCATCATCACTACACATACCACACTATCCCAATCCTATGTGAAAGACTCCAAAGAAACATGCCATTATATTCTGGAATCACAGAGAATCACTGAATTGCTTTTTTTGAGTGCCTGGCCTCTTTTAACCCTAGAAGTTAAAAAACAAACAACCAAAAAAAAAAAAAAAAACAAAAAAAAAAACAAATATATATATAACCAAAAAAAGTAAACAAACAAAACCCACAGGAAATCTATTCATTCAGTGAATTAAGTGTGCAGATGCTGAGCACAAGTCTCAGAGAAACAGGAGCTCCCATGAGCCTGCTTTCCCTGGAGGTACTAAAACTGTTGGGGCCTTTGCTTAGTCCCATAAATACTTCTAAGCTTCTGCTTCTGTAGAAGAAAAGCCAAGTGTTGATCCACAACACTTGGAACTCCAGGAATTTTCTGCATGCTTAAGGCCAAATTGAGCTGGTGTCCTCCATCCCAGCCAAGGTCTCTTATCCCTCCTGTTGCCAACTATTATTACTGTAAGTCCAAATGTGTACCTGTGATCTCTACTAAGTACATTTTGTTGCAGGAAGATAATGACTGCCACCTCATCTGTTCTGCCACCAGCTGTAGACTTCAGCATGCTATCCAGGCATGTATGTGGATATGGGCAGGTTTTGTCTACTTTTTTGTGCTTTTCATACTCAGTGAAAGACAGACATATTACTAATATTCTGCATATATGAGCACAGCTCCTTTCTCTGTAGAACCTGAGAGGGACTAAAGGCATTCTACATGGCTTCTGCAGGCTCCTGGAAGGCCTCTACCAGCTGTAGGAGTTTAAAACACTGTTGGATGGCTTACTAAAATGATATCATTAACAGCTAGTTATTCCACACAGCTTCATTTTCTCCACTCAGCTGAGGGCAAGACCAGGAGCCTTCAGGCCAAAAATCATTGTGTTTAGTCCACCTGTTGCTATTTAGAGTAATAGCACTGTCATCACTTTCAAAGGGTATTTAATTCTTCAGCTGTGTAAGATTACCATTCCTTTCACTCAGCTGTCTCAGGCCATACTGTCACCTCTGAAGAACTCATCCAGCTTCATTTGATGAGAACTTCTTGTGCCTTTTCCTCTGCGTACACTGTCATGCTCTAAGACACCTGGCTCTATACATCCCAAGAGCAGCTGGTTTGAGGAAACATCAGTCTCATCTTCCTTAATTTCTGGTGTTAGCAAGAATCTTGTATTGTTTATTTTTGACCCAGGGCAGAATCACATGGCTGTTCATGGGAGAGGGTTCTTCTCAAAACAACCACCCCACCTCTGGGACAGTTCAGTCCTGAGTCTCAAGGATTAGAACCCAGAGGATGACACTGGAAACTCAGTTCATCATTCTAATGGATACAAAAATCACACACGCACAGAGATTATTTTGGCACAGCAATATTTACTCCTACTCTCACCTCTGGCAATGTCTCACTTCCACTGATAATAATTACCTGGTTTTCCTTTTACTGTGTCAAAATGACTAAAAATACTAAACTATATGAACTTTTCTTGTCCTTGCTAGCATGCCTCTGCTCTAGGGTACCAATCATCCTTTTATCTCAGTTTTATATGGATTACCATAATTAAGTATTGTTACCAGTTCACTCTTAGCTTGAACTGTGATGCTGGTCCTCCTTCAGAGCTCAAGGAGGGCTATTGTGTTTCAAAATCCTATGTTTCTTCCAATTCAGCTGGAAAAAAAAAAAAAAAAAAAAAAAAAAAAAAAAAAAAAAAAAAGAAGGACACTACCCTTGTCTTCAAACTTTGCCTCTATGAAGTGCAGAAAGTCTCTCAGCAACATGATATTGACATGGCTGAGCCTTTGTCTGACTTCTCTGACTTGTCTCTGAGGACCTTCTTGGGTATTTCACGTTGTTACAATCTTATGTTAAAACACAGGAAGCTCATGTAGACTAAAGCCAGGACAAGGGCTAAAACAACTTCTAAGATGGGGTTTCAAGAACAAGAAAAAGCAAGTATTTGAAGGATTTGTCCCACTACACTCCACAGAGGAATATATACATAACTGTACAAGCACAGCATAAGAGATAGTTACACAAGCAGTTCAGAAAATGACAAGACTTTAAGTTTTGGTTCAGGTCAATGAAACATAGAAGAGTAGTAGCACTGCTCATTATTATGGTACTGTTGCATCCCGGAGTTTGGGTTTAGATTAGGGTTTTTAATTTATGTTAAAATAAGCCAAGTTCTGTAATCCCGCGTTTCCCCCGCGTTGTTCCCCCCCGCGGTTTCTGCCCCCATGTTGCCTGTTGCCGGCTCTTCCCCCTGTGCCGCTCCTGTAAGCACCCTGCCGTCCGGCCCCGGGAAACCCCGTGCTGGCCGCCCCGAGCCACACGATCCCGCTCAGCCCGCTCTGGCTCGGTGCCCGCCCCTGCGGGGTTCTCTGGTTGGTCGCTGTTGCTGGCGTCACCGTCACGGCAGCCGTCCCTATTGGCCGGCAGGCCGTGGATCCTCTCGCCCCGCCCCTCTATAAAGCCCTATCCCGCCGGCAGTCAGGCGCCATTTGCTCCCATGCGAGTGGCGGGAGCGGTCGTGTCTTTCCATCGATCCGCGCCACGTGACCAATAAACCGTTCCTGCCAAGCACGGAGTAAATGGACAAATTCCTTCCTCTTTGCCGGGTCCCTAGCGCACGGTAACAGAGACTGGCCGGCCCACGCGCCCGAGACACGGAGCCGTGTCCGGGAACCCGCGGCAGCAAACCCCGGCAGCACGTGGAAGCTACGCCGCAGCCGGGCTCCCAAGAGCCGCGTGCAGCCGGGGAGAGCAAAAACCCACGCCACAATTGGCGCCCGAACGTGGTGCCGAGGCCAGCGCTGAGCTGATCGCGTGGACGGAGGTTCACCGCGGAGCTCCAGGAACAGCGCCGGGAGCCGCCGCCGCCGGCCAGGGGCCGCGCCGCCACCAAGGGGGGAGCGCCGCCGCCAAGCCAGAGCGGGCAGCGGTCCGCGCCGGACCACAGCTCCGTGCCGGACGGAAACCGAGAGCAGGGGCTCTCCAAAGTACGTCAGTGAAGTCTCCGTCGCCCACGGGGGACCAGACAGTGTGTCCCGCGTGGGACAGGAAGTGCAAACTTTCGCAGCCAGGAGGGCAGAAGAAAGGACACTTCCCGGGACTCCCGGACCCTGGTGGCAGCTTTTCTTTGCAGAGACTTCAGTCTGGTAAGTATTAGTCGTGGAAACGTGTCCAGCTAATACGGGGAGGGCTGTCTGTGTTCCCGAGGTTGGGACGTGCGGCGCGCAGCACGAACGGCAGCCGCTGGAGTCGCCTGCGTTTTTTTTGCTTTTTTTCTCTTTTTTACTGCCCCAGGGGTGAGGTGGTTTGGGTGGAAGAAGCATGGGGACCGTGCTATCTGCCCAACAAAAGGAATTTTATTCCCAAGTTAAAGAAATCCTTTTGGTGAAGGGCCGATACCCAAAAAATTTAGTTAAGAAATTTGTTCGGTGGTTGTTCTTTGCTTTCCCCCGTCTGTCTACCGAGGACGCGCGCAAAACAGAATTTTGGGAGCAAGTGGGAAAAAGGCTAGCAGAGGGGATCGGTAGGGATCCCTCCATAGATGACTGCTTCCCTAAATTCCATTTGTTGATCACAGATGTAGTAAAATCAGCCCCCGCGCGAAACTCGGTTGGGGAAAGGAAAGAACCATCCGGAAAATCTGTTATTCCCTCTGAATCTGTTTCCCCATCCCCTTCTCCTACCCCTTCTTCCCCTAACCCGGTTGGGCGAGGGGGAGCACCCCGTCGATCTGAGACGCAGGGCAGCTCCACAAATGTGGACCGTGCTCCGGGCTCCCCCAAGCCACCCCGGCGTCCCTGCATTAGCGAGATCGGTCGATTCGCTGAGGCCACGACCCTAAACCCCTTTTCCAATTCCTTTTTCCCAGTTGAAAATCCCAGTTTCGGCGCTACCCCGCGCAGTTCTGTTTCTTTAAACCCCTTTCTTTGTTCCTCTGAGGAGGCCGAGGCCACGTGGTCGATCCCTTTGTCTTCCCAAGATGGAGGGCGGCCACATGGCAGGGTCTCTTCTTCCCACAACCCCTTTCTGTTCTTTGTTCCCGATGTCCCCGCCTTTGACCCAACCCCCACCTGCCTCCCTGTGGGCGTGGGCGCTGCCCCCTCGGGAGTTCAGGTTACTCCCTCACCCATTGTTTTCCCTCGTGTGGGTGTTCCCTCCAGTCCTTTGCATGTCGTCCCTGCTGAGTCATCGACTCCGCCCTCCTCCACCGGGGAGAGCTCTGCCATCTCCACCCCGCTGCCTGAGGGAGGCAGCCCCCGTCCTGTTGCCCGTACCCTGTCCCCATCTTCCCATGGGTCCCGGAGATCCGGGCGGGAGGGAAGAGGGGGGAGGGAGGAGCGGGAACCCCTACCCCCATCTTCCCATGGGCCCCGGAGAGCCGGGCGGGAGGGAAGAGGAGAGGGGGGGGACGGGAACCCCTACCTCCAAGTTCCCATGGGCCCCAGACGTCTGGGCGGGAGGGAAAAGGAGAGGGGGGGGAATCGGAGCCCCTGCCTCTGCAGTCCCATGGTTCCCGGAGACCCGGGAGGGAGGGAAGCAGGGGGATGTGGGTTTCTGAGCATTTTCCAGGTTCCGTGGAATGGGTCGAGCCGACTGATGAGAGGCATGTAGAGGGATCGGAGGTTCAGGACAAGTTTGTCCTGGAAGCGGCATCCATGAACACTGCTGCCTTGGATGCCATGCCTCCAAAGAACGCTGGTCCGAAGCAGCCTCCAGCAAGACGCCAGTGCTTCCACTGCAATCAGAGAGGACATTTTGTGGTTCAATGTCCGTTTCTGGGCAGGGCACCCCCAGGGACAGTGGGGGGGGGGGAGGGAGATCCCATTCCCCCAAAAAACTGAAGAAACAACGCGCACCTGCCTCGCGTGAAGATAAAAGTAAGGCAGGCCACAGCACCTTAAGGGGAGCTGTGAGTTATCAAGTAACTGTGCAGGTGGTAGTTCAGAACATCAGGGTGCCTTTGAGCGTGGCAGATGACCCCACCAATCGGGGGGTTGCATCAAACCGCAGGCGACGCAAAAGAAAAAGGACCCTACAATCTCCTTAAAAAATGTTTTTCCCCAAAGCCCCAGTCTGTGTGTGTCCCAAATCCCCATGTTTGTAATAAAGTTGCCTCCCAGTTTCCCTATCCCTAAACACCCGGAAAAGAACCAGCCCCAGCACCATATCCAGGCCCTCTCCACCTGCGTAGCAGTCACTGCAGTTGCAGCAGCAGGAGAAGCTGGGAGAAGAGGCCACCGCTTGAGAGACTGAATCAACACCACTGCTTTCCTTTTATATTTTATTAAGCGGGGAGATGTTGCATCCCGGAGTTTGGGTTTAGATTAGGGTTTTTAATTTATGTTAAAATAAGCCAAGTTCTGTAATCCCGCGTTTCCCCGCGTTGTTCCCCCCCGCGGTTTCTGCCCCCATGTTGCCTGTTGCCGGCTCTTCCCCCTGTGCCGCTCCTGTAAGCACCCTGCCGTCCGGCCCCGGGAAACCCCGTGCTGGCCGCCCCGAGCCACACGATCCCGCTCAGCCCGCTCTGGCTCGGTGCCCGCCCCTGCGGGGTTCTCTGGTTGGTCGCTGTTGCTGGCGTCACCGTCACGGCAGCCGTCCCTATTGGCCGGCAGGCCGTGGATCCTCTCGCCCCGCCCCTCTATAAAGCCCTATCCCGCCGGCAGTCAGGCGCCATTTGCTCCCATGCGAGTGGCGGGAGCGGTCGTGTCTTTCCATCGATCCGCGCCACGTGACCAATAAACCGTTCCTGCCAAGCACGGAGTAAATGGACAAATTCCTTCCTCTTTGCCGGGTCCCTAGCGCACGGTAACAGAGACTGGCCGGCCCACGCGCCCGAGACACGGAGCCGTGTCCGGGAACCCGCGGCAGCAAACCCCGGCAGCACGTGGAAGCTACGCCACAGCCGGGCTCCCAAGAGCTGCGTGCAGCCGGGGAGAGCAAAAACCCACGCCGCATGGTACTAACTTGTCCTTCAACAGATGTGAGAAAATAATGTTATAAGATGTTAAAAAACTGTGAATGAAGGTCTTAACCCAATAATGGAATTTAAAAAACCACTAGAGATGTGCATTAAATTCAAACTTGTGGTGACAGACAGAATACTGTTACCTGTCCCTAAGGCTTGACCTGATGGCTGTGGCACATGAGAAGGCACAAGCAAAAGTCAGGAAACAGAAAATGTTTTCACTGGAGATGAGGCTGGTACATTCTGCATGGGTCTGCTAAAGGCACCAAATGTCTCAGTAGAGGATGAATGGGATACATTTTCAAAGTCACTACATTTGGCAAATTGGAAAGCTAAGTTTACACAATCAAAGCTGCCTGAAGCATAGTAGCAGATGGCATTGCAGACAGATGCTAGGAAAAAATGCTATTTTCTGCAAACATATATAAGCACTGAAAAGCCATTTGGATGACAAGGTTTCTCCCTCATGTACTAGTTGCTAGCTGCTTTTTCAGAAACAGGGCACAAACTTACTTTTACTTTTCCTTGAAAAATGGGTAATACAAAATAAAACCATGTTTTAGTTTATGCACTGAGGTATTAAGACAGAAAAATTAACAACTTGGGTTTGAGTTCTGTCTCAGTTTCTCTCTCTTTTGTTAACCTTAAAATATTGTATTAGTTAAAAAAAACCACTGACTTCCAAGTTTGACAGTACTGGCTTATAGCTTTCTTGGAGACTGCCAAGTATGTGAACACAAACAGATTAGAATCCTAACGTTACACAATATTTCTTAGGCTAGGTAACAACCCCATCTGCTACAAAACTTTATTTACATGTGGAGCTCTTCATTGCTTCTCTCCTAAAACAAGTCTTGCGATTAAAATAAAAATTTTCCACAGAATGAAGCTCAGAATATCCTCAGCCCTAAGAATCAATTTTATTTTTTTAAACATTGAAACACTTCAACAATGTCATATTACACACATATAATCATGTTAAATATGGTGTGTATTTCAAGTTTACTGTTAACACACAGCACACAAAACTGTATACTTTTCCATTAGAAATTAAGTTTATATTAATTTATTCTCATAACATTGTTAATGCAATCTCTCTGAAATTCTTATTCAACTATCGCCATTTTCTAATGGAAGATGGTTCCATATAGTTGTCTGCTGTGCAAGATGAATATTTCATTGTAGTGATATCACTGTTATTTTTCACAGCCTTATTCAAAGACATCCATTCTTCTCATCATTTCCCCTCTCTTCCCTCCACACCTTTAAAAAATCTCCACCCAAACCGAAGAAGAGAATGCATAAGAAGAAATAGAATCAACATTGTCTTATGCTACTATCCAATCTCTGTTAAGGAAGTAGGGGATCTACAAAACTAATTCCTGCCATGGAATACATCTCTGACCAGAAGAAATCCAGGCTGTTTTTAACAGCCATGTCTTTAAGTATACCTATAATGGAGACCACACTTGTAACTGGAGATTACATTTTAGAGGAAAGGCATGGAAAACATGGACCCTGCACTTCAGGGTCCTGAGAGATCAAACTTTTCCCTCTTGCTCTTACTCTATATATAACTGATTGTATAAGCAATCAGTTATTGGCTAAGGTCTATTTAGTGACAAAAAAACCCACCATGAATGTTTTAGCTTCTTTTTCTAACTTGCCATTTTAAAACAATGTTGAAAATACTATCAAATTCTTTTGATGGCTTGCTGATTTTAACAGAAGCAGTACAGTTATATTTAACATGGACTAGACAATTTAATCAAAAAATGTACTAATTGTATTTTCTAGTAGTAAGCAGGAGAGATAAAGTAAAAGCTTCCAGCAAACTTAATACACTGTTCAGAAATATGAAGAATAATAGTTCTTCTCATTAGTAAAAGCCATCCTCACTTAAGGTACTAAGCTTTTTGTTACAGCAGAAAAATCTGTCTGACCTTCACATTCATCTACTCTATTGGTATATTTTAGTATTTTTCTTGCAAATACCATTGCAAAAAGATAATTTATGGCAGCTTCCAAATATGTGTGGAGTTTTAAATTGTCATTCCATCAATCAGTGCCTCTTACTCTGTTAGAAATCGACAGGAAATAAACCTGGCTTAAATCTTTCCTGGGTAAGCCTCATTAGGCAATGGTCAAGAGAATTCAATCCCAGTACTATTAAGCAGAGAAATTAATGAGATCTACTCTCTCTTGGAGAGCAGTAAGCTTTGTGGTTAGTCTATGAAAGATGATTCAGAAGTATAAAAGGCATTTTAGACAAAGTTACTTACACATGTCAAAAGTACAGTTCTTGAGAAAAAAAGTGAATTAAATGAGGAGCAACCATAAATTCAGTCTTAAAATATCAATATACATTTTTTTATTTCTTTTAAGATTTATAGCAGCAGATCAGAGGCGTAATTTATGGAGCATATTTTAGCAACTCTATGGCAGATGTTTGGTTTTCATAAACCAAGCATATGGCTTACATTTAAAATAAAGCAGGTGCAGCGACTAATTGTACTGCAAAGCAAAACCAGCATGTGCCTGTATGCAGAATTACCAAAGTCATCATCCTTGAACTAAGTCTGGCTACTTAATAGTGTTCATTATTTGGGAACAGTTCCCAGGGCCATCTATTAAGGCAATTTCCAAACCACCTTGTCCTAGATAGGGAAGGAAAATTTGCACGTCCAAACAAAAACTGCAACAACATTTTCCATTCTCAGAGTAAAAAATTCAACAAATGCTCTTGAATTTTCTTGTACGTGACTTTGTAAAACAATAGAAAAATAATAAACAAACAAAGAAAATAAAAGGAAACATGCTTTTTTGACCATGAGCTGTTGTGTAGTAAACAGTTCCTTCTATTGGCTTTATTAAATAGAGAACCTCATTGTAACCAGTCTGCCTCTGACTCTGTGCCAGTGTGAGGATTAGAAGGAATGGTAAAGAAAACTGTGTTTAAATGTATTTTTATGAATAAAGATGAACTAAGTCACTCCACTTTTTCTAGCAGTTTTCTTGCTTACAGGGAATACCTCCATGAGCAATCTCCACCTTTTATCAATTCTTTTCAAAGTGCAAAAGAACACTTTCCAGTTTCTAAGGCAAACATATATCTACATGTCAGCTCACTCACAAAATATCCATGCCTTGATGTGCTCAAGTTTCCTCTTCTCCAGGTCACAACTCATGTAGGGCCAGGAGCACGTTTTCAGAGCAACTGAGGTAAGAAAAGGACATATGCTCAAAGGCACACCTATAAAATGCTATGTGAAACACGAGTTTTCATATAAGCAGCTGTGGCAGAGATGTGGTACACCTTCTCTAACCTACAGTACATTCTAAGAATACATCATGTGAACTTCCCTTCTCTGTTCTCTGCCTTGTCCTTACAACAACCACAGGACAGCTCAGCTGGGAGATGATATAGACAGAAATCTACCAAATAGACATTGGATATCTTGTGCCAAATTACATTTCCCTAGTCCCAGCTGGACTACAGCCAAAGGGGTGCAGGTCTCTTGCAGCCTTATCAGGTGTCCCAAGGCATCTCAAATGACACTGGTGCACAAGCACCTGAGTACTGCCCCATAATTTGCAAGGTGAAAATTTCAAGAATATAATAAGAATGTTTTCTTGAAGGAAAATAATCTTCAGACTTTGGTTCCTCTCACCAGCTGGTTTATGCTTTCACCTCTATCACTGTTTCTTGGCCAAGAAAAGGGAAAAGAAGGGAAAAGAAGGGAAAAGAAGTTCTCCATTGGCAAGCCTTTTGTGAGTTGAATTTCTAGTACAGACTTGAGAAGCCTTAGCACAGCTCTTTCCAAATCTCACACAGCTGCAATTGTGCCAAAGGACTGCCATCCTATACCCAAGAAAATACAGAAACATCCTAGATGGGCTTCCTTTCATATTTCCAATATTATGATGCTGGTTGCAACCAAAACCAGCACTGACAGCTTCCAGGAGAGGCCAAGCCAAATAACAGCAACTTGAATTGTGGAAGAAAAATTACAAGAGAGAGAAATTGTAACTGAAGTGTTCGTCATATTCTAAATGGATCCCTAGAAACAAGAAAACAGTGGTAGTAGGAAAGTTGGAAGTAGTACAACAAATACACATTAAAATAAGTGCCCCAAAATTTACTCCTAGAACCCTTTTCTTTGCAAAATGCAGATTGCTGATAGGACAGCTTTTGTGCTGGATCCTTTTTGCTCTAGATTGAGTTGTTAAAAAGAGAATTAATCTATTTAGGAACTGTAATTGACAGTAAATAAAAGTATAACAAATGATAGCCTAGAGTTCATGAAACAGAAGAGTATTTTTTTTCAGATAAAGACCAAACTCAGCAAACCCAGTGAAACATTTTTTTTAACATGAATAATAATTTAAGCTGCTTTTATATAAAATATGTATTGCAATGATTATTGTAATGTACAAGCCTACCTGTACACCCCAATGAGCCAAGCCTTTGGAAAAGTGATGGATTTCGTTTAATGTAGGACTTATTTTCCAGGTCTCACTTGCACTGTATCCTTCCTGCAATAGTGAATCATGAAAGCATTTAGCTCGATATTTTGAAATTCATTTGCTCATGCCAAGCAGCACTGTGAATAAAGATAATATTAATCAAGAATCCATTCAAGTGGCAGCCTGTCAAGACAGATAGAGTTCATGGCTATATTTTTTTGCTGAATGTGCATACATACTCCTAGGATTTCATCAGAGCTGTCAAATTACGTCAGCTCTAAAATTTTGAGTATATCCTGGCTTCAAGCTGCCAGAATCTAAGCTTTCATTCTTCCTCTCTCATGCTGCTTTGTCAATTTTATTACATCTTCTACTACAGGCTTGTTTGTCATCAGCAGGAAGAGATTGTCATGTCTTTGTTCAATTCCTTCTTTAATAGTTCATTCAAAAGAGAAATGGAACGTACACACGGAAATAAATGTGACTGCTGATTATTTTCCAAATTCCTCTAAAGTATGATGTTTGCCTAAGCTTCAGCTGAGACAAAAAGCTGTATTAGCATGTAGCAGTGCAAGCACTTCCCTCATATTCCTTGTCAATATACCAAACTTTCATTTGAAAAAAAAATGTTTGGAAGGTATGCTTGCATATAGTTTACTAGCCAATTCTGTATCAGACTTTCTTGACAACACTACAAGGAATGTATCTTTTTGCCTGAAATAGTGGCTTGGAATTTTGGACATTTGTTCATAAATATAAAGTGTCTACAACAATAATCACAGTAACCAGGGACTTTGGTAAGCAGTACTGAAAGAGGAAGAAAAAAATAATTTGGAATTAAATCCTGACCCTGCTCTTATATACACATGTTAGGAGGTCAAGTGCCTCCTACTAAACAATCTTAAGGTAGATGCTTAAAAACATGAATGAGATCATTTTTCTTCCTGGTGTCAGCCATCAGAAAATACAGCAGTACTCATATCTGATTGGGGATTGGACCTGGCATAGCCTGACCCTTCACACTGTGATTTTAAAAAGCAGGCGTGAACAACTACACACATAACATGACAGAGAAAACTCACTGCAGCAACAAAATGCTGAGTACTTAAAATGCTAGTACTAACAGGAATTTGCTAAGTGCAAGCATTCACTCAGGCTCTAGCAGAAGGAATATTTTAATGGGTTGCAAATGTTCTACCCAAACAAGGCAGCAAGAAACAGTCTAGAACAAGAAAAAAGTTTAAAAATGCCCATTTTATCAAAACAAAGATACTGGAGAAAGCAGTTCTTTGTAAGTTATTTCTTAGGGGTCATCCTTTATTAATATTCACACACCATATTCCATGAGAACAATCACTTCACAATTACACATAAATTATATTCCATATTTCTGCCTAAACTATTTTGTTGTCCAATGCAGTTCCTATTCCTTACTCTTTAGTGTTCCATTCATTTTTTTCCTGTCTTGAAACTTGGCCTTTTAGTCAATGTATTCATGAGTGCAAACGCATCTTCATTTCACTGTGAAATATTTCTGATTGTGGTTGTTTAGAAAGATTCATGTCTAAGATCTGTGCTTGGGCAAGAAACTCAGTTTGGATCTAGAAAGCAGAAAAGAAACAAAAGCTAAAAGAAAGTGGGCGAAGGAAGCCTTCCTGTGAGCAGGGAGGGAGGATTCAAGGGGGCTGAAATGGGTTCTGAGCCATGGGCAAGGTGGGGAAAGCCAGCGGAGTGACCAGGAGCAGCCAGGGTACCCCCAGGGCCAAGACATTTTTATGCCATGAAATATCTAGAAAACTTACTCTTCAACATACCTTTAAATTCTCATAAGCCATAATTTGAGTTATATGTTAATAGGAAGTAGCACAGCAGGAACTGCAACAGATGGAGGGAAAGCCTCACAAGAAGCTGGAATGCAGGAATAAAAAGGCAATTTATTACCTTTGGAAGGAGTTGCAGGCAACCTGGGAGGATGTTGGGAGGTTGTGCAGTGAGAAAATAAGAAAGGACAAAGCCCAGCTAGAACTTAATCTAGCTACTGTTGTAAAAGACAATAAAGAATGTTTTTATAAATACATTAGCAACAAAAGGAGGGCTAAAGAGAATCTCCCTCCTTCATTAGAAGCAGGGGAGAAACGTGGTGAAAAAAGGAGAGGAAAAGGCTGAGATACTTCCTGTCTTCTTTGCCTCAGTCTTCAATAATAAGAACAATTGCTCTTCAGGTACCCAGCACCCTGAGAGGGACAGGACTCAGCCAGGACAGCTGACATGAAGTGACTGAAGGGATATCCAAAACTACAGCATTGGGCTTAGCAATAAATCTTGGGGAAAGCAGGAGGAAGTCACAGGTGTTTCAAGTTATGTCACCTGCCTTCCCAAGTAACCATTAGCTGTGCTGAGGCACGGTTTTTCAGGAACCGGATAAACATCTTGCCAGTGGGAAGCAGAGAACAAATCCCTTTGCTTCACTAATTAAGCTGTCTTGATCTTGACCCACCAATTGTTTACACTTTTGCCCTTCAGATTCTCTCCCCCATCTGATGGAAGAGTGAACAATGTGGGGCTTAGCTGCTAGCCAGGCCTAGCCCACCACCACTGTCATTTTAATAGAGCAAAATAAATTAAAAAAATCTTCTCCTCATGGTGTTTCTCACCATGCTTAAATAAACACAATGAGATAGAAGGGAGTAGCTAGAAGATTCTTGTTTTCATGTGTGGCGATGAACAAACATTTTCAACACTATTCCTACTGAAATAAAACTGCATTGGACAACAAAATCCAGACTTGGTAGCACCATATGTGAGCATTCAAAATCCATTTTTGTCAGTCACAATGCTGTCAGGTCACAAGCTACACAAGATTTCCTTTGGATAAACCACTGTTTGAGTAACCTCATAAAGCTGTTGTTTGCAATTTGGGATGAAAACTAATCACCCTGAAGAACACAATCTGCTCAAGCATTCCCAGGAAAGCGCAGAAGGATGTCTCTCTCCATCTGTGGGTACTGCTGCCCTTCAGAGGTGACAC
The DNA here is from genome assembly GCF_026979565.1 of Vidua chalybeata. NCBI lineage: Eukaryota > Metazoa > Chordata > Aves > Passeriformes > Viduidae > Vidua > Vidua chalybeata. Next base: position 17,720,240 of record NC_071531.1, read on the forward strand.
ACAGGACACATCCATGGGGTGTCTGGAAGGAGGTGCTCTGCCTCCTGTTTGGGAAAGCAGGTACAGAAGGACAAACACATGCAGCCTGTCCCTGATAGATCCATCTGGGAAATCTTTGATGGCTCTTCACCCTCACTAGGCTTCTCATCCCGGCCCCAAGCTTCTTGTTTCCACTTGACAAGATCATAATTTGTCTTTTCTCCTCCCAAACTCTGCTATCCTAGACCTGTCCATCATTTCCTGAGTTTTTAGTAGGAACAATTACATTCAAAAAAAGAAGCTTCACCAGTTAACAAACAAACAAACAAAACATAACAAACCAAGCAAACAAAAACCCCTCACAAATTCACAGAAGGAACTCCAGCCAGATCTTGTCTCTCTCACTGTATTTCCAACCTATATAGGGACTGTATTGTAAAGACACTTTCACAGCTGCTCTTGGTGGTGCATCATCTCTCCACACACACTGATGATGATCATCAGAAGTATATCAATGGAGCTGCAGTGAGAGCAAGCCTACCTTACTCTCCTTTCCTTTGCATAGCCTAAAATATGTCAAACAAAGAGCAAATTTTTCTTTCTGTTTGCACCTGGTTGTCTTTTCCATTGGACAGGTAAATTAGACTACTGAGCCTATATGAGTTGTTAACAAAGTCATTCAGGCCATGTAAAACAGAAAATGTGGTGCTCCTTTGAATCAGGACAAGGAGAAATCTTGGCAGGGAATTTTTTGAGATAAGAACGAGGTATTACTAGCAAGGGGAAGCCAGGCATAGGACACAGTGTAAAGGAGAACAGAGATATGTCACCTCATTGGTATATACTATTAAACTTTCTGTTCAAAAGCAAAAGACAAAACAAAAACTAGCTAGACATTGACAAAGTGTCTTCTAAAAACTGATGTTCAAAAATAGTTCAACTCCAAATTTAGCTTGCTGGTGGTGCAATGCTGAGAAGTATAGAACCCTGAAGGCGATGAACAACTGAGAAGTTTCCTGTCAGTGGAACAAGTACAAGCAAAAATGTGTAATGTTGCTTGAGCACCTTTCTGAGTCAGAAAAACACTCACAGGCCAAGCTGGCCTTCTCTGGGGATGATTTGACCCCTTCAGTATCTGGGCACCCAGAATAAATAGTCCTGTTGAGGTAGCCACTCATGACCATGTCTCAGAGACATTTCAGTACTTTGTTATCCACTTGTTAAGATGTGCTAGCAGTTTCCCTAAGACTTGGCTTACACCGTGATCGGGCCTAGCTCTCAAGTTACACAACTGTTTTTCTGCATTGATGTGACTGTGATAGTAAATGGGACACTGGGTCCAGAAGTGATCCTCATCTCAAAACAGTTCTAATGCTACTAGCCTTCAAATCTATAAGCAGTCCACGACCTTTATATCAGTCAGAATGAAAAGCTTTTACTTACTTCTTTTAGAAATTATTGTGTTTAATTCTTATATGCTATTGAGTTTGTAAGTGAACTGCTACCCATTTTACTACAGTGTGAGTAACTGAGCACAGGACTTTTCATCTTGGTAACTTTTCTCCCGAAGAGGGAATTCTACCTTTTAAGAATTGTGTTACCAAATCTGTTGTTGTCTGATTTTGTCACTTCAGCCCAGCATCTCTTTTTCTTTCAGTGGCTGTGTTTAACATGCTTGTTCTGCCAATTCCATCCCTTGTCAGGCTGGATCATGACCTCTTCTGGCTGCTCTCTGCTCCTGAAATGGGATTTGTGGCTGAGATTACAATTTAAGATATTTATCCCCAACTTGACTGTATTCTCATTTCTCAAGAATAATTTTCTTCCCACTGTGTTTATATGCCTGAAATACTGTTGAGGACTTTCAGGCCACCAGACAAATTTAAATTTAATTGTTTCATTAAATAGTGCTACTCTCTTGAGAAAACACTGGCAGAAACCCTGCCTATGATGTTAAACAAGAAGTTGGGTGGGAGATTCAGAAGCATGACTGCAATATGATCTCAGTTTTAGTATTAATAATTGTTAGGCAAAGAAGGAAAATTTGCACTGCCTTTAGAGAACAATTATGAACCATGAGAGGAGGTGGGCTCTCTGTTAGACACCTAATTTCAGCTACTCTTTCTAAAATGTTCCTTTTTTTTTTTTTTTTAACTGAAATTCTTTGGAATTCATCCCAACTGCTTTGCCACTATCACTCCTGGTTCTGCCACAGAATGAGCTCAGCAACACTTACAAGAACTTCAAATATGAAGGTGCTTCTCAGCTCCTCACATTTCTAGTCCTTCATTAAAACACAGACACAGACCTCTCCTCAGGATGCCCATTTACACAGGCGTGGTTATCACAGCGCTGACCTCAGCAGAATTCTCCACAGAACTGTGCACTACACCACGAAGAAAAGAGACATTAGATGTCTCCTTCATCCTTGAGTCCAATGCAAGCAAGTCTAGAAACTACTCCTAGCTCAGAGACCACATCTCCCATGAAGACAGACAACTCTCCCTGTGAAGCAAGAGCAGAGAACCGGTCCAAGGTTTGTGTATCCAGTCTTCAGCAGAGGTGATCACAAGGTTATATCCTGGTTAGCAAGAGCTCTCTTCATGACACTATGCTTAGTTTGCCTCTTCATTTTGACATTCTGTCAGTTTTTGTATCTAAGTTGGTACTCCAGGAGGGAGATGTCAGTGCTTCCTGACTTCCCAAAGGAATAGACTGAAAATACAGGGCTTTTGAACAATTTTTTTTAACCATCTCTGCTTATAAATGTTTTCAAGCCTCAAGATTTTCTTTCATCAGCAGGCCCTGATAAACATTGTAGCACCTCAGTTATAACAGAATAAAAGGTATAGATGATAATTTAGCACATGCATATGCTGGGATATTTAGAATAAGTAATTCAGAGACCCAATTGTGTGTCAAGAACTTATGTGAATTTCTAGGTTTTCTTGTAAATTATTCTAGTACAGTAGTTTCATCCATGCAAACCTGGCAGTTTGATAGACTAATCTCAGAGCAATACTATAAATTGCATGAAAATAGGACATGATTTCCACATGGGGGACTATATTGTGACAGAATATGAACTGGCAACAAGCTAAATATGAATGCGGAATTTACCTCAAAAATGCACATGATAAACATTCCCTGAAAATGTCTGTGGAACAGGAATAAGACTTGAGCTATACTTAATCTTCTTTAGTTGCCTTTTTTTTTTTTTTTTTCTCTTCTATCCTGTCTGTAATTTAACAGCAGTTTACTCCAGAAGCCATGTGTTCATGTAAGGCCAAGTCACAGGTCCTAGCAGCTGTATCGCCATCCTCAGATCATTTATTCTGAATTGTAAACCTGACCAAAGGGACCACAGAGAGAAGCAAATGCTGTTGGGATGCGAGTTGCATCCCTCTATGCAGAAAATATCCCTAACTCTTTGTTTTGCTGGAGAATGACCTCTAAATTCCTGATATAAAAACTTCACAGCGAGAGAGAAAAGGAATAAGTCTTTGAGCTTCAAAGTATTTCTGCATCTTCCTCCTACTATTTGCCTGATACCAGCCACAGTCATTTCAGATGCAGCCTTCTGCTCTGACTCTTCTTACGGTCATGTGCTTTTCTGTCTGGAGTCCCAAACAATCCTGGTATGTGAGAGGAAAATCCACCTGATACCTTTCCCGACACTCTGGATATGTCTCAGCTCTCTGGCAATCTGCACCATTTGACAAGTGTATACCAGGTCAAACGACCTCTGGAAAGGGCCGGGGATGAGGAAAATGTGCTGTTACAGCTCTATCTGAAAACAGCCTGCCAGCTCTGGAAAGTGGAAAGCAGACTCATTATCCTCAAAATTGGATTCACATGCTATCTTCTGCCCTCTTCTATTAGCATCAAGAAAATTCCCTGGTTTTGGCTCAGGAATCAGCTATCCAAACAGAGACAGCCCCGTTCAGTACAGGAGAAAGAAAGGTGACCCTATTAGCTATTATTTGAAAGAGAGTGCAGCTATTTAAGCTATGATATGCAGGCCACTGATTATATATTACACTTTAACCACATCTGGCAAGAGAATTCATACTACTCAGCTTTGCAAGAAGCTGTTTCTTACTTAGTATTTTTCTATGAGGTGATCCTTTGGAAATTCTGATTAAGTGTTGGTATTACCACTTGGAATATACTACAGTATCTTTTGCAGAAGCACCTTCCATTCCTCCTGATCAGCAATGTTAATAATAATTATTTTGTTAAAATCAAGATCCATTACATATTAAGGTTTGTTTAGCAAACTTCCTGGCCTTCAATGTCTTCATATCATTCAGTGTTGGATAGACACATGAAGACACATGCCTTCTTTCAGCTTGCTTTTGCATAAGGAAATGCAAAATTGATTTTTCTTTTTTTTCTCTAAAGATTTCTGCTTACTGTTCATTTCTGATTTCTGAGACATAATCTGCTGCCATCTTCAATTTTTTAATGCCTTGCTAAGGGACGGAGAAACTTGTCTGGGGAGTTTTCTCAAGACTTGAGTGTCTAGCAGGTGCTCAAATTAATTAAGAGTTAGAAACAGACAAGGAAAAGAGTTTTAAGTAACATGGCTAGAAATCTATGTCCTCTTTCTCACTTTGCACTTTGCACTGCTTTTGTTCTTCTGATGATAAAAACTTGTGGCTTTTGGTTATCCATAGAGTCTTCTGGGGAAAAGAGAGTAGACTGTGTCTGTGTTTCTGGTGGGAAAATGGAATACAAATTATTTAAAACAAAAAACCGAAATAAATATTTCAGGCTTACTTTTTCTAAATAAAGAAACAAAAAGGAGATCACATGACTGAGATGCAGTGTCCATTTAAACTCTGCTAAAATTTAAAATATTCAAAATAAACTGCTCTTGCAAAGGTTTTCCTTGTGATGTACACCCACAGCAGTGTACAGCAGCAAAGCCAGCCTCCAGGTTTAAGAAGGGCCTTTTATCCATGCTCCCCTGAGGGTAGAAATGGTGGGGATGGGGTCCAAGTGTACAGAGCCCATTGCAGCCCATAATGGCCATGTGGTCCTGACATGCAGTGAATGGCAATCAGAGACATCAGAAATTGCAGGCAAGGATCACCCCTTCTGCAGCTTGCCTTGATGTGTTCTGACAGAAAACAAAAACATCTACCAATAACTGAGATTGTTGCCTGACTGCAAAATTTCACTGCTTCTTCCAAAATTCATTTTTGGCTGACTCAGTCCAAGATCAAGTGACTCTCTTCTGAACTAAACGTGTGGAAGGACAATGTACCATTCTTAGAATAAAAAAATTGTTTATTTTGGAAAATACTTTTAAGATTATGAAGTTCAACTGTTAACCCAGCACTGAGTAGCCCACTGAAATATAATCCAATACAAGAACTGCAAAAGCTGTTTTTAAAATGTCTGAAAATTCAGATCTCAGTCCTTCTGATATCATTTGTTTCTTCTTCCAAAATAAGTAATGTTGCTGAAAGGGTTACTTACAGAGAGCTCAAATAGTGGTTTACACAATACATGCTATGGCTGACTACACTTACAGGGCCTCCAGCAGGAATAAAAAAGTGCCTTTCAGGAAAACTACAAGGAGAAAAACTGTGAGGATAATTTTTTTTCCTTTGACTAATGAAGTAAGCACCCTGACAGGAGAGTTGTGTGCTATATTTATTCCAGCAGTGCTGAGTTATCTTCTTGAATACATGAGGTGGAGGGGAAGGCAGACAGCAAATAATGCTGGACATGGTAATAGGATGTGGAGTCCAATGACAGCTGAGCTTGTGCGTGCTCCTCCTGGATCAGCTCCCATTGGGGTCTGCCTGTCAGGGAGATATGAAAAGTCATCAGCCCCCCCTTAAAATATAGTTGAAAAGTTGAAAAGTGACACACAATCACAGCCAGCTTAAGCTTTTCAGAAAGATATGAATTCATGTGTCTCCACTGCATTGCAAATCACCATGTGTCCCAAAGAAGTGTAAGCTCTCTCAGCTCCATGGGAGACATGTTGGGCTTTACTCAGCTGTTGCTTTGAGGTCTGGGACACAAAGGCAGTAGAGAGCAGGGACTCAGGGCCCTCGACAGGAGCCCTGTCTGCCACTCTAATCATAGAATCACAGAATCATGGAATCACAGAATCATAGAATCCTAAAATGATTTGGGTTGGAAGGGACCTTAAAGATCATATAGTTTCAACCCCCCCACCATGCACAGGGATACCACAAGGCTTAATTCTTCAAGGTTTTCTCGGGCACACTGAAGCACCCTGGCTGCCATCCCAGGCATCCTGAAGCTATACTCCTGCAACATCAACTAAAGGGGTTCCCCTGCCTCTCCATGGCTGCAGCTGAAATCAATAATAGGACAGTATATGATGTAGCTGAATTACTAAGGCCAAAAATGTGCCTGAAAGGGGAAGAAGTAGAAGATAAATTTCTTTGCTGCTGCTCAGATCATAGTGCATCAGGTCTGTATTGATGATGGCCCTCGAGGGAAGAATAAGGGCAGCAGGTGAGGGAAGTCTCGGTACCCTCTTGCTATTGGACTGACCTGTGTGCTGCAGGCAAGGGTTAGCCAGGGGGCTGGCTGCTGGCTGCCTCAGCTCCACAGCTGCTCAGTGCCTGGGGTCATTGTGTCTGTGGATACCATGTGCTAGCAGCAGCCAAAACAGCAGTACACTGGGTGAAGGGCAGAAGAGAATCAGATGATCTTTAGCAGTATAGCAGTCTAAACAGTTATATAATAGAGTAAATTTGGCTGTGTCAGAAGGTTGAAAGTCTTTTTTTCTACAGGTAATTCTTTGAAAAGCAAAATCTTCCAAGCTCCAAAATTACGCCATGGCAAAATGCAGAAATTGGTCTATTTTTTGAGAACAATGCTGCACCAGCAAGTGGATGGTCTAGGAAGGTAATTTAATGCTTCCTTTTATCAGCAATTTTATTTTCAGCTGGACTCCAGACCCTGGCAAATAGAAAATGGCTTCTCTTCAGGCACAGTAAGTGTCAACAGGCTTCTGAATTCCTTCACAACTCCCTCTTCCCCAGAACTCAGCTGAGTTGCTGACCTCAACAAATGCTCCACAGAGACAGCAAATGAACCGTCCTCCACCATCCTGCCATTTTCTCAGATACTCCCTTCATCTGTCATGTACTGTCTCATTACTGGAAGCTGCAAATGTCCTTGGGTTTTCAAGGTCAGATTTTACTCCACAGTGCTATTTCTGAGAACTGTATGTTCCATGAATAGCATCCTCCTTTTCAAACAAAAGACTCATATCAGGAGGGTACATGATCCTACAGAGAAGGTGGATTTCAGTGATATCAGTGAAGATCTCAGTGAAGAGATACACATTAAACCTCCTCACAATACTTGTAGCCAGGAAGATAGATTATTTTGGCTGTAGGAGAGGAACAGCTCTACTGAAAGAAAATGAAGCCCCAGATAATTTGTTCTAGGCTACTACGAAAGCCAAGGAAGCTCTGTTTCTTAGAAGACAATTTTCCCATTTCTTTACAATATAATTCCTTTGTTATACATGCTTTCAAAAGGCTTTGTTTTAAGAAATCCCTTGGAAAAAGTCACAAGAACAGATTTTGTATGATGTTTCTAATGACTTAATTTTCTGAGATCATCATCTTTTTTGTCTGAGAGCACTTTGTGCTATTTCCTTCAGATTTCTAGTCCCAGCCTATGGCTAAAACATGTTGGATCCATCCAAGGCACATAGCTCTTGTCTTCCCTCTGATTTATGAGGTGTCCCCAAGCAATTCTAGCAGAAGGACCGGGTGAAATTCTACCTTCCAACTAGCCATATGCAGAGCTGACTGTGGTTTTTCAATAAACACTTCCAGGTCTATCTGAATTTGCCCATCCTTGCTGTGAGTGAAAACAGACAACCCCTATGCAAGGTTTCTGACTTTTTGTGTATGTGGAGAACACAATTCTCCATGTGACAGCTGGAAATGGAAGTTGGTGAGATGATCACAGTGTGTCGAGTTATGGCAAGCCTCACAGCATAATCTAGATCCCTCTTCCAAACAAAAGCTCCACTTTTGCAATTACTCAGGCAGCATATCTGCACAATTGTGCAGAGAGAGAGAATAAAAAATAAACTTTAAAAGAAACCTAAGCTGTAAATTATGGAGATCCGTATTTGCATTTGAGAAGTAAAATGCCGTGCGTGTGATAAAACCTGACTTCCATCATCTTTCCAAAGAAATTGGATTGCGTGTGACGGCACCCGCTGCTGCACCATGCCGTGGAGCACTGCTGTGATTCTACTGATCTCTGAAGCTCCTGGCCCTTCTGCAATTTTCTTTATAGATTTCTAAATCTATAAAATCATCTCCATGTGGAACTGCATTAACTTATTTCCAGGATGAAGTGACAATCAGAAAAAGAAAATGGCAGGGAAGCCAACTTTAAAGGGTGCTAAATACTCCATCTTCTTATAGTGTACAAGCTTTCTTTAAAGATGCTTTAAAAGAGAGCAGCTCTCTTCACTTTAAAGATGCATTCAAGTCTAACAGCATTAAGATAATGGAGACTGAGGCCCATATGCTTCAATGAGCATTGAAGTACTCAGTACCTTCCAGGCAGCCCTTAGCCATTTGGATAGTCAATCCCATAGACCAAATACCCTGTTGGATTACCCTGAAGGATAGGGGCAATTTTCCCTGATACCCTACAGGTGACTTGATTGTCTCTGCACTTGTGCAGCAATGTTTATTCTGAGGGGGGTAAGAAAGAAGCTTTACATTCACAGAGCAGAAATGCCTTTCAGAAATATATAAAACATGAAAACATAGGCATATCCCTTCAAATCTGTGTTAAAGATTTGCTTATTCAAATTGGATCTTCACAGAGTTAAGAACTCAATCCTTTTTAATGAGTGTTTTAACATTATTTATTGACTGCTCCATGCAGATAACTGAATTCATAAGGTATGGTCCTTATTGCCATATTTTAAGCTAAAGAATGATGAATAATAAATAGCAAAGTTCTTGTCTGTTGGCAAGTAGGCAGCTTCACATTAAATCTGTATTAAACCAGCTATTGCATAAATGCTGAACAAATAGAACCACATTCTCTTCTCGTTTGCAAATAGAAAGTTGTAAAACAGCATCAGGCCTGGTAGCTATCAGATATTTAAGTTATGAACTCTATCTTAGGTTTATCAATGTAGTAAATATATCCAAATGTTGGAAATTAACCATTTTTGGTGGATTTATCAGCTTTAGTTCAGAAAAAAAGTATGCTAATGCATGCTTAGCCTCAGGCCTACTGACCTCTGGGCCATACTCATCTGTACAACGCTAAACTTGCCAACATTCCCTTTTAATTTCTCTGAATTAAATCAGGTTTAGGAGCAATTCTATCAATAAGGTTCCAGCATTTCAGTGGGAAAATCTGTGAAGGGACAGGCAGTCTAGACACCAGCTGCTACTCAGAAAGCTTTTCCTCTGGATAAGGTTTCTACATCACCTCTGATAAAATGAGAATTTGTGTTCTGTATGATCCAACATCCCTACATTTTCTTATAGTAACACAGTAATAATTACTTCAGTTTTTCTCTTTTCTTAAAATATGAAGTTCTGATATGTTATTTCAAATATCACTGTATTGTGCTTTTCAAGCAGCCTCTCCTGGGTTGATAACAATCTTGAGGTTTGCTTTCTAGCACAACTCTGTTGAACCACAGACAGTGACAACTCGTTATCCCTTGCTCAAGACACAGCATCTTCCCTTTTTTTGTTTTCTAATCCACTGCTGAATCACTGCTGAACTCCTGGGAAAAAAAGTAAGTAAGCAAGCATTTCCTATTTGTTCTACAATTTTTTAATCACTGCATGGAATAAAAAAAGCAAGAAAAAATGTGTTGGGGTGAAAATTATATGTTATACAAAATTATGTATCGAAATCATGTCATTATGTTTTATACTGAATGTTCTCTGTAATTTTCAGAACAGCAAAAAGCAGTAGAGGGAACCAAAAGCACAAAATTCTTTTTTATGCACCTTTCTTCTTCAGCATGGCTTTTCCACTCCCACTTCGCAAAGACCATTCTCATCAGTTTCCACTGATGGGAGTTGCATGATCAGGATTATTTGTGGTGTTGAGCAAATGTATCAAACCTCATCTAGAGCTTGTGCATAGAATAGAGCTGAACTCTGACTGTCTCTGTGCCTTAAATAATTCTTTAATCAGTACATCCCAATCTCTCAAGGATACCTTTCAGATCACAATGGTAGCAGTGGTATACAGAGATTTTATTTACTTTCCATGCATGAAGTCAGTGAAACCAAGTTCAAGTATCAAACAACTTTTAAGAATGACATGCTGCTCTTTCTAGTGCCGTTAGGATGCTGCCCTGCAGGCAGCACCTGCTGAAGATTTGAAAAAAAACCCTCCTTTTGGCTAACCACAGCTGAATATGGGTATTCAGCTTCCATATGTTCTTGTGTAAGGACTTGGATTGATTTCCCTGTATCCTTGCAGTTCTGCAAAAGCAAGGAAAGGCAGAGATTTGGGGAATATAGAGCACTGAAGAAGCATGGTTGCTGCAGAGGGTTTTTTTTTTTTTTCAGGTACACTTGAGCATATGTCCTGTTACAGATATTCACAAAGAAAGATGAGAGAAGGGACTATTCATGGTTTCTGCTGAACAATAATTATTGCAATGCCCTTCTGAACTTGGCACATGACCCCACACCTAATTCCAATTCCTAGCATTCTGTAAAGATTAATGACTTACACCATGTCACTGCTTTGCAGGTTTCTGATTTGGCATATTTTTGACATCATAAGAAAATGACCTCTGAATTCTGCTTCAGTCAGCCTTGCTGTCTCACTGGAGAGCTACACCAGCTACACTCTTACATGCTTTTCAATCCATACTGATATCCTTTCAGATGAGATAACTTGACCTTTAGGAAACCCATCTACAGCTGAATGTGCAGTAAGTGACAGCCAGAAATGGTATGTTCTTGTCAGGGTAATAAAGCCAAGCTCCAAAAAAGATCTAATGTATGCAGATTCCTTTTCTTTCAGGGGTGACTGTAATTTCAGGGAAAAGGCAAGCAGGTGATTGATTTGTTTATAGTGAGTCAGGAGAGCACATTGGAGGTGAATTTCAAGTCTGCTCTCTGTTACAGCTGTAGAATGATGCATGGGTTTAAGGGTCAGTCACAGTGCCTGCTACTTAGATGCTGACTGTTGGGGTCCAGAAAGACAGCTCATCGTGAAAGGTTGAAAAGAGCATTCTGGAAAACATTGTAAAAGATAATGCATAAGATGTGGGGGGACTGAGTAGTTAAAATTGTAATTCTCCTTTGGAAAATTTTCTATAGCAACGATTAAAATGACCGTCCAAGATTTCTGAAAGACTTGTATAAAGCCATAGAAATTATGAGAGTTTCTTTATAGTGATAAGTGCTCAGAGATTTTACAATTGCTTGAAGGAAGCCTACATGTTATATGTCTGCATTTGGTGGTAATGGCTTCCATGTGAAGAACTTCCTCTATTGGCACATATTTTCCTGATCTACAATGCAATTTTTTGGACCTGTCAAAAGTATTTACTCACATCAGCTTTGGTCAAAAGTATTTACCCATCAGCTTTGGTCATGGCTTTGGGTCTGTGAAAGTCCATGGTATGGAGAGATGGGCATATTGATAGCTGTCTTGGACATCGAACAACTGATATATATCTGTTACCCAACACTGCCTCAAGTCAGTTTAAGAGTAGATTTTTTTTTTCTTTTTGATTCCGGAAACTATTCTGGGACTTGGATAATTCATTGGAGAGATTGGTCTCTGTTTCACTAAGGGAAAAAATCAAACAAACCTGTGACTCGGGACTTAGGCTCCCTCCAGAGGAGAAATTCAGACATTTATTTTAATCCCTGATAACATAAAAACCTGTCATAGGTGATTCCTATAAAGCATGGACCCTTCATGACTGGTCATAGACAAACTGCTTAGCAGTTGCTGACATGTTGAAAATGAGGGGAATAAGAAGCATTTTTCAAATATCTATGCTACATATCATGATGGTGATGGCACAGTGGCACCCATTTTTCAAAGCCATCCTTATGTGATTTGTCAATTGTAGCATGTGAATTCTACCTGGACAACCCTTCCAGGCACACAAAGAAAGGAACTGAAGAAGGTAAGTGACGCAAGCACAGAAACTGTAAGGGTGGATTTATGGCTCTCCGTGACCTTGCACCAGACTCCTAAAGGCAACTTGCTCATTTGTGTTTCTGCTGATAATGCAGCCAGTAGAATGTTGCCTAGACATACCAAGATAATGGGAATAAGTAAATTAATAATTTCAAAGGGACGTCTGTTTGAAAAATTCTGGAATGATGACTTATTTGTAATACCAAGTAAAGTACAAATCTTTTATCTAACTGTCATCTCAGAATGACAGTGAACTAAACCCTTGGTAATGGACTCATTTATCCAGCCCAGTTAAATTCCAATTTATCTTTCTTGTTTGCACTACAGCATCCCTGTAGGAAGGAACAGTTGTTAGGGTTTAGCATGTTGCTGTGAATCATTAAATGCAAAGCTGCCAATGCTCTCTCTATCAGATTCATAGTATATGTTTGGCACAATTCAGTCTTCATTATTGCCAGAAACAACAGGATATGCAAATTAATCAGATTAATTAAAATACACTTGTGCAAATGAAAGATGACCTTTTTTCTCTTTCATGATGTTGGCAACCTTTTTGCACACTGCTGACAACCCAATATTAATGTGCATTTTTGTTATCACATGGGAATGTGCACCTAGTTATACTGCCAGAATACAACTATCAGAATAATGGATTTTCTCAGATTATTTGCTAAGAAGTATAAAGTGTAGTGTCTGGGGCTGATGGTCTGCCACAGATCATATTTCTATAAATAGCTTTCTGAGGAATCACACACCCAAGGGGGGGATTTGGTTAGGGAAGACTCCCTGTCACTGTATACAACATTTCTCAAGCCTGTAGAATCTCAAGCCTGTAGCAGGAGAGGGAATGATCTAAAGATAAATTCAGCATCTCAAACTTAATTTTGATTTAATTTATACTATATAA